>NC_133664.1:17973126-18276220 GCF_037893015.1 Macrotis lagotis
TCAAGTAACATTTAAGCACCTACTGTGTAGTAAGTGCTATTTTAGGCCCTGGAGTTATGCAGATAGGAAAGGAAGTAGTCCCTGCCCTCATGGAAATTATTTATCCCCAGAGTCGAAAACTTAGGAGGTGCTTACCAAGCAATTGGTAGATGGTTGAGTTTACTGGCAATAAATGCCCTTCATCAGCTGACTCCAGTCTTGCTAGGTTCATTTCTCCTTACTTCCCTTTAAATGAACTTTTTTTCTTGCCAGACTGGCTTAGCTGTCCATGGCAGCCATCTCCCACCTCTGCATCTTTGAACTGACTGTATACTCCTTGGCAGGCATTTGCTGCCTTCTCACCTTTGCCTCTTAGAGGCTCTAGGGTTTTTCAAGGTTCAGCTCTAATGCCACTTCCTAAGGGAAGATCCTCCCTCACTGTTAAATCAGTCTTTCTTCCCTCTTGCCTCTCTCTGCATACATGTATATAGATACCCATATAAACATAAAAATGTATGCATGCATGCACACATATCCACTTCTCTCTACATATATAGTTCAGATAAATTTCTGTCTATAATACACATCCGCTAGCACACACACACACATGCACATGTATTTCATATAGATTCTACAATATATAAACACAATATACATTCACATACATAGATAGCTTTCTCTCCATATCTCTCTATAATATATACATGTACCTCTCTTTCTTTTCCTTCCCTCCTCCTTCTTTTTCTCTGTCTCTCTCTTTCCCTCCTTTATTCTTCTTTCCCTCTCTTCCTCTCTTTTTCTTCCCTCCCTCCTTCTCCTCCACTTTTCCTCTCTTTCTCTGTCTCTGTCTCTTCTTCCCTCCTTTATTATTCTTTTCTTCTCTGTCTTCTTCTCTCTCTGAGTCTCTCCCCTCCCTCCTCCTCCCCCTTTTCCTCTCTTGCTCTGTCTCCCTCCCTTGTTCTTCCCTCTTTCTCCTCACCTGTTTGCCTCTGATAGAATCTGATTCCTTGAGTCCAGACACTCTCTCACCTTGCTTTGTATCTCCACTGGTTAGCCCAGTACCTGATGCAGAAAAAGAGTTGAATCAATGCTTATAGGATGGAAGCATAGAGCTGCTTCTTTCCAACCTGTTCTCTCCTATTAGATAGTGAACTCCCCGAGGGCAAGAACTGTCTTTTCCCTTTCTTTGTATCTGACACAGAGTAGGTATTTAATAAAGGTTTATTGACTGACTGTCTTGTACTATGAAAGGCTCAGCTCTTCAGCCGGGTCCCTGGTTATATCCCTTACCAGTACAGCTCTCTCGGGAGGGCAACAAATGCTGACAGATATTGTTAACGTTGTTATTAAAATTCAAGTCATCATCCTGTCTGTCCCCTCCCCTCTTCTCCCCTTCCCTTTCAGACCCATGTTAAGAACATTGAATCCTGTGCTGACATTAACCGTGTAGTTTGAAATACTCATTGATATTTAGTATTTCAGGTTAACACTTGAAGGTGCCTTGAGTTGAGGTCCTGATGAGAAGGGAAGCCCAGATTTTTGTCCAAACCAACCTTTGGATTGGCTGCTCACTTCAGAGATGGAAGGGATTTGTTGAAATCATTCCCTTAGAGTGAAAGTTGGGTGCTAACTCTGTGTCAGTTAATAACTCCTTGTGTTTCCCAGGTAACAATGCTCCATGGTCTAACCTGAGTGTTCCCATGACTTTTATAACATATTTCATATGGACTCTACATCTCCAAAAAAGAAACCCGAATTTTGTGCACCATCCATCTTATGGTGTGGTCACCCCTTGGATCAACAAATCAATAAGCATTGATTAAGTGCTCACTCTTGATCACATGCTATGCTAGAAGCTGAGGATATGGAGAAAGGCAAAACTGGACAGGCTGCCATCTCTTTGCATTTATTGCCCCACTGTGACCACAGAAAGTGATGTGTTGCCAGGGGGTATAGGTAGGAAGGGACAAGTAAAGTGAGGAAGCCTCTGACTTGCCAGAAGACAGTGAATATGTATTTATGAAGTATCTACTATGTGCAGCACTGTGCTAAGTACTGATACAAAGGAAGGCAAAACCCTGTCCTTGTCCTCAAGAAACTTCTAAGGAGAGAGACAATGTGCCCATAAATCTGCTAGAAATCCCCAAAGGGAGGGAATCTTAAAGAGAAGACTCTAGCAATGTGAGGACCAGAAAAGACCATGGGGAGAAGATAACATTTGAACTGAATCTTGAAGGAGGCCCAAGATTTTAAGAAATGGAAGTAAAGAGGGAGAGTCAACCTGTGCAAAAGTGTGTCCATCAAGGATGGAGCATTATGAGGGTGACCGACAAATTGGGGTGGTTGGACCATGGCCAAATCAGTTTGACAAAATGCATGCACCATTGTGAACTATTTCATGCTCTAAACCAGAGATTGTTAACCTGGTGTGTGTGTATTTTTTGTAAAAAAGCTATCTACTTGAATAGAACTAACTTCCTTTGTAATCTTATGTATTGAAAAACATGATTCTGTGAAAGATCCCATGAGTTGGCTTCATCAGACTGCCAAAAGGTTCCATGATGCAAAATGGTCTGAAATCACTTGTTTTAAGCAAAAAAAGTTGTGGGGTTAAGCACCTTGGTAGAATGAATCAATTAATCAACATCATATCAAAAAGGCATCTAGGTGGTACCATAGAGTGCAGAGGCTGGGTCTGGAGTGAAGAAGGCTCCTCTTCCCGAGTTCAAATGTGAATTCAGATACTTCCTAATTGTGTGACCCTGGGTATGTCACTGAAATCCATTTGCCTCAGTGTCCCCATCTGTAAAATGAGCTGGAGAAGGAAATGGCAAACCAGTTCAGTATCTCTGCCAAGAAAAAACCCCAATGGAGTCACAAAGAGTCAGACAGGGCTGAAATGACCCAACACCAACAAAATTACACCAGCCACTGCCAGTGATTGGGAATACAAATTCAAGGAAAGAAAAAGTCTTTGTCGTGGGAGAGTCAATGCAAAGTAGTTAAATTCAGTTTGGGGAGGGTCATAGACTTTGGAGGAGGGGACGGGAATATGGATCAGGAAAGCTCCAGTTTGAATGAAGGTGGTACTTGATGAAGGTTATCTTTTTTTTTTGGCAAGGCAGTGGGCCTGTGACATGTCCAAGGTCACACAGCTAGGTAATTATTACGTGTCTGAGGCTGGATTTGAACTCAGGTCCTCCCGACTCCAGAGTTGGGCTCTATTCACTGTGCCATCTAGCTGCCCCGATGAAGGTGATCTTGAAGGAAGAGAAGGATTCTCCAAGCAGAGATGAGAAAGCATTCTCAGCCTTGTGGACTCACAGAAATGGAAGGAAAATATAAAAGGGGGGGGCTCACAGGGAAGGCCCAGTGGACTGGGCTGAGGAGTGAGGCTTAATGGGGCTACAATGATGATGTTTAATAAAACTACAATTGGCTGGGATAGCAAGAGGGAGAAGGGGATTCTCACTACTACCTGTTTAAGGGGACCAAAGCTGTGGCTGTGGGTTCTAGTTGTAAATCAAGCCTGTCATCTCCTTGTCAACTATGGGAAGCCTGGGATGGCTTTGTAGATTATTCTATGTTTTATTGCCTGAGTTTTGAGTTTTCTGAAACCCTCGGGGACTCACAGGGTAGTTTCAGTTAAGTGAGTACTGAATTTTGACAAGCCAGTCAATCAATCAACAAGCATTTGTTGGGCATCTCCTGACTGTGTAGCAAAGTAACTGTACCCCAGGGAGTCCGAGGAAACGATGGTCCTTGTCGTTCGGGCGGAGAGACAACACAACTTGCAAATGGTCACATAGGAAAGAGCTCTGGACGGGATGACATTGGGTTAATACCAGATGGAAGGCACAAGGACAACTGGGAAAGATTTGTCCTCGAAGGTGGGATTTTAGCTGAGACATGAAGCCCAAAGGTGGAGATGAGAAGGGAGAGAATTCTAGGCATGGGGAACAGCCAGGGAAAGTGTCCAGAGTCAGGAGACGGAGCAAGGAGGCCAAAGTCACTGGACCATGGAGTAAGGGCTGAGCCTGGAGCAAGAATGATGAAATGGCAGTTAGACTAAAAACCACAATTATTACATGTTTGATTCTCTGTGATGATGGGGGTGGTCTTGTTTAAATACAGAAACACCGACCATCAGCTAAATCTCAGTTTAGTTAGTCAGGTTTGTACTTGTACTAGTCCATCTGAAGATATGGACCATGGCTCAGGAGATTTGTGTTTGGGACAAAAATTCCTGACTTATCTCTATTAAAGTGGGCTACTACCAGTTACAATTTGAGAGAGACACAGATTGTCTGTTTCAATCCTTGTGTCATCAAATATTCTTTCTGTACTATCCCCAGCAAGTGAGTGTCCCTAGGATGGGGGGGGAGGGAATGTAGTAAGGCAAGAGTTTGGCAGAAACTCCATCAAATGGGTGACTGGGACATGAGGGAGGGTTTCTTTAGTTAGAATATTTTCTATCCTATACTTACACATTATTTGGTTTTCCACTCAAAACTTTAACCATCCACGCAAGAGTAACCAAGTGGATGAAGAGTGCTTATTATCTAGACTATGGCATGCAGTTGAATGGGTTTGCAGACCAATGTTTGCTACCATAAAAGATATAGAGATTCATACTGGGTATTATAGTGAAAAGGGAGAGGGAGAGAGAGACTGAAATTGAGATTCTGGGTTCTTAAATTTTGCTTTGGATGCCTGTACTTGCATGATTTTGGGCAAATCACTTCACCTCTCTAAGTCCTCAGTTTTCTCGAATGTAAAACGAGAGGGTTGGATTAAATGGTCTCTGAGGTCTCTTCTATCTTTATATCTTTGATCCTAAGTTTCTCTTTTTTTTAAAAATTTTATTTATTTAAGGCAATGGGGTTAAGTGACTTGCCCAAGGTCACACAGCTAGGCAATTATTAAGTGTCTGAGGCCAGATTGATCCTAAGTCTCTTAACCTTCCAGGGCTTCAGTTTCTTATCTGTAAAGTAAGGAAGTTGGTTTATTTTTTTTTTGTTTGTTTTTTTCTTTTTGCAAGACAATGGGGTTAAGTGACTTCCCCAAAGTTACTCAGCTAGGTAATTATTAAGTGTCTGAGACCGAATTTGAACTCAGGTCATCCACTGTACCACCTAGCTGCCCTTTTTTTTTTTTTGGTTCATTTTATTATTTTTATTTAGAAAGGTGGACTAAATGCTTCCATCTCTAAATCTCATTTTAGGAAGTAGGGAGTACTTTTCTGATTATTGTCCCTGGGAAGTAGGGAACACAAGTATTAGCTATATGTTACAGTTGAGGAAATTGAAAATCAGGATACTGTGATGATTCTCCTGAGAACTGGTGAGTGAGTAGGGCAGAATTTGAACCCTGAATTTCCTGATTCCTTGTGACATCATGCTGCCTTTCAAAGTGCGGTGTGTTTATTTCTAATCTCCTTAGGACATAGATAATACTGTTCATTTTCCCCTCTAAGAATAATAGCACAATGTCCTATTTCCATACTTCATTGAGGCAAGGAAGATTCTCAAATGTAAAGTACTGACTCTGAAAAGACTCTAGCTCTGGGCCCCTTCGTGTCTGTGTGTCTCAGGCCCTTAGTCCAACCTGGCTCAGTTTGACTGAACCCTTCACCAGGATGACTTGAGGCAAAATAGACATTTCTGCTACTTGCTTTTTTGGAGATTTTTTTGTTGTTCTATGGAGCATTAGAAGACCTCTGAGATTTATCATCTATATAACCTCAGTTTCTTCACTTGCAAAATGAGAGAGATGGATTAGAGACTCTGTTGAGGGCTCTCCTAACTCTAAGTTTCTGATCTGTGGAGGAGGGAATCTCCAGGCACCCACCAAATCTCATCTCCTTGAAGTCTTGAGTATTTGGAACAAAGGGAACATAGGAAAATCCAACTTCTTTGGTGTCTGGACTTGAAAATGTCTGTTGTGAAACCCTGGGAAATGGATGACTTTTCATCCCTATTTGAGTAATGGTGAGAGGTAGGTCTGCACGAAGAGGTCCAAATCACTTGGCTTATTTATGTTTCCAAAAAAAATGAAGGCAAGAGTATATTTCCCTATCATACATTTACAAAACCCGGGAGCATTTCAGGAAAAGCTTGTACATGTCGGCACATTGATTCATTACTGTTTCCCTAAAAAGTCACATAGTTCTATTAAACTGAACCATGGCTGCTTACTGAGAGAGGCCAGGCAGCCCCTTCACACTGCACTGATGCTGATTGCTGCATCCCCCAGTGGTTGCCTGGCTATGGAGGAGGAGTGCTATTAGTTAAATTAGGATTTGAAAAATGACATGTAGTGTTAGATGTGTTTTTTTTTTCCAATTCTCCTAGGGAAGGTACCTTGTTTCAAGTCATCCATCTAAGCCATTTATCTGTCCAGACATATTGAATCTTTTTTCTAACCTTGATTCACAATTGGCTATAAAATGAAGCATAGTTAGGGTTTCTGTGGATCTCCTGATAAGGTTCTTCTTTCCTCTGGTTATTCCAAATGTTTTTTTTTGTTGTTTAAAATCAGAATAAATACCAGGAGTTCCAATATTATGGATGAGTTGTGTTTCCAAGGCTTATCTCAATATCAGAAGGCATTTTCCCCTAGACTTTTCCAATGTATCACCAATGTCAACACTCACTCCAGTGATGCAGATTGCAGCTCATCTGTGTCAGCCTACCATATATGACTCCTGTTCATGTTTTCCCATAAATTCACCATGAAGGCATTGGGTAGAGGGTACATCTTTCTCTTTCTCCTATCATTGGAAGGAGAAACAGGATGGGAACACCCTTAGTTTGAATGTAAGATGACCTAATTCAAATTCTTCTTCTGATACTTACTGTCTTTTATGACCTTGGGTAACTTATCTACATTTCCAGGTCAGTTTTCCATCTGAAAATGAGGAGAAAGGGGCAAACCAGATGACCTCTTATAGCTCAAAATTCATTTGAGCATAGCACATAGAACACAGGCTATCCACTGGTTATTCCTTGCACTTGCCATAGGAATAACTCTTCTTTTCACTTTGATATAAGCTTGATGGAATTGTTTCTCTCCCGGTTTCTTTTGTAATTCTTTATTTGTAATATGTTGCCACTTGGTCATATACTTTTCTCCTACTTTCTGAATTATACATCTAATAGTTGCAGTTTGGGGGAGTGATGATATTCTGGGGTTTTTTTTTGGGGGGGAAGGCAATGGGGTTAAGTGACTTGCCCAAGATCACACAGCTAGGTAATTAATAAGTGTCTGAGGTGGTATTTGAACTCAGGTCTTCCTGATTCTGGGGCTGATGCTTTATTCACTGTGCCACCTAGCTGCCCCAAGTGATGATATTCCAAAACTCAAAGCTTTAACTATCCACACAAGAACAGCCAAGTGGATGAAGAGTGCTTATTATCTAGGCTATGGCATACAATTGAATGGGTAGCCTATAAAGGTCTTCTATCAGCATATCTGTCCTAATGGTTGTCTTATCTATGGATTTTGTTATAAGGACTAATAGTCAGTGATCCTACTAATACCTGGGCCTGTGTCCATTTTTTTATTGGCATGTGGTGGCAACCCACCTCATACATGTTACCATATTAATACTACCCCAGTCCACAGTCTGAAATCCTCAGGCAGCTTCCATTTAAGGTTTTCTGAAAGGTCTCAAGAAGGTGGAAAGTGGCTCAGTAGGAAAAACCTTTAGATTTGGAGTCAAGATCCTGGGTTCAAACCCCAGTCTCTGCTCCTTACTGTTTCCAAGACCTTGGACACTTGGCCTCTGGAAGATGAAAGGGTGACCTCTAAAGTCTGCACCTGGGTTTTTGAGTCTTCTGCTTTTGCTCTTTACTGCGACATGAACTTGGGCAAGTTTATAATCTTTTCCAGGCCTCAGTTTCCTCATCTGTAATAATGAAGGAATTCAGAAAACCGTGGTCTCAACCATGGTCTCTGCCTCTTCCTCTTCAAGTAACCTTGTTCCTAATTACCTGAAGCTTCCATTCGCTCATTGGTAAAAATGAAAGCGCCCCCCCCCCCCCCCATTCAGAGTCTTGGCTCCTTCTGAAAGGTGCATCTTTCTCAGAATGCTTTCAAGTGTTCTGGTCTGATAGAGGAATAATCCCAAAGATAAGAAGAGGAGTTGTCTGTTGGATTTTAGCTGGGGCAGCCCAGTGACTTTCTTCCACCCTGCTCCCCCTTCAAAGTAAATAAAAAACACTGAGATCTCAGCCTGTGGGGAGCCTAATGAATATGAGCCAGTCAGAATCTTGGATCCTTGTTCATTTGTCCTTGTCTATTTGGGGAATTTGATATCCTGAGAGCCATTGGGAAAAGGGCTCCCCGAGCGGCGGCGGGCTGTGCGTGTTTCTGAGGCTGCAGCCAGGGATATTAATGAATTTTTGTGTTCTTTTTTTTTTGTCTCTATCCCCTTCCCCTTAATCTGTAGATTTATGAGGAATCCAAGATGAACTTGGAGCAGGAAAGGCCGTTTGTCTGCAGCGCCCCGGGCTGCTCACAGGTGAGTGGGTCCCACTGGCGGGCCTCCGGTGGGTGCCTGGCAAGCGGCTTTGGCTCCAGCTCCCAAGACCACTCTTGGTGTCTGATCCATTACTGCTACATCCTGTTTGGTCTCTCCAGGGAGAGGCTGCGATTGTTATTATCATCATGGTCCCCCTTCCCACCCTCCCCACCCCCCTGGTGTGCACCTCCAGCCACAGCCACTGAAATCCAATAGGGCTGACCCCCTCCTCCCTCCCTCCCCCACCCCCAGGAAGCCAGCCAAATTCATGACTGGCCCCTCCAGATGTCCAGGCTTGTCATTTGAGAAATGGGGAGAAAGAGGAAGTCTGTTTTTCCATGGAACGGTTTGGACTTGGCGTTGTTGTATTATCGATGAAAACATGACCCAGCATGGAGACTATGGGAGAGTTTGACATCTTTCCAGACTGAGAACTGTCCCCTGATTGCCCGAGGTCCCTTTAATCTTTAGAAGAAAGGGGCCTTGAGACCTTTCCTTGGTATGGAAACTTCTGGTATGGCATCTCCCTCCATCCATGCAGCTCAGCATTGACTTAGGAAGGTTAATGAACTTGCCCAGGGTCACACAGCCAATATGGGTCAGAGGTTGCACTTGAACCCTACCCTTTTACTCCAAAGATAATTGCATATCTACTATGGCACCTTGTCTCTCATCTCTACTTGAAGGACAGCAATGAGCTCACTGAGGTAGATTGTAAATCTTCTCCATAGAACAAAGCCGGAGGTCTTCTGTTCTCTATCGCCTCTAGAGATACTTCTTTAATCACATCCTAGCACCAGAGGATGACCTTGAAATCTTTCCCATATTCCTATTGTTAGGAGCACATGTGGGAAACTGAGGTCGACGACCACTTGTGGTTCATGGGAGTTCCCATGCTTCATGCTTCTTAGTTCAGGAGAGGTGTGTTCATCTGTCAGATCTTGAGCCTGGGATTCTCTGAAATCATTTCCTTTCCTTTTCCTAAGATGACCCTTAAGTGAGAGGCAGGCTTCCTATCTGGAATGTTTCTCCGGAGGCTTTGCAGGGTCTCTGGGCAGCAGTAGCTGCAGAGGATTTGGGAAGGTTCCTTTGGGGATCTTTGCATTCCTCCACCTTGTATTTTGGAGGGACTTCTAGGGGCCTTTGGAAGGAAAGATGCTATGGAAATGTAAGACATGGTTTCTTGGACCCTGTCGAGTTACGAACTGCTCCAAGAAGAGCTCGAATTCTCTCCTTGGGCATGCATGGCTGTGAACAAATACTAATTTCTGACCTATGGATCGGGAATATTGGAGGAAATGATCAGTGACGCTAAAATGGCTTTTGAAATGAATTGTGACAGAAAGAGCCCTTATCTCGGTTAGGAATCCCAGGATCTGAGTTCCAGTATCTTCTCCATCCTTTCCTAGTTGTGTGCCCTTGGGCAAGTTTTTAGATCTCTCTAGACCTCCTTTTGAAATAAAATAGACAGGGAGGACAAAAGGAGATCAGAAATAGCAGGGAGCTCACAATTGGTGATCCCAAATCCTAGTGAATGGCTTGGTCCGCTTAGAGGGTCAGTGACCGTACAAGGACCTTCATACTTGGCTCAAGCGATACCTCTAAGAAAAGCCATTGTTGATTCTCCTAGTTGTCGCTGGTCCCCAAAACAGCTTTGAATCTATTTTTGTAGATAGTATATATTAATATAGAATATAGCATAGTCTACGTTGTATACATAGATATTCTACAATATATAATAGAGCATTTCCTACAATATATTATAGATAGCATATTCTACAATATAGAATATAGCATAGTCTATATAATGTAGCATATTCTACAATATAGAATATAGCATAGTCTATATAATGTAGCATATTCTACAATATAGAATATAGCATAGTCTATATAATGTAGCATATTCTACAATATAGAATATAGCATAGTCTATATAATGTAGCATATTCTACACTATATATGTATATATATCTTTATTTACATATATGTTTATTTATTTACATCGATTTATCTGTGTACTTGTTTCCTCCTAGCAGAATGTAAACTCTTGAGGACTGATACTATTTCAGTGTCCAGTGGCCATCACTAAGGTCATTTAAATGTTTATTGCTTATTGATATTGGGAATAACAGGGGCAGGTAGATAGAAAAACTTCAAAAAAGGAATATTATTTCGCTTTTAGGGGATATTCTCTCCACTTGGAAGACTGGTGTGTTCCTTTGCATAAGGAAAGAAGAAGGGATTGGGGTTTGCCCTAAGGCTAGACTTCAAAACTAAAGTTTTGACAATTGTTCCTCTGGTACATTTACTATTTTAAAATAAATCCCTCAATAAATTGTCATAAATGGGCAAAGTGCTCCTATCAGAGCATTAGGGTCTTTGAAGTCATGAAAGGTTGAAGTCAGCAAGATTGCTTCATCTTAGTTCAAAACTGGCCTCAGACATCTACTAGCTGTGTGACCTTGAGCAAGTCACTTCACCTTGTTGGTCTCAGTTTCTTCATTTGTATAATGGAGAAGGAAATGGCAAACCACTTCAGTGTCTTTGTCAAGCAAATGAGGGCAGCGACTGTTTCATTTTATCCCCAACCTCCAACATGCTTTTGTGATACCTGTCTTCCCATCTTTTCTTCGCCAGTAGAATCTCAATTCCTTGAAGGCAAAGATTGTTTCATTTTTTTTTTGTATCCCATTGTGATTCCAACATCCAGTGCACATAGTAGCTGTTTTAATTACTGCTGAGTTGAATGGAGTTAGATTCCCTAGGCTATCCCAGTTGATTTAAACAACACTTCCTTCATTAAAAAAATGTTATTGATATATGTTGCTTTCACATCACTGTTATTTCCCAACATCCCTCCCTCATTCTGCCCAGAGTGTGGTAAAGTTCATCTGAAAAAGCCTAGAATCCCAAGTTGGAGCCTCCAGAGGCAGGAGGACCAAACCCTAGGACTCTTGGTGTTCCTGCAGGTGATGCTGCCTGCCACTGGGCTCTCTCCCCAGACAATAAGGGACCTACATTTTTGACTCATTTGTTGGGAGGGGGGCAGGCAGAAGAGCTTGGCAGTGTGTCTCATTCCATAATAAAAACTGGAAGCCCAGCTCATCCTTTTTTTACTGCTCCAAAGTCATTGTTGGCTCCCCCGGCATGTTTGAATGACTTAGATGATCATTTTCCCACTCTCCCCCCCCTCCAGCTGGTGCCACATGAGGATTGTGAAACTCTCTGAATGGATCTCCTTTTCTTTCTTTCTTTTTTTTTTTCTTTGTATTTGTCTGACAGCGCTTCCCGACCGAGGATCATCTGATGATTCATAGACACAAGCATGAAATGACTTTGAAGTTTCCCTCAATAAAAACAGACAGTTTGTTATCAGGTAAGGAGCCTCCAGCAGGAGAGGAGGGGCTCTGGCTTTCTGGGGTGGAGGGGGAGAGAACACTTGGACAAACAGCCTGGACAAACCGGGCCAAGCAAATACCATACCCCCACAATCGAGATCGCCCTAGTCGGACGGCACAAAAGCCAGCAGCTGACTTTGGATTCCCACCTTTCTGGGAATGTGGCATGTTGACAATAATAGCCCAGATTTATATAACCGTTTGCCTCTGATACTGAGAGGTGAAGTAACTCAACCCAGGGTCACACAGCCAGCATGGGTTGAGATGCAACTTGCTTTGCTTCTTTCTGACTTTGAGACCCGCTCACTATCCACTCGGGTCTTTGAGGAGGCAACTCACTGAGGCTAGAGGTTATGAGGATACATTGGTAATGAGAGTTACCTCATTGGGAGTTCTCCATAGCATTAAAGTCATAGGCTGGGTGTTTTCCCTTTATACCCACAATCTCAATGGATCTTCATAACAACCTGTTAAGAAGGTGATTATTTCCATTTTATAGATGGGAAAAGTGAGGCTAAGAAAGTTTAAATGAGTTGCCCGGGGTTCTACATCTAGTAAATGTCTAAGGTGGGTGTCAAAGCTGACCCTTTTTATTCATAGCACTATCAGCACACTATATTTTTAAAACTCCTTAATATAATCAGAGTGACAGGTGGAGCAATGGCCTGGAGTCAGAAAGACCTAAGTTCAAATCTGGCATTGGACATGTATTAGCTGTGTGACCCTAGACAAGTCACTTTACCCTGTTTGCCTCAGTTCCCTCTTCTGTAGAATGAGTTGGAGAAGGAATTGGAAAATGATTCCAATGTCTTTGCCAAGAAAATCTTAAATGGGATCACACAAGGTTGGGCAGAATTAAGTGACTCTCCTCTTCTAACACACATGCACACACAGACACATTCCAGAGAACAGCGTACCAGAGAATAAGGTCAGAGCACTTACTGTACAGTTGGTAACATAGCCTATGCTATGAGAGATACTAAGAAATAGCTTCTCTTAATAGTCTAAGTACAAAGATATAGTCACAGGAAAAGGTACCCGTGACTTCTATATAATATGCTATGTGTGAAGTGAACTCAGCAGAAAGACAAGAGAAATAAGCAGAGCTCATGGTTCCCTTGAGTAGTGTAGTGAAACATATGAACCTCTTCTCAGAAGGGAACCAGTTGTATTGAAATAGATTTGTCTTTGTTAGCTTTCTTTCTTTTTTCTTTTTTTTAAATTTTATTTATTTAAAGCAATGGGGTTAAGTGACTTTCCCAAGGTCACACAGCTAGGCAACTATTAAGTGTCTGAGGTTGGATTTGAACTCATGTCCTCCTGACTCCAGATCCAGTGCACTACCCACTGTACCACCTAGCTGCCCCTGTTATCTTTCTTTAATCTATCTTTATTCTACCTGCCATTTTCCTGTCTCTCCACCCACCCACCCACCCACCTGTTTACCTACCTAGCCATCTTTTTACTTTCTTACTAGCCAAAACGACATCAGTGTGTTAGAAATGAGTTACAGGGCGTCTGCCTGGTGACTGTTCAGACTAATATAAGCTCAGAAATAGTCCGTGTGAACACCTTGGGTAGATTCTCTAAAAGCAAAAATAAAAAGTGCCTCCCAGTGGAGTGGCCTGTCAAGGGAAGGGAAGAGCTCCCTGTCACTTGTAATGTCCGACAACAGCTGGGTGACCACTTGGTGGTGATGTTGTCTGGGGATTCCTGTTCACAAACAGGTTGGATTAGCTGGTCTCAGAGTTCTTTTCCAATTCTGTGGGACTGGGACTTTTCAAACTCGATAGCATTTGTATGAGCAGAAAGAAAGGACCAAAAGTAGGGTTGAGATAGACACAGAACTTGGGCTAGAAAGTCTTTTAATCCAGCACCCTCATTTTGGAGGTGAGACCCAGGGAGGAAAAATTGACTTGCCCAAGGTCACATAGATAGAAAAGGACAGAGATGGAATCTGAACTCAGGTCCATTAAGTCCATGGTTCACTTTCCACTGTACCCCATAGTCTTCAGTTGAACTGAAGGAGAGGTAGCTGAGGAGGGCAAGTTTGGCAAGGTAGCCTGGAACTTAATCATGTGTCTTGAATGCCAGCCTGGGTTCTGGTGTATAGACAGTAGATTGATAAGTCACTTATCCAGGGTCACTCAGCTAGAATCTGAGACAGAATTTGAACTCAGGTCCTTGTCACTCCAGCTCCTGCTATCATCTGTCCTCCAGACAATTAGTAACTCCTAAAGTCACTTCAAGGTTATTATTACTTTTTACCTACAGGGCAGTAGATGAATAAATCACAGAATCTGAGAGTTGAAGGTACCTCAGTGACCATTTAGTCCAAGACAATTGGATTCCTGTAAAGAAGAAAAGCATGATGGGTGTGAACAGGCCTCCATAGATGACAATAAGGAGTGCTTTCTAGCTCGCAGTCTTGCACTTGCTTAATAAATATTTGTTGACTTGCTGTTTGCAAGAGGAGGATATTATCCAAGAAATGAATGATGGGGAAAAAAGTGCTTCATCTTGCTGCCTTTCTGTAGGGATAACGCTATCATATTATTATCATAGGATAAGGTGAAGCAGGTTTTTTTTTTTACTGGAGGTATCAGAGCTTGATTTTGGTGGGGAGGGCTGTTTTTGATAATATTTTGATGACTGCTTTTCAATAGAATTGGTTTCCTTTGCCATCCCATGTACTTGATTTTTCTCATTCAAGAACATTGCTCTGAGAAAGTGCTATAGGTTAGCTATAGAGTGGCTGCCCACAGTGACCATGGATTTTAAATTGATACCATAGTGATGCTCTGAGAACTGACTTTCCAAAAGGAAGGATTAAATGATAAAAGTAAAATGAAATGGAAAGAGTTTGGACCTGTGATATAATTGATATAGGGATTGCTCAAGTAAAGAAAGTCCCTCTGCCAACCAGAGAGCTGCCTAGAGAGAGGAGAGGTGACAATATGTGAGGGACTTGAACCCAGGTGTTCCTGACTTTGTGGCCAGTTCTTGGGCAAGTTCCCCATTCTTTAGAATTCAAATACAAATATTTATTTACATAAATTTACATTCCCATTTTGCATATATTTTGCCTAAACTAAGAGTGTAGGAACTATTCCAATGGCCATGCACATTAGGGGAGTAATCACTTGAGTCCCACAATAGCCCCATGATGTAAGTGTGATCAGTATTTTTTTTTTAGGTTTTTTCAAGGCAAATGGGGTTAAGTGGCTCACCCAAGGCCACACAGCTAGGTAATTATTGTCTGAGACCAGATCTGAACTCAGGTCCTCCTGACTCCAAGGCTGGTGCTTTATCCACTACGACACCTAGCCCTGCCCCAAGTGTGATCAGTATTATTCTCTCTACTTTAGAGTTGTCTCATGATTATGGGAAGGGTTTATGAATGAGTTGACACATGACAAGGATCAGAGGCAGGATTTGAACCCAGCTCTCATTGACTCTAAGGCCAGCTTACTGGCTGCCATTCACTAGATCCTAGGCTGCTCCTGGGAAGGTTCTTCCTTAGCAAGTGGCTCCAATTGTAAGCAGAGAGGATTGTCATCCTGGGTGCAGTGTAACAGGAGCAGCTGAGAACTCGGCAGGGTGGGCTTCCGTTCTCCTCTGTTTATCTCCAATAGTTATAGTTGCAGTCATCACTTTTTCACAGCTCTTCACCTCCTCTTAGCAAATCTTCAAAAGCTTGGGCCTGACTGGAGTTGCTGCTAATAGAATATACTGAGAGGAGATCTATGCAGAAGGGGGACTCCCACCTGGATTTTCCCTTCAAAGCTGGGAGAGGGAGGTGGGATAATGAAGAAAAAAGTAGAGGGTGGAGAATCGGGGTAAACAAGATGCTTGTCTCATGTGGTGGGTCAGTATTTTAAAAATATTAATATTACCATATATCCATTTATTGACACTTCCCAGGAAATGATGCTCTGGGAAATGTTAATACTGAACCTACTGGCCATGTTACAGTATCTATCTACTCCCCCCCCCCAAATTTAATAGGTTATTATCAGGAGACACTTGGAGCAGCTTCCTATTCTCCAGGCAGATAGGTGAATAATAGGAGGAGGAGTAATAGTTGTAGTGATTTCAGTCATTTTTCAGTTGCATCTGATTCCGTGATTCTATTTGGAGTTTTCTTGGCAGAGATACTAGTGGTTTGCCATTTCTTTTTCCAGTTCATTTTGTAGATGAAGAAACCAAGGCAAACAGGGTGAAATGACTTGTCCAGGATCACACAGCTGACTCTAGGATCAATGCTCTATCCACTGTGCCACCTAGCTCCCCAAACAATCACATATAAATAATTGTAGGCAGCATATATTGGACATAAGCAACAGAGGGAAGTTGTTGGTGTTGGAGAATTGTTTTTTTAAATTTTTATTTATTTAAGGCAATGGGGTTAAGTGACTTGCTCAAGGTCACACAGTTAAATAATTATTAAGTGTCTGAGGCTGGATTTGAATTCAGGTCCTCCTGACTCCAGGGCCAATGCTCTATCCACTATACCACTTAGCTGCCCACTAGACTTTTTTCTTGAAACTCCCTGAATGTAGGTTCATCTGTGAAGAATGAATGAGTGGACTGCAACAATACTCTTTCTTGCTCCCAGGTCCACTCTTCTGAAAATTCATATTAAAATAATCCCTGTCATCATTTTCCTTTAGCAGAGGCTGAGATGAAACAGAAATTGCCTCTTTTCAGAGCATTTTCAAGGTATCCTATGAGAGGTAGTCTGCATTAAGAACTCTTGATTGGTAGGAAGGAGACTCAACTCTTTCACTACCAACAGCCAGTGTGGTATCATCGACAGAATGATGAAGATGACCTTTAGAAGAACCTGGATTCAAATCCTATCTCAGACAATTGCAAATTCATTTCTATGATTTTGAGCAAGTCATAGAAACCTTCTGGATTTGAGTTCCTCATTTGGAAAATGGAAAAATTTGACTTGATGGCCCATAAAGTCCCTCATAACTCTGATTTTGGAGACTCAACCTCTCTGAACCTCAGTGTCCTCATCAGTAAAATGAAAGGGGTCGAAGTATACAACAATCTTGATGTGTTGTTTCAGTTCTAAAATCTGATAGAATCAAGAGCTAAGTTGGGACTGCCTGCCTCTTTTCTGTGTTCCCTCCATAAGTCCAATCTTATTGTCCCTTGTTTTTATTTCCCTCATGGTAACCCCAGATCACACAATTTTTTGGTGTACCTCCTTCCTCTTCTCTGGCTGTCTGTTTTCACTTGAGGGTTTTTAAGAAAGCTGCTAGAGTAGAGTGAGACCTCAGAGGGCTGACTGGAGCTGCTGCTAAATGAATATACTGAGAGGAGATTTATGAAGAAGAGGGAGGGACTCCCACTCTGATTTTCTCTTCAAAATTGGGAGAGGCAGGTGGGAAAATGAGGAAAAAAAATAGAGGGTGACACCTTGTCCAACCCCTTCCTTTTACCAAAGTGGAAACTGAGACCCAGATCCTAAATCCAAAGGTAGAATGATCTCAGAGACCAGTTTACAGTTAAGGAACAAGAGGTACAGGGGGCTTAGTCATTAACCAAGTATCACTGAGAAGATTTTGAAGGGACTTTCTCTTACTCTAGAGCCAGTACTTTTTTACTGTATCCCTTTTGCCAAATGACTTGTCCAAGGTCACACATCTCATCAGCAGGAGAGCTGGACCTTGAACCCAGATCTCTTTTCTCTCAAACTCAGTGCTCCCAGATCCATCAGGCCCAGGTATGTCAGAAGGCAGGTTGACCTTTGGTGATCAAATTTCTTTCCTGTCCCTGCTCTGAACCCTCCTGGGTGAAAAATAGCCTCTTGCTGCCTCACTAGCCAGCAGGTGACCTGGGTATTTTTAGTTCTTGCTAAGATTTCCATCTGTCCAATTCTGACCTGGATTGGCTTGATTTGAGGTGGCTGCTCAACCAGAGAGACTCAGTCCTCCAAGAACACAGCCGCAGCAATGGCTCTGGGTCCCGGGATTCTTCAGCCCTAATCAATTTGTGGAGGTCTTTGGCCCTGATAAAGTCAGTCTAGGCTGATGGTGCTTGTTGCTCAGTCCATCTGAGTTCAGAATGAGATTCAGGCAAGCAGACTGGGGGGGGGGGTCCTAGTGGAGAGATGGCTGAACTTCTGAGCTGTGTGATCACAGGCAACTTATTTAACCCTCTGGTTAGTAGCTTCCACATCTTTAAAATGGGAGTAATAATATTCACTGTACAGGGTTATCAGGAAGCAAAAATGGAAAAAAAGCCAACTTTAAAGGACTCTCTATTAATATATATATAGTTATCATGATTTTATCTCATTAGCTTACCCATAAAACCCCACAAACAAGAGTAAATGTTGCCATTATTTTGTCCTTGAGAGAATGACTTTGGGCCCTTGGCAGCCTCTAGACATCAGGGGTAGTGTATCTCAGCTCTCACCTCAAGGAGGTTGTATCATGTAATGCCTACAAATGCAGAACCAATCAACAAACATTTATTAAATGCCTACTGTATATTGGCCCTGTGCTGGGTTGCAAAGGCTAAAATAGAAACACCCCTGACCTGAAGGAGCTTATATTTTTGGGGAGAATCAAACAGATTCAAACTTCGCTGATGTTTGAGAGGTGACTTCTCCCATTGTGTGTGTGTGTGTGTGTGTGTGTGTGTGTATGCACACACATCTGTTCCTCATCAATATAAAGGAACATTTGGATTAGATGACCCCTGAGATCACTTGAAACATTAAATCTATGAACCAAAGTAACTATAAAATCTGTAGTGGATGGAAGGTGAGAACTGGAGTCAGCATGATCTGAATTCAAATCTGACCTCAGATGTGAACTAGCTATATGACCTGGGCAAGTCATTTGTCTCTCAGCCTCAGTTTCCTCATCTGTACAATGGGAATAATAAGAGCAAAGACCTCAAATTGTTTTTGTAAGGATCAAATGAGATACTACACAGAAACACTTTGCAAATTGTTAAAAAGCTACTTTTATAGACAAAGGGACATTGGGTTTGTGGGGACTCTTAGGTCTTGGGGAATCTGAGACAACTTCTTGGAAGAACTTTCTCTTGGTTTTAGTCTTAAAGGGGGATTTTAAGAGATAAATATTCAGAGAAGGGCTGCCCAACCTGTGTTGTTGAGAATGGGGTGTTATGGAGGAGTAATAGTAAGCAGGTTTCTGGGTTGGACCATGGAATTTTGGAGCGAGTCATATGTATTCAACCTGGAAAGAGGCTGAAGCCAGACCTTGCAAGATATCAATGTTAAATAGAGGCAATTGGGAGTCATAGAATGTTCTTGAGTAGAGGAGTGACACGATCAGACCTGCACTTTTGAGTTTATTGATTTGGCACCTGGTTGGAAGATTTACTGGAGAAGAGAGAGATGTGACCCATGGAGTCCACTTGGGAGCCATTAAATAGTGCATGATGGAGGTACCTGATAGCACCTGATCCCAGGTGACTGATATAAATAGATTCTTGGGGATAGATGCAAATGAGGTAGAAGAGCTAGAATTGTCAGAATTTGCCATCTGATGGGATGTGGAAATAAGGAAGTGACCAGGACAGACCTCTCCCTTCTGGCTTTCATAGATGGCATGGAAGAAGACCCGGAAGGTTTCTCCAATGTCATAGAGACTTTGGGTCTCTACAAGGTAAAGGATGATCAGTGGATCAATGGGGACTCTGAGAAGATTGTACTTGACTGGGTCATCGAGTCTTGAAAGGCTCCTCCCCATCAGACACTTTTTCTTTACTCAGTCATTACCTGAACCTGCAATAACTAGGTAAACCAACTAAAATGCCATCCCCATCTGGGAAGCTGACTATTCAGGTGTTCCTTATCAAAAAGCTTTTGATTCCTGTGAGGAAGGAGGGGCAACCTACCCTCCACCGCTCATCTCTCTGTGTCTTTGTTCTTGTCATCACTTCCATCTCTTAGTTAATTCTTCAAAAGTCAGAAAATCCCATGTGCCATGGAAGTCCTTCATATTCTCCCTGACTACTAATGTCTTCTTCTCTCAGATGGCCTTCCATCTCCTCTGTATGAATCTTATATCCACATGGTTGGAATGTAAGCCCCTGGAGGGTAGGAATGGTCTTTTACCCTTTCTTTGTATCCCCACTGATTAGTACAGTCACTGGCACATAAAAGGTGTTCCCTAAATGCCTGTTGGTTGACTTACTGACCTTTGGTGAGTTAGCAGAGAACAGATTTCTCTCTGCCTTGACCTTTGGCTGAGACGTTCAGTTCGATTACAAAGATTTGAAGGCCCAACATTCAGAAGAAGGATCTTTCATTTTCTCTGGGCCTGGAGGGACAAACAGAAGCAATGGCCGGGAGGGGATTTTGTAGCAAGGTAGATTTAGACTTCATGTAAAGGGGGGAAACCTTCTTAATAATTAGAGTTGTCCAAAAGGGGAATGGGCTTCTTTGGAAGGGAGTGAGTTCTTCCTAGCTAGAAGTATCCAAGCAGAGAATCAGTGACCATTTGTGAGACATGCTAGAGAGGAAATTCTTGTCCAGGTCTAACTTTAGACTTGTTGGTCTCTAAAGTCCTTTCCAGCTATGCTAGCCTTTGTGACTGTGACAGTTTCTATGATTCATCTGGATTTCTGGACCCATGATGATTATCCACTAATTAATATTGCATCTTCTGAAAATCAGAGTGATGCTAATGTGGAATATTGGACCTCCAAGGCTTCAATGCATCTTTAATCAAGGTTATCCTTTCGTCAGAGCATATCGCAGCCTCTTCATGCCTTCTCATTCCATGTTTTCCTCCAAAACTTCCATGTGTGTACTGCTAAACATGCCTTTCCCCAAGGCTTTTTATATTTTAGGAGGGTACCAGGGTTTCTCTGGATTGCCCCAGACCACCATGCCTAGGCTGTTCATACTTCTAGGTCTCAGTGTCTCCTTTACTTCCCTTGATATCATATATTTCTCTGTACTAGCCTTCTCTTTTAAGTTCCAAGAGCAGGATCCATGTCAAATCTGTCGTTTTCTTTTCTGATCTGTCTCACACACAGTAGGTATTTAATGTTTGTTGGATGAATGAATGGGAGATGAATGGTTGCCTGGGGATAGACAGAGGTAGAGAGAAAGGTCCCTACTGTTCCAAACATTTCCAAATGAATTTGTTCATTTGTTTCAGTCTTGTTTGACTCTTGGTGACTCCATCTGGAGTTTCCTTGGCAGAGAAACCGGAGGTTTGACATTTCCTTTTCCAGCTCCTTTTCCAGATGAACAAACTGAAGTCAACAGGGTTAAGTGGGGGGTGGCTAGGTGGTGCAGTGGATAGAGCATGGCCCTGGAGTCAGGAATACCTGAGTTCAAATCTGGCTTCAGACAATAATTACCTAGCTGTGTGGCCTTGGACAAGCTACTCAAACCCATTGCTTTGCAAAAAACCATAAAGGTTAAGTAATAAATATCTGAGACTGGATTTTGAACTTGGGATTCTTAAATCCAGGCCGAGTGCTCTATTCACTATGGTATCCCATAACTGTCCTGCAAATGAAGGCAGGATTATTTGTTGAAAAAGGTGTCACCATCAGGGAAGTCAGGTGGCACAGTGGATAGAGCACTGACCCTGGATTCAGGAGTACCTGAATTCAAATCTGGACTCAGACACTTAATAATTACCTAGCTATGTGACCTTGGGCAAGTCACTTAACCCCATTGCCTTGTAAAAACCAAATAAAAAAAGAAAACAGCCTTACCAGTTTCACAGAGTTTCCTTGTGATTGAAAATATTAATACTTAATAATGATTAACATGTAGGTGGTGCTATTAATATGCCCATTTTACAATTGAAGTGACTGAGGCAGAGAGAGACTAAGGCAAATTAAAAAATTTGCCCAGAGTCACATCATGACTGGTCAGTGAATGGGACAGGACTTTAGGTCTTCCTGAATCATCCTCCAGCACTCCATTATGGCTGCTTTTTAACTTAACTTTGCTATATTAGTCTTGGCCAGGTTAAAAAAAGGTAGAGTGATCTATCTGTGATCTTGAAGGCTTTGGCATCCCTGAGGGCCAGGGCCATTTTGTTTTTCAGGAGGACCTTTGTATTTCTCATGCCTAAAACCAGACCTTGGCCATGATGGAGTGGAACTGAATCCACTCAGCCTGGCTCCATGGCTAGCAGAGAGTGGGAGCTTACTGAATTGAATTGGTGGTGAGCCACACTATTTTAAAGTAAAGATTTGCCAAACAGATCAATTATGTAAGTAAAATGACTTGGGGAATATTTACACTTCTGAAGGCAAGAGTTATTTCAACTCTTCTTGGATATCTTAGAAGCATGCATTTTCTTAGAGACCAGGAGGTGCTAATTATAAATAATTTCCCCCCCTTTTTCCAGAAACTTTAACCCCAAGATATATTGCTAGACAATTCTTGATTAGCCACTGTACTCAGAAGAAAAAATGCAGCACCCCTTACTCAGCTTTATCTACTGTGTGGTTTCTCTGGGTTTGAATTTAGATCTTTTTTTTAATGTCACTGATTTCTCTGGCCATCTGGGAAACTTTTGGACTCCATCAAATAAAATTCATAAAAACATACAAGAAGATACAAAGAAAACCAATTTATTTAAATGACCAAATACATATTGAATATATCTTTAAGAAAATAACCAATATGTGGACCCTAGATTAAGAATGTCTGAGTTTGATGAATCCTAAGGTCATTTGAAATTCTAAATCTTGAAGTCTCATGCCTCTTGTTCTAGCTTGTCCACCAACAGTTCCTTGTGTGACCAGGGTCCAGAGAGTTATGATCTGCCCCTGGTCATTCCTTCATCAGCAAAATGATAAGATTCAGCTCAATGACCTCTTTCACCTGTATATCAACTGAGCCATTATCTTTAACCTCTTCATTTGTAAAATGTGGGGAATTGGCTTAGATGGTCTCTAAGCTCTTCAGCTCTAATCGATGATATATGACTCTTAAAACAATTAATTATTTCAGACCTTACACAAATTTAGACTGGCCTTAACTTTCTCTTGGTCTGAGCTAATGAGCATGTATGGCTAAATGGATGGATGGATGCTTGGAATAGACAGAGACTCAGATCCTCATATCATTCACTACTGATTTTCAGAAGGTTCTATTTCCCATCTGTCTTACTCAAGACCCTCAGGAGAAGTGTTAAAGCCATAGGAATGAGATTGTTGCTGAAACTATGAAACCCCTTGTGTCCACTGCTCTGTAATGGGTTTTCTTGTCTGCCCAGAGCCTGTTGCCTTTCCTCCATGGTGAGGGAGGAAAAATGAAACATGGGTAAATACATAACTTAAGGGTTGTTCTACAGCTAAGTAAGCTAGTCACCTATTATTAAATGCACAGCAGACTAAACAAATTTTTTTCAAGGCATCGGGTTTCAAGCCTTAGATTTGTGCTTGTCCCATAGCTTCCCTTAGAAGGAATCATGTCAGCTACAGCTGAAGAAGATGATAGGAGTCAAACTCTGGAAGAATAGGGGGTCTTGCAGTAGTGTTCAAAGGGTTTATTATAGCTGTTGACCGCTCATTCCCTCCCCATAAACACACAAACATATATGTATGTGTATGTCACATGAACAAAGTGTTAAAGATTAGATTAAGAGTTTAGAAATGGAAAAGACCATATGGTCAACTCCATGGGTGTGGGACTCCCCATGTCCCCATTTTACAGATGAGAAAACCAAGGTCAAGAAAGATCACATAATTTACTGAAAGTCACACAGTGGCAAAGCTAGATTTGAACCCAAGTCCTCTGACTGCATAGCTAGGACATTTTGCATTATGGCATTGTTATATACCACTTATCTTTTTGGTTAGTGTGTCCATCAAAACCTCAGGGGGTGAAGCAAGTTAGCACCACAAGTCCTTTAAGCTTGGGCAGATCCCAACATAACTCTATAGCAGGAATTTGCAAGGCTCCTTGGTTTGCAGGAAACTAGTTCTTAATTCTCAGAAATGAATCCCAACACAGAAATATGGCTGGTTTTGTGATGGGGTTCCTCACCCCCACTCCCAGCTTCAAAGCCAATTTCCAACATATCTGTCAATTGAGGACTGAGAAAGATTTTTTTCTTTAGACCTTTTCCCTACATTCTTCTGACCTCCTCTGACTCAGTTGTGCCAAATAAAGGTTTTGTTTGAAAGATGAGTATTCTGCATTGATTATTAAGAAAAGGAACATGACCAGCTTGAAGAGCCCAACTCATTCCCAAGGTGTATGAATTATTACTGTTAATTCTGCAAGGTTGGGCATCCAGGTCAATTCATCTTCATATTGAGTGATGACGGAGTGTCAAAGACTCAAGAGATGAAAATGATGGTGGTCCCTACTTTTGAGCTTGTGGTCTAATGTGGAGATAGAGATCTGAGTTCAAATTCTAATTCTGCCATTTGGCTGATATTGGCCAAATCATTTCACCTCTGTAAGATGAAACAGTTGGACAAGATTTCCTAGACATTCCCTAAATAATCCTAAAGCATTGGATACAAAGAAGAAACAATGAGGGAGGGTAGAAAATGGAATGGCTTCCTTTAGGCAATCCTGGTGGCCCAGGCTGCATGTCCAGACCAATCCTCTAGGCTTTTGAACATTCCCCCCCTGACTGACTGCACCTTAGCTATTAACATCCCATTGGGCCTAGACTGTTATTATCATCTGGTATGCCCCCCCAAACCGGGGAGACTCCCTGTAGTCAGGACCTCCTGTCATTGCTCAGAAAGGTGTGGCTTTCAGAAACCTGAAGTCACAATCAGGGATGTATTAGCCTCTGATTTTCTGGTTGGATCTAACTAGGTGTGGGGGCTTTGACGTAGCCTCCGATTTGAGGTCTTGTTTGCCTCCTCCTGCAGAAACTCAACTATCTGCCTTAAAAATCCTCCTGGTATCTCCTGGGGTCTCCTGATGAGTCATACCAGAGAACCTGCAGTCACCCCGATAAATGAGGAAACCAAATGTTAGCTTCAGGAACAGGAACCAACCACTACCAGGCCCAACTCTGCTTCCTGTTGGAGCTGACATTAAATGCTCATTTGCAAGAACAAATGATTTTTGAAAACTAACAACAGTGAGACTGATCTTTTCCAAATGTGGACATAGGAGCCTGTTTTGAATTTCTAAAATGGCATCATATGGGGAAAAGGAGTATGGCAGAGGGACTCAAGAAGCAGCCCTGCCTGGAGGAGGGAAACCTAATATCTGGACTCTTCTCTTACGGTGACTGAGTCTGAGTGACATGAACTGAAGACAATGTGTGCCTGCAACTGGAAATTATTAAGGATTGCTGATTGGTGTATGTGGAGAGAATTTCCATAGTAGGAATTCCCCATATGACTGAAAATATGGTTTTAGAGTTTAAAAAATATATTTACATACTTATATATGTTGTATATTATAATATTTATAATGATTAGTTATACATGTATTTATAAATATTATATTTATATGTATAAGTTATAAATATAAGTATCATATAAAATATATAGACATCTAGGCGGCCCAGTGGATAAGTAGATAAGTCTACAAGTAAATATTATACGTTATACATATTAGTTGCAAGGATTATATCGTAAGTTAAAAATATAATAAGCATTGTATAAAATCTAGAGACAGCCAGACGGTCCAGTGGATATCACTAATTAGACGAGAAGTCAGAAAGAGCTGAGTTTAAACCCCACCTGAGGACTTTTGCCAGTAAGACTTTGTACAAGATATACCCCTTTCCATCAACAGCATCTTGGTTTAAAAATGATAAAACACCAGCATGAAAAGACATGATGATAGAAAGTCTGTCTTTTGGTTGGAGCAGAAAGATGGCAGAGGGTGGCATCAGCAATGGCATGAATCAGTCATAGACTGCTCAGAACTTGCCTTGTTAACTCTTTTGAAGAATGAGTCCCAGTTAAAAATGCAAGAGCTTTGGACTTTAGTAGTACATCTGCACTTGGGGGGTCAAATTTAGAATGGGGAGAGATTCTTTTAGGCCACTGGGTCCAACCTTTCATTTGATAGATGAAGGAGGAAACAGTCCTAGAGAGAGGTGATTTGGCCAAAGGTCATACAGTGGCAGAGCTAAGCTCTGCTTTCAGGTCCTATTCCTACAAATTCAGTGCCCTTTCTGTCTCTTTAGTAGCTCCACCTTGGTTCTTCAACACTTTATATCTGTTGTCGTCCCAGTGTGTAGAGTCTGTTCACCAGAACAGTTCACAAACTCTGTGTCTCTCTTCCTATGTGGTTCTTGTTTGTATTTTCTCCCAAACTCTGCACAGAGAATTTCTTCTGTGCCCTGGTGAACCTCCCCTTAGATTTGAACTATTTTGGAGATACTTAAATATGTTCAGGCCTTCTCACTTTGAACTTGCTCACCTCCTTATTCAATCATAAAGACTTTTGATACTATTCTTTTGCAAATGAATTGTCTCTGAGCACGGGTGATTTCATCCGCCATATTTCTTTCCATTTCCCTTCAGGTCTGTCCAATTAGTTCTTTAGAGTTCATATTGTTTCTTGATTTAGAGACATTTCATTTTACATATCCAGGATAATGGTGGTGTTAACTGCATGTATGTCTATGTATGAATGCATGTGAATATATATATATATATATGTGTGTGTGTGTGTAAAATAACTTGGGATCACTGAAAGTACTGAACAATACCCCAAAATACCCCAAATATAATCCTTCCTATTCTCCTCCTGGGGTTCAACCCTGGGCCTGGACAGCTTTCAATACTGAGTAGAGAGATAGAGATACTGATGTCAGCCTTTCAATCAATCAGTAAGCATGAATTAAGGCCTACTGTGTGCCAGACAGTAAACTAACCACTGGGAAGACAAAGAGAGTTCAAAGACAGTTCCTGTCCTCAAAGGAGCTCCTCAATCCTAATGGGGGGAGACAGCAAGTAAACAAATATGTACAAATAAACTATAGACAGGGCAAATAGGCAATAATTTTATTGGGAATAGCAAGCAATAATTTTCAACATAGAAGCCTAGATATATACATATAATATATGATGGTGATATTTGTCCTATGGTTTTGAAGAGATGTTTTTAATTTGCTGGGTTCCAGTAAAGAAGCAGCTTTCCTGCTCTCTGCCTTTGGAATTTATGAAGAAATACGTTGGCCAGAACAAAATTACTTCATTAAGATAAAGAAATGGGTTTTTTTTTGTTTTACAAATTCAGTTCAATTCTGGACTTTTTGACTACTAACTGTACTAGTTGCTATAAATAAGAAGAGAAATATTAAATGATTTTTGGCCTCTGGGGCCGCAGCAGAGATAAGTAAATAGAAAATGAAGGGAAATAAGTTCAAAGTCATTTCCTTGAGTGAGGAGCATTAGGGGAAGGATGGAGCAGGTAAATAAATCACCATGGGCCTCCAAGTCTCCCCTGGCAGCTCAAGTTCTTTCAGAGCAATTATCTAACTAGTGGGAAGGCCATTGGTTTGCTTAACTTGGAAAAACAAGACTCTCCTTTCTCTGTGTCAGCCCAACTGGCCCTGACTGAAGATGGCAGACTGTCTCATTCTTCCCTCCCCTTCTTGCTCAGCTGCCAGAGTCTGTCAGCTTCACCTCCATCAACTCTCTCCGTCCATTTCCTGGGCACCATTCCTGCCTAGAGGATTCTGTTCAGGCCTTCGTTACCTCTTGCCTAGATTGGTGTCTTATTTCAGTTCCTTACCCAGCCATCATACTATCTTAGCCTGAGTGATTCCTTGTTTCTTAATTTCATCTGTTCTCTCCCATCATTGTGCCTTTGCTCACTCTGTGTCTCCTTCTTAGAAAAGAGAGTCGCCATAGCTGCAGCCTCATGGAAGTGGCGTCTTTCTTCAAGGTCAGAGTCAAGTTCAGTTGCCCCCAAGCCGTTCCTGGTTACTTCTTCCCCTATCCCAGCTTAATGTAAAGCTTTTTTTTTTTAAAGCAATCACTTCAGTCTCTTCATTTAACCTCTCGTGTAATTGTATCCTTATAGGTCACAGAGCTTATCGGGCAGGTTTAGGTTCTCCTTGAGGGTAAGAACTGAGTTATTTTGTATGCCAAGAACCCACATAGGCATGCCATGTCTATATCTAATGCCATAAACTTTTTATTGCTGACTTTAAAAATACCCGTTATTTTTTCTGATTCCCCACTGAGCCCTCCACACCCAATAGCTGCAGTGACTGTGCTTGATTGACTAACTGATTGCTGAGAAGGAGAGATGTGTGTTTCAGTATTGATTTTTCCATTTCCAATGGTTTTCTCAGACTGAAATTGGTCATTACAATTAATCAGAGCTGATTATCTATGGAGTTGCTATTATCGTTCTCCTGCTTCTATTTTTCTTCCCTGTATCTGTTCAAGCTAAATTTCCCATATTTCTTTGAGTTTCTCACAATCATGGCTTCTTATAGCCCAATATTCCATTATATTCACATACCACAACTTGTTCAGACACTTCCCAGGTGACAGACACTCCCTCTGTCCAGTTGTTGCATTTTTTATTTTGAATTCAATTTATTTTGAAGATTCTGTCCCTAAGGATTAGAAATCCAAACTTATTTCAATGCATCCCGAACCTCCCAAATTTTCTAAGATGGCACTTCTCAGGCACCCTTGGAAGTTCACAGGATCGCAGATTTAGAGCTGGCATAGAATAGAATGTCATAGTGTTTAAATCCCCATTTGTACAGATGAGTTAACTGAGAATTAGAGAAGGCAAGTGACTTCTCTAGAGTCACACAGTTAGTAATTGTGTAAGACACAATTCATACCCAAGTCTTCCTGACATTAGGGCTCCATCGATGACAACCATAAGTCTAGAGGACCCACCCCAGGTGTTTACATGGACTGTTTGTACTCACCCTGTGATAGAGCATTCTGAGCTCCTATTGGTTTGATCAGCCATCGTAGGAAACCCTGTCAATAGTCTCAAACATAGTGATGCCATTTTGTTCTTCTTTGATAAGGAAGGACAAGAACCAACCAACTGATTGAGCCCCAATACAAGTGACTCCTGTTGGCAGAAGACATGAAATGGGATTGATTTGGCATATTTTAAATACATACCATCTCAACCTAACTGGGTCTTCATTAGTGCATCTCAAGGCAAACCTTTTATTCATCTCTAACTGCCACCACCACAGTGGATGCTCCAAACCTTTCCCTTCCTCCTACCCTAAAGGTTCCCTTGCCATCACTCTCCTCTCTGAGGAAAACCTTGAATACTTCTCCAATATCACTGAAGTCACCTGTTGTGACCTTTTTCACCTCCCTTTCTCAGTAGTTCAAACACTCAGACTTTTGCCACTAGTGTGATCTTGGGCAAGTCAATAATGCCCTTGTGCCTCAGTTTACTCATGTATAAAATGAACAAGGAGGCCCCTGAGGTCCCTTTAATCTCTAGATCTGTGATCTCAGGAAACCCTTACTGTCTTCACCACTCTTCTCCTTCCCTCTGATCTCAGCAGTAAGGAGCTCTTCCTACTTATCAAGGTTACCCTTTCTACTTGTGTTCTTGATCCCGTTCTAGCCAGAGTCTTCTGGAACCTCTCTCCTTTAAACATCACTGGGTCTCTCTAGGCTAAAAAAGAAATAAAAGCCCTTTTGTGACCCTGCTTCTTCAAGTTTCATAGCTAAACTGCTTTCAGCAACTCCCTAGAGCCCTCTGTTGTCTGATTTCTACTCCCATCCCCACCACTACTGTTTCTATGACCCCTTAACTGCTGGATCCAAAGACTCAGTTGTCTTCATCCCCTTCTTTTATTATGACATGTTAGCCAGCCTGTTTGTTTCTATCTCTTGTCTTGGCCTCTGGGCTTCTGGGTCACTGGCCTCTCTTGCCTTTTTTCCTTTGGTCTTGACTCTTCCTTCCCTGGCTCCTCCTAAGAGTGGGAACATCCCCTGAGTCATCACCCCCTTTCCCTCCCTCTCTGCCTCCATTCTCTTCCTTAGTAATCCAATCAACTTGATAGCTTCCTTTTTTCATCTCTGCTTAGGGTGTTTAAGGCTGTGTATCTAATCCTGACTTGCACTTCTGCTTTTCTGATGGCCTGAGGGATATAGGGATGTGGGGAAAAGAGCCCTGGATTAGAGGCAGAGGACCTGAGTTCAAATACTCTGCCTCTTACTACCTGTGAGTCCTTGGTCAAGTCATCTACTTTGTATGTTTTTGTATATATCTGTATATATAGATATAGATATATAGATATATAGATACACACACACACATATACCATTTGTATGTTGTCTTTTCTTTTAAAATGCATTTTCCTTGAGGGCAGAATATGTCCTTGGCCTATCTGTCCATCTGGAGACACCCTGATTCATATCTGGTCATTGGACCCAGATAGCCCCAGAAGAAAAAGTGAAGCTGGTGACTTAGCATAGCCCTCCCCTCACACAAATCCAATTCACGTGCTTGTTGTGACCCTTATATCATGGTTGTTTTTGAGAACAAAGGACGAATGTCATCATTATTCATCCTCAATCATTCTTATCTGTGATTTCTCCACTCCCTCCCCCAACACATAATAAGTGGCAGTTTGGATTGGTTTCCAATGGATTTGGAGTCAAAGAGCCTGGGTCCAGATTCTACTTCTGAACTTTGTTCATCCTTAGCAAGTCCTTTCTCCTTTCTGAACCTCAGTTTCCTCATCTGAAAAATGCTGAGGATGAGGAAGATAGTCTCTTAAAAATTCCTCCCTATCCTTCATCTCTGACCCTAGAATCCTTTCACCTCAACATTCAATAATAGGCGAAATTTAACCCATAGGTTGGCATAGACTTTTTTGTGGTGGGGTAGAGTGGCATTTTTTAAAGTTCTATTTGACTTTGAATCCGAAGTGGGGGGAGGGAAGCACCTCATTCTACATCATGTCGATATCTCTCCTCAGATCAGACTCCGACACCCACTAGATTTTTGAAGAACTGTGAGGAGGTGGGTCTCTTCAATGACATCGACTGCTCCCTGGAGCATGAGTTTCGGAAAGCCCAGGAAGAAGAGACCAGTAAGAGGGTAAGTCTGAATTCGTGCAAGCTTCCACTCTATTCCTTCTAGATTGTAAACCTCTATAACCTCTTCGATAGCTTCAGTTGGAAACTAGGTGGCACTGCAGATTGTGGGTAAGTGTGGCTTCAGATATACTCCATTCATTCCCCAAGTGCTTGCCTAGAGAAAGAAGCTCATTGAGCCCCTCCTGCTGAAAACGGAATTGGGGCTGTTGACTCCCCAGCCAGGAAAACCACAAGGAAAATAAAATGAAATCAAAGCAAAACCTACATGGTTCTCTAAGAGACAGCTTTAGTTTTATCTTCCTATCCTTTTCCATATACGATTAAGTCATCTGAAAATCCAGTTAGTTGAATGGTAACAGTAAACCTTGTGCAGGTGGAGAATTAAGGATGACCCGGAAAATGGGAGAATAATAAAAAGGATCTATGTGGAAGGATCATCTGGACCCTAGTCTTATTTGCCCACTTAGCTTCTATCTCTGAGTTAGTTCATAAGTATCAAACCTAACCACACAATTTTAACCAATATTAAATTATTTGTTGATAACTTCTTTATAATATCATTTGTGGTCAGGAAGCACTCTTTCCCCTTCCCGCCTTTCTTTCTTTTTTTCTTTTTTTTTTTATGATTTTCCTTGTTATCTTAGAACTTTTATACTATTTTTTTAGAATTTTATTTAAATCTATAAATAATTTCTTGGCAGTTTAATGGAAATAGCACTAAATCTGTAAATTAATTTTGGAGGTATTGACATTTTTATTTTATTGGTATAGTCTCACTATGAATACTAAATAATCTTGTGATTATTTAAGTCATGCTTTGTTTTCTTAAGGAGGGGATTTTTCCTCTAGTTTGATTTGGACGTCCCTTCCAGTTCTAATAGTCTTTGATTCTGATTCTGGGACTCTCCACCATTCTATGCTTCCTTTCAGGATTCAGGCTGCCTTCATGTTGGACATTCTTTTACATTGTCATGATGATCTTTGTACATTATGAAACTCGAAAGATAGTAGGTGGGTGACTGTGGAAGCAGATTAAAGGGCCTTGGAAAGGATTATCAAGCATGGGGTCATGAATATCTCCTGATGAGTCTGGTTAGAAGAGAATTTGGAAAAGTTTGTCAGAGAAGGAAAAGTTTTGGGGGAGATCTGGGTAGGTGACATTCCCCCTTTCCATAGCCTTCTCAATTCCAAAGCAGTTTCATGTGCTAAGCCTTGGACAAAAGAAATGTTATGGAATCTTGTACCTTCTGCCTCCAGAATGGTCAACTTTGCTTGATGTTTGACACAGTCATGTTGTGGATATTTTCATGGGACCTTGTGTAGAGCTTCAGGATATTTTCCATGACTCGTCCTTTCAAGACTGACTCTGCCAAAGTTTTCTTATGAAAATGTGAAGCTTCATATAATACAAATAACCACTGGCTTTGGTGTCAGAGGTTCTGGGTTCTGATCCTAGTTGGTCATGTATTGTGTATAAAACCTTAGGTTAGTTCCCCTCACTGGGCCTCAGTTTCTCATTCATTTAGTGACAGATTGGTTTAGATGATTCCAATGTTCCTTCTAACTCTAGATCTGTGACCCTATGAACTTCCTGGAGGGGTACAAGTTGTCGAGGGAAGGAAAAGCTGCCAAGGCAAACTGTAGGCTTTCAACTTGCTTGTCCACCCACACTTGCACCCGAGATGACAGCCTACATTCCCTTCTCCCCACACGAAGAATGCAAACATGGAGGACCCCCCCCCCCCACCATTGTAACACAATACATTATACTCTGGTGGTCTGCTAGCATGTCCATCCATACACCTTTCTTATGAAACCTGTGCTTTCTAATCTCTCTTGTATATAAGATATGCTTAATAAGACTTGTTGAATTGAATTGAATTTTTTTATTTTTATTTTTATTTTTTTTTGCAAGGCAATGGGGTTAAGTGGCTTGCCCAGGGCCACACAGCTAGGTAATTATTAAGTATCTGAGGCTGGATTTGAACTCAGGTACTCCTGACTCCAGGGCCAGTGCTCTATCCATTGTGCCCCTTAAATTGAATTGTTGAGCATAAGTGCCCATTTGTTGGAGGAGAAAACTGAAATGTAAGTGTTCTGATCCGAGGCAGAATATGAATCCAGGTTTCTGGACTCAATATTCAGGGTTCTTTTCATGACATATGAACCTTCTGTAATTGTTTCATTTTTAAAAATTTCAGTCTCAATTGTTCTAACTTGCTAAATCCAAATATTTAAATTGTAATTTGTGGAATAAGCTCTTTGTTAAGAAAATGAGGTTTAAATATCTCCACAACCCCTATTTATCTCAAGTTGCTTATGGGAGAGGCACCTCTTCATTCATGGTTTTGTGGGATTTCACTTTATTTGCTCAGAGAGCTCAGAAAATGCTGGTTAGTCTTCAGAAGACCATGAGCTAAGACAAGACTTTTCAACTTTTTAAAAAATTTATTTATTTAAGGCAATTTAAAGCAAGACTTGCCCAAAGTCACACAGGTGGTAATTATGAAGTGTCTGAGGATGGATTTGAACTCACTGACATCAGGGCCAGTGCTCTATCCACTGTGCCACTTAGCTGCCCCCAAGACTTTTCTACTCCATTAAATGACACATAGAACAAGGTTATCCTGATTTTTCTCCATCTTTAAGTGACTCAGTGGCATAGACCTTCAAGTTGGACACTCCAGAGTTGGGGACCATTTATTTGTTCATTCATACGTTCATTCATTCATTTGTTTATTTAGTTTTGAGCAGAGGTATTTTAATTTATATTTTCTACTTTAAATTTATTTATTTTGAATTTTGCAATTTTTCCTCAAATCTTGCTTCCCTCCCCCCACCTGCCACAGAAAGCAGTCTGATAGTCTTTACATTGTTTCCATGCTATACACTGATGTAAGTTGAATGTGATGAGAAATAAATCATATCCCTAAGGAAAAAAAGTATAAGAGATAGCAAAATTACATAATAAGCTAAAGTTTGTTTTTTTCATTAAAGGTAATAGTCTTTGGTCTTTGTTCAAACTCCACAATTCTTTCTCTGGATACAGATGGTATTCTCCATTGCAGATACCTCAAAATTATGCCTGATTGTTGCACTGATGGAATGAGCAAGTCCATTAAGGTTGATCATCAGGGGACAATTTATTTACAAGTTTAAATGACCTCTATGGGAACTGAGACCCTGAACTTCCTCAGAGGTCACACTATGGCCTGAGTTTGGAGGCTACAAGTCAAGTGAGGGAAAACAAGGCCACTTTTATAAAAGTTAGAATTGAATCATAGACTCTCAGGGACCTTCCATGCTGTCTAAACCAGTGTTGTCAACCTCACATAGAAAGGGGGGTTATTAATGCTTATAGAAAGACCTCTATGGAATATATATTGGCTTAGTTTTAAAATGCAATGTTATCTATTTTTATGTATTTTTTATTTATTTTGTTAATTATTCCCTAATTCTCATTGGATGGGGAAGGGGCAGGAGGGAGAGAATTTGGAATTCACGATTTTTTTAAGTGAATGTTAAATATTGCTGTTCAGTTATGTCTGACTCTTCTTGACCCCATTTGGGATTTTTCTTGGAATAGTTTGCCATTTCCTTCTCCAGCTTTCTATAGATGAGAAAACTGAGGCAAAGAGAGTTAAGTGGCTTGTCCCAGATCAAATAGCTAGGAAGTGTCTGATGTGGGATTTGAACTTAGGTCTTCCTGACTCTGAGCCCAGCTCTGTATCATCCGGGACCTCTCTACTAACCTTTTGTCCCACAGTTTAAACCCTCAACAGCAACAACAACAACAAAATTCAGACCTCTTTCAAATGAATTTCTGACAAGCATCAGCTTGTGCTTGTGAAATAATTTTTAAACATGTCATATTTTAACCTTTGTCTCTAAAATGCTGCCTTTTTTGATCCCAGGAAATGGAGATCCTTTTTGGATACTCTCATTAACCTGGTAATCATGACATCTCTGCTTGCATCGAAGGCATTGATATAAAATGTGAAAACAGCGCCAGGCTATGCCTCGATGCTCTGAGACACTCCAGGAGACCTTACACCAAGATGGCCTCCTTGGGGCCATCAATGACTGCCCTCTTGGGTTTCTTGGATGCTTCCTCTGAGTATCCTAGGCTGGAAGGAGGACACTCTTCATTTTGTCCCTAAGCCTAGTATGAGTGGGGGACTTGGCGTGATCTTTGGCTCACATCTAGGTCAACTGATATCGATTGGTCTGCTCTGTCTCCCAATTTAAGGAGCTGCCAGATGATGGTAGCCAGGTTAGCCTGGGGTGACCTTTTCTGGATGAAACCATGCTTGGTTTGGCTTCTCTTGAGAAACTCTTTCAAGAAGTTCTTTTGAGATGTTCATTAACTATCCCTTTCATAATTTTCCTTAATGGGGGGGGGCTGGACTTGTGACTTCATGGTCGTAGGGATTGGATGGAGAGTTGTTGGGCAGATCAAATGTAATCACATGGAAAGTGCCCTACAGACCTTCAATGGTTATATAAACACTAGCTGTTATTTTTGTTATTAGTAATAATAATTGTGATGGTAACTTTAATACTAGATGTCAGATAGTGAGAATGAGCTGCTTGGAGTTGTGTGGTGTGTGTGTGTGTGTGTGTGTGTGTTAGTGAGTTTGTGCATGTGAGTGTGTAAGACTATGCATGTGGGTGTATGTGTGTGAGAAAAAGAAGGGAGAACAAGGAGCCTTGAAATGATCTCCTTTGTCTTGCTGAGTGAAATATAACATTACGTGGTTTAAGAGTCTGAAGATGAAAAGCCCCGTGTATATGGAAGTACTAAGTGTTCGTCTTCTCCCCCAGGACGGTATTTGACTCATTATGCTGACACAGCACTGGCAAATTAGGGCATTTCCATGCACTTGAATTCCTGCCTAAATGATGAAAAGTCCGGCCCCTCCCCAGAGGATCCAAGGCTGTTTGATTTATGGGAATGCGGACCTGCTGCAATCTGAGGATCTCACAGTTAGAGCGTTAGAGAGCGGGGGCACCATGGGGTCAGTCCTAGTCAGAAAGGGGGACCATAATCTGATGAAAGCCCGGACTGGGAGAGCATGTTAGCTGATAACCCAGATGGCTCAGGGGGCCTCTGCAGGGTTCCCTCAGTCCTGCTTCCTCAGGTCACCGGCATGGAGACAGTTGGTCGCCCTGGAGAGGCAACAGTGAGCTGAGGAAGAAAGTCAGGGACTATGGAGCAGGTCTACAGGTAACACCAAGAGTGATGATTGTGGATTCACCGTTACTACTGGTTTAGAACTGAAAAAAGACCCGAGGCGATCTTAGAGCTGAAGCCGAAAGGAACCTCAGGGGCCGCTGAGTCTAACTGCCCGTTTTACAGGTGAATAAACTGAGGCCCAGAAACCCCCCATGGTGTAGGATCTTGGATCTAAAGCTGGAAGGAACCTCAGGGGTCACCACCGCCAACCACCTTCATTTTACAGATAAGGGAAGTGAGGCCCATGAGAGTCATCTGAAACTCACACACACACACACACACAGTTACCTACATCCCCCCCACAAGCACACACTCACACAAACACACGCTCATACAGTTACTCACATACCAACTCATACAAACCCACATTCTCCCACACACAGATACTCACACATACCATCACCCCCCAAAACACATGCTCATGCACTCACACACGCACACAAAACACATGTACACACATACACACTCACACACACTCACTTGCACTCACACACATGTGCATACATTGTCTGTCTCACACACACACACACACACACAAAATGGAGAGGACTGAGACAATAACTAGGGTCATTGGTTACAAGGAAGCTTCTAAAACTCTCCCTCCAAACCCCAAACATAATGTTAACAATATTGCCAGATACAACTAATGCCAATAGTTGGCCAGTGACTAGTCTCATGGTGGGGGGGGGGGGGGGTAGATCTGTAAACAGGCAAAAAGAGCCTGTTCATCTGAAATGTTTTTTGTTACATGACGGCCCTTGTCCAGCTGAGACCGTCTTTGATCTCTGATTTTTTTTTTTATCAGCCTGACTGAAAGGGAATGCTGATTAACAAAATTATTGGAGAGGACAGTGTGCAGTTTTCTCTCCATCCAAAACCCCCATGGCCCTTCTTCCCCTGATATGAAGGGGAAACCACTTTCTGGTCCCTGGGTTGTCTCCATTCTTTGCCTTCAAACCCCATTTTTTCTGATGGGGCCTTGAAGGGAATGGGGCCTGATGGCTACGAATCACCCGTGGAAATGCCTGCAGTCTAAAGAACAGGCTCAAGGGGCAACAGAAGGGTGCTAGTGTGTCTCGTCAATGGAAGAGTGCCAGGGCTCCGAGGCTCTGCATTCCGGTTCGTGTCTGTGGCTAACTGCTCATGGGACCTCAGATTTGAGACCTGCTACTTTTCTAGTTTACAAAGGTTGCTGCTAAAACCCAATGGCTTGGGCTCAGGGAGCCTCCTGATTAGGGATCTAGCCCGAGTCCAACCTTTTCCCTTCTCTACGCTCCACTTTCCCCATCTGTAAAATGGGGAGTGGTTGCACCCCATGGTTTCTGAGATGTTTCCCAGCCCAAGGTCTGTGATCCAGTGAACATGTTTTTAATGATTAACCATAGTACATGTGAGAGGTCAGAGCCCAAGCAGAGAGGATCCTCTCTTTTCTAGATTGCTCAGTAGATAGAGCTGGTTCTGGAGCCCAGAAGACCTGAGTTTAAAATTCAGCCTCCAAGTAGCCATGTGACCCTGTGCAAGTCACTTAGCTTCAACCTGTCTCAGTTTCCTTATTTGTTAAAGAAAATAGGCATAATAATGATAGCTACCTCCTAGGGTGGTTGTGAGGACAAATAAGATATTATTTGCAGAGCACTTAGCATACAGTAGACATTTAATAACTTATTCTTTTCTTCCCCTTCCCTTTCCTATTATAGGATGTTCTTAGCTATATCTCTAAGGTTACTAGAGGCACCAGTGTCATGTTAATTGGAATTAAGAACCCCCAGTGGAAGTCGTCATGGCTCCCATTGGGATCCTTCACTTTACAGGGAGATGGCACAAGAACAGGATGTTTTCTTATCTCAGGTTCCTCCTTCTTTTTAGACCTGGGACTAACTTGATGCTAGTAAGTCTCTCTCTGACCACTATAGCACCTTGAACATCAGAGATACTTACTGGAGAAACTCTTGTTGGACTGAATTTAGCTTGTCTATGACTTGATGACCCTAAATAATGAGTCACTTATTTAATTTTGAGTGTTTTAATTAGGCAGAAGACACTTGGAAAACAGTGCAATAGTCATTAATTACTGAGTTGTTTTTTTCTCTTTTAATTCTGAGAAATAGAGGTTTTGAGAAATTTCAAGAGACATCCACAAAGTTATCAATAATGCTGTTGATAATCATGATGATGATAGGTACCAGAAGAGAATCCATCAGCATTCTAATATTTTTGCTCAGTTGCAAATAGCAATGATTTTATCCACCTGTACAATGACCCACAGCCTATTACATAGAAAAGTATGAACAGCAGGGACAATGATTTATTTGTCCTGGGACATTTTTGATTGGAAATCCTTTCTAGAAGAAGAGAATGAATTTCCTATAGTATGATGACCAATTTATAATAATTGGCAAGCATTGGCTCATCTGAGTATCATCTGAACAGCATGGTGGGGGGGTTCTGTACAAGTATTGTCTCAGTAAAACTGAGACATGAAGACATGAAGAAAAGCTAAGTGTGGACCTGGGGATCAGGAAAATTTGGTTGTGGCTTCAGTTCTGCTGTTGAAGAGTTTTATGACCTTGACCAAAGCTTAAACTCCTTGGTCCTTGGTTTTCTCATCTGAATAATGGGAGAGTTGGACTGGGTGGTGCCCCATGTCCCCTCCACCTCTATATCAGTAATTATTTGGGGATCCTAGGACCTCCTGGGGGCTGAGTTTCCTCCTTTATAGGGAGTTGGACTAGAAGCTCTTTCAGGTCCATCCCCTTCAGAAGGCCTTCAGAAGCTCTTGGCTGGCTGCCTCTCTCTGTGACTAAGCCTGTGCCATCTCTTCTCCTTCCCGATCTCTAACTGTGTGTGGTCCATGAGTCCCAGGCCTTTTCCTCTGCCCCCCCCCCCCCATTCTGTTCTCTCTTCTCTTTCCACTCTCTCTTTTGGAAATCTTCTTGGCTCCCACCACTGGTCAGTCTGTAGCCCTGGCTCAGTGCTACATCTCAGAGAACCCAGAATCTTGGTCAGACCAAGCCCTTAGACATCACCTTGTCTAGTCTGTTCATTTTACAGGCAATGCAACTGAGGCTTGGCAGAAGGAAGTGGTCTGCCTAGGTCCACAACACTAGATACTGGCAGAGATGAAACTTTATCTAAGGGTCTTCTCACTTCAAGACCAGTCTCTGCCATCTCACATTCCTGACCCTCTCTAGATGGATGAGACAGAGCGTGGTTAGATAGCTAGAGATAATGTGCTATTTCCCATCCATAGCTCCTCACTTCTGCAATGAAAGGTGGGAGGGTATCTTTGCAATTCTCCAGGACCAATTGAGGGCATTACATATCATAATTAATACTCATTTTAATAATAAATAAGGATAATAATGATGCTAATTAGCATTTACCCATCTTAGGGTTACCAAACACTTTTCAAATATCTCATTTGTTCCTCACAACAACCCTGGTTGATGGGATCTGTTATTATTATTCCTATTTTACAGTTGAAAAAACTGAGACAAACAGAGATTGAGTGACTTGTCCAGGGTCCTATAGCTAGTAAATATCTGAGACTGGATTTGAATTCAGATCTTCCCGACTCCATCTCCAGGCCCCCATAGGTTGGTAAAATAGAAGAGCTCAAAAAACCCCTTAATGTGACTCAAATTTCAGGCTCCCAATTCTAGTTGGTAGAGAATACAGCTTGTCTAGGCCCGCCTTCCCATCAGGCTGATTTACCATAGATAAGAAGGAGCCCAATCAAATTATTTGGCCAGGATATTCCTCTGTAAATCGATTTTGAGGCAGACAAAAGGGCGGCCTCCCTCCCTCCTCCTGTTCTGAGGACTGACTTCCTTTCCCATAAGGATGATGTTATTCCAGGTTGGGCCAGGCTGCTGACTGGTTCAAATCCCATTACCTGTCCTGAGGCGGACAGGCGGCCCGGCACATGGCTTACCAGCTGAGAGCAATTTACAGACTTCCAAAGCACCAGCCCACAGCACACCACCCAGAGACCTGGGTTGACTGGATCTCAACTGCAGCAGATGCCCAGCCTCTTCACTAAAGACTGCCGATGTTCTTGGAGGCAGGGAGGAAAAACAGATCTCCTTTTACCCTTCTTAGCCCAGATTTTTAAAACATGACTAAAAGATGAAACTTCAGCTTTAGGGTGAGGGGGAAAAAGCCTGGCTCCAGAAAGGTCTGAAATATTGAAATCTGACCAAATGGGTGAAGAAAGTGGCCCCAGTTCTCCTCCAAAGTCACGGAGAGCTGAGGTAGTGGGGTTCAGGAAAGAGGGCCAGGAAACCTGACTGTGCTAATGATGACTTGTAGGATCTTGGATAAGTCATTCTGCTGGTATGGTAAAAGTGAAGGTGGTTGGACAAGATGAGTTTCCAAGTCCCTTCCAGCTGCAATCCATGTTCTTGGGCTTTTCCATCTCTCTCTTTCTCCTTCTCTCTTGTGCAAACACGTGCGTATACACACACGTGATTTCAGATACCTGCTGGGTTAAAAGCTGGCTGTGTCCCTAAATGAGATATTTGACCTTGGTCAAGTCTCCCCATTCTGGGTCTTCATTTCTTCATGTATCAGTTGGACCTGAGGTTTCCCAAAATTCTCTCCAGAAGCTACCCTGAATCGTCTTCTTTACTATCCCAGAGACATGAGGGATGCTTCCCAAGGCCGAAGGTAAAAAATGAAAATGAAATCGACTTCATCAGAAGGTGTCTTTTGGTCCAAAGGCTCTGTAATGTAAATGAAAATTCAGTGTGGCTAAGATAGGGATGGAAGCAATTTACTTCAGGAATCTGACCACCTTCCTATGGAAGGTGGGGCTGTGGGGGAGTTCTTTGCATAGTGATGGCATTGAGGGCTTCTGGAACCCAGGCCCTGTTTACCCTCCTCCCCAACTTAGATTAGTTCCACTGAATCAAAGACAGTGGTCAGCAAAGAAAATAGAGAATAATGACTCTCCAGTCCAGGCCTCAGAATTTACACTTGTCTGAGTAACATAGAGTTCTTCTCCCCCCAACCCAGCCAGCTAACACATCGGTTATAGATAACTCGTAACCAATGGGGCCGGGGATGGGAATAGGGATGAGGGTGTGCTTGGGAAAGGAGTGTCATTTTTTTTCTTTTGGCCTGATGTCCCTGTGCCTCTTCCACCCCACTCCTTGGGGCAAAATATCAGAAAACTAAAAGTTATCCTCCTCTCCTTGGAGTGTCTCTGTGATTTGCTCTTCAGAGGACCATCATGGAACCAATTGGCATCAAGATGGATATTCAGAGCTCCTGTGCCCCCCTGCTCCTCAGCTCTTGGGGAGAACGAGGGGGACTGGTGTTGCTGTGAGGTTAAAATATCCATTTTTTTTCACACTAACTCAAAGAAAAGGCCTGGACTATGTGTCATAATTAACCAATTCATTTCCATTTCCCATATGCTTGGGCTACTGTCCCTAGGACACCAAGAAAACCCTGGATTTCTTGAACAGCTGTTATTTCTCCCTCATGTTACCCTTCATCTCCTTGCTGCTCAGCATACCTAGAATCTTCTTCCTCCTTACCTCCTCCTCTAGGAATCCCCAGGTCTATTCCAGGTTTAACTCAATAAGGACTTTCCTTCTTCCCTCCATGGTTAGTGCTTTCCTCTGCCCCCTGAGATTCCTTTGTATCCATGTCTTCTTATCTTGGTAGAGCACAAGCTCTCTGTGGGCAGGATATGGTTCATTTTTGTGCACCTTGCAGAATGTCTGCCACACTGGGAGAAAAAGGGGTTTCCCTGGTATTAGAAACTTCCTGGTGAGGAAAGTCCTTTACCAATGTAGATGGACACTCTTCAACAACTCCAGGTTCAAACAGAAAGTATGTATTGGAACTGAGACACGAATCCAGGTGGTCTTGGCTTTTGTACCAGCTCTCTGTCCACTCTACCATGCATACCCCTACCATATGGTTAACTGTTGTTCATTCATTCAGTCATGTCTGACTCTTTTTGCCCCCATGGATCATAGCACACCAGGCCCTTCTATCCTCTACTATCTCCCAAAGTCTGTCCATGTTCATGCTCATCACTTCCATGACCCTCTCTATTCATCTCATCTTCCACCAACCCTTTTCCTTTTGCCTTTTAGTCTCTCTCAGCATCAAGGTCTTTTCCATGGAGTTCCAACTTCTTGTTATGGGTCAAAGTATTTAAGCTTCAGTTTTAGTATCTGGCCTTCTAGCCAATAGCCTGAATTAATTTCATTAAGTATTGACTGATTTGATATCCTTGCTGTCCAGGAGACTGAAAATGCTTCTTCAGGACCACAATTTGAAGGTTTCAATTTTTACAACATTCAAATTTCCTCATAATCCATCTCTCATAGCCATACATTGCAACTGGAAAAAAACCCATAGCTTTGCTGATCCAGACCTTTGTCAGCAAGGTGATATCTCTGCTTTTTAGAACACTGTCCAGATTTGCTGTAGCTTTCCTTCTAAAGAACAAACACCTTTTAATTTCATGACTGCTGTCACCATCTACAGTGAAAGGCACTTAGTTAATTCTTGTCCATTGATTGACTGATAAATTTACTGCCTAATGAAGTCTAGCAGAAATGTTAAGACATCATTTTGGGCAAGTGAGTCGCTTGAAGAAGATGACTTGACTTCTGCCTGCTTTCCTGAAAGATCATTTTTGACATCCATCATTTCTCTATCTATCTATCTAGCTAACTATCATCTACTTCCCTATTTATTTGTCTATCTGTTTCTCTACTTCTCTGTTTGTCTATATTTATCTACTAATCTATTTATTTGTCTGTCTATCTTTATCTACTTCTCTATTTATCTGTCTGTCTGTCTATGTATCTATGATTTTTGCAGGGTAATGGGGTTAAGTGACTTGCCCAAGGCCACACAGCTAGGTAATTATTAAGTATCTGAGGTCAAATTCAAACTCAGGTCCTCTTGATTCCAAGGCTGGTACTCTATTCACCGCACCACCTAGTTGCCCCTAGACATGCATTTAAGAAGCACCTACATGGCCTATTGTCAAGTCCAAGGCCTTCATTTTACAGAAGTAACTGAGACCCAGGGACCTGAAGTGTAAGCCTAGACTGGCCGATTCAAACCCAGGTTCTCTGACTTCCCATCCAACAGAGAGTTATCCTGATTTGTCACGAGAGCTAGGAAGAAGCATCGCTGACCTGCCCACCTACCATTGGGCTGCCATTTTGGAAATGGCTTCTTTGAGAGGATTTCAGCGGCAGCTTGCAGAGACTGAGGCCTGGAGTCAATGCCGAGTGTGTCCACCATGTGTGACCTTGAGTATAGATCCCAGCCGGGCTCCCCAAATCCTGCCTGGTCACTTGCCCAGGAGGGAAGGCCTTGTTCTGTGGCTCAGTGTTTGCGTGGGGGTTTACTGGGGCCCTGATATCAGTTCTCTCAACAGAGAAGAAAACCAGTTGTGTTTTTGTGATGGATTTAGCTCTGATTGACTACAGATGATGGCGCATCAAACCTTTTGAGGACTGGCCGCCCGCAAAGCAGTCGTGCTTCCCTCTGTGAACTGGGGTTTTTCCCGGCATGATTTGTTATGCACAGTGCTTAGGAATTTTCCAAAGGATTTATGAATGTGAGGTTATTGCTAGAGCTTTTGGCACCATGGACCCCGGCATTCCGATCCTTCTGCCCTCTCTAACTAGGGCCACGGGGGATTCTGCACAGAGAAACCTGGGGAGGTGTGGTTTTTTTCGAAGGTCCTCCATGGTGCACATGTGTGGGCTTCTTTGACTTTACCAGACATGGAGTAGTGAAGACATTGGTGTAGTGAAGAAAGAATGTATATGTCTCGAAATGGGCTATCTAGCCTTGTGATCAGTGAAGACTAAGGAGGACTGGTGCTTCTGGAAGACCCAGAGGAGATTATAGGAGTCTTGAATGTAGGACAACATAGTTCAATGGAACAAACCCTGGATCTGGAATCTAAGGCCCTGGGTTCAAGTCCTGACCCTGACTCAGGGGATGGCAGGATAGCTATCTTCAAGTAGTCTAAGGGTTTTTCTTTTTGGTACTAGAAGCAAGAAGGCAAGTTACCAAGAATCAATCTAGCCTGGGTATCAAAACATATTCCTAACAATTCAAGTTGCTTCAAAGTGCAATGAATCACCTGGGGAGGGAGGTGGGAACTCCCTCCCTGGAGATTTCCAAGATGCTCATTTGTCAAGTATGTTATGGTGGGGAAGTCTCTTTGATGTATAAACTGGGGGCTAAACAGTTTCCAACTCATCAAATCTATAATTTTTATTTACTAGAATGGTCCTGGAGGGTCATTTAATTTTTTTGCCTCAGTTTCCTCATCTGTATAATGAAGTAATTGGACTAGCTAGTCTCTGAAGTACCACCCCACCCCCAATCTTTGATTGTCTTTTGCTAGAGGAGGTTGGATACTGCATTCCATTTCCTTCCTCTGTCTCTCATGTTCATCGTGGTGCCATTTTCTCATTGCTACTGTGAGGATATTCCATTCTCTCTGCTATATTGGGAATGTGAGTGTGGATTGCTCTAGTATCTCAAGCTAAAAGAACAAAGCGTCTTCAAAGGAGGGACATTATGTTTTCAAATTTAGTAATAGCCATGTTATCTACTTTCCTTCTGGGGTTTTCATGAGAAAAATGATGGTTATAGACATCTCAGTGATGGTCATTCTTTGCTGCTACCAAGATCTTGATTCTCAGAGATCTGGGAAGGGCTCCCTCTCTCATCTGGCATTCTAGGGCCCAGAGATCTACAGGGGAGTGGGGCAAGATCCCAAGGGCTCTGTTGGGGAAAGTAAACTCCCTCTGTTGACATTTCTTCTGGGATCTTTTTGAGTTAAACTCAAATACATATGTACTCATATTTGTGTGTACATAAGGGATGGGTAAGGGACAGAGAAAGAGAGACAAAGACGAAGATATAAAGACAAGAGAGACAGAGATAAGAGAGTCAGAAACAAGAGAGACGGAAACAGAGACAGAATCAGAATCAGAGAAAGTCACAGAGACAAGACATGGAAAACGCATAGACAGACACAGTATGAAACATTTCTGTGTTGCCCTTTGGAAGGTATGAATGAGGCTCCTGACCTATCATGAACAAGGAGCCTACTTTGAGTTGTTTTTCCATTAGTCATGATAAATTTGTCCTGACCTATACACACTCTTCAGGGACCCCCTTGTGAACGGTGATGTATGTTTCTAGACAACTGGCTAACGGCTAGGGCTATTGACTGAGATCATGGAAGAGTGAGACGGTCCTGACTTCCTTAGCATTGTGCTTCAGTTGAGCAAAATACACACAATTATACAAAGGTATATCCAAAGAAGAGAATAATTGTGGATATTATGGACATTAATAAATTAGTCAACAAAAATGTATTTTATTCAATGAAGACACCTAAGTTATTTTTCCTCTCCCTTCCTCCCTTCCATGAGAAGAAATCTCCTATCATTGTTTTCACGGTTAGATGGACAGATAGATATCCCCTTATAAGGATGTCAGCTCTTTCAGGAAAAGGACTGGTTAATTTTATCTTTGTTTCCTCAGTCTCAGGCAGAATCCTTGGCAGATAGCAGACATTTAATAACTGGTTGTGGACTATAATTGGAGAGTAAGGGAGGGAGGGTTGGCAGCTTGCCATAGTAGAGAGAAAGTTGGCTTTAGAATCAGGAAGATCTGGATTCAAATTCTTTTTCTGAGATACTAGTTTAAGTGTTGGAAATATCACTTAATCTCCCATTGCTGTAGGCAGTTCTCTGTGACCAAAAGCTATAAATTATAGACAGTTGCCAAAGTGCATCAGTGGAGGAAATTTCACACATGGATGAAATCATATACATTTATAATATGCAATGCACACATATACAGAAATGCATACATATATATGAGAAAATATGAATTTTTATTTAGTGAGTTTTGAATTCTATGTAAAGGAGATTCCTATATTAAATGGTTTCATGGAAGATTCCTTAACCCTCTATGGAAATTATTTGCCACCGTGTTTCATAGCATTGGATCCATTGTATGCTTTGGGTCTCACTACCTGAGTGACCCAAAGCTGTTCAGGAGAACCACACCCACTTCCTATTGAGGTCTTATAGAGTAATCTGCCAACATCAGTACACCATCTTTTTGACTGCCATCTCTCTCTTCATTTTCTAGGCATGTAATTCCCCATCCTTCCCCAGAATCCTTTTTTGAGATTTCCTTTTCCCAGGGTTGCCTCTCTAGTGACAGGCTGACAAATCACCCCAGGAGGACACAAATCCCCCATGAGCCTTCCCGTCTTTTTCATCCCTTTTCCTCAAGCAGGAAAGGAAGAGAGAGTTGTTTAAGAGCCACCTCAGCCCAGGGATCCTGCTCTCCATCTCCTGCCCTTCTCCTGGCAGCAATGTGGTGCTTTGGTATCACTGGGCCAACGGCAAAATCAGACCTCTCCTCTTAATTACCTGTTCATATTTCAGCCCCACAGAGCTGTTTGGCCCATCCAGAGGGGATAAACCTTCATTGTAATGGATTTCTAGTAAGACTATCTCTGAGATAAGATGCAGAAATCTTGGCTCTGGCCACATGTGTACCCTTAGCCATTGCACACCCATTCTGGGCTCCCCAGAGCCATGTTGTAAATGGATTCCAGGATCCATGGCTGAGTAATAAGATACTGCAGATACATTTTAGAGCAAGGTGCACTCCTGCCTTATTTATGAAGATAGACATGCTGGTGGAAGGCTTAATCACAGCTGATAAATCATTTTAAGAAAGCCTATTAGAACCATATGCTGATTTCGTACATTAATACGGCATGTCTGGTTCTAGTCTAATAAGACAAGGTTTTCTCCCATGCTCTCTGGGTCTTCTGGCGTAGGCTATTTATCTGTTTAAGTGGTATCACTTGTATGGCGGCATTTATCTCTCTAAGAGGTGCCATTAATAAAACAAGGTGAAGGGGGAAAAGGGGGGGATGGAGAAAAAAAGGAGTCCAGGCGGCAAGGCTGCTATGACTGGAGGAGTGGCGGGATCTGTGTGTTTGTGGTGTTACAATGATGAGAGGGGGGGGACTAACTTGAGAACAGGAAACATCTCAATTAGTGATTTGGAAGACTAAGGACTGGCCTTCACCCAGTATCAGGTGGGTACTTGGGTCCTAGTGGGTTTTGGGATTGCCCATTGTTCAAGAACTATCTGAAATGTTGGCTTGAGAGAGGGTGGAGATCGGAAGAGTGAACTGGAAGGAATCTTACAATTTGGGGGACTTTGCTTCTCCCAACCTAGCTGGGGTCTGTCTCTGGAACAGGTTCCTGGGTTCCCTAATGAAAGCCACATTGGTGCCCCTGCCCGTGCCAGCTCTGTTCACTGCTAATTGTAAGGTTTCCTCGCAGATCTTTTCTATTAATCCTTGATTATCCTCCTGTTCTTTTTATTATCTTGCCAAATTCAAATGCTAATAATTGCATGATTTATTGTTTATTTATAGCCCAGTCCACCAGTTAAATGGTTTATTTATTGGATTCCCAAACAGTGATTGGGCTTTCACGTTCTATAGCAAAAACTTGTCTTTGTTCCTAAGGACACTTAAAGCTGGGCTATGGGTCCTTCCACCAAAAGAGAAGCTTTTTGACCATAGAAATAATGGTTAATGCATACAGGAAGGGAGAGATAACCACTAGCATGGGTATTTAAAGATATTTTTGTGAAGGGATAGCAACAAGTATTCCACTTGATGGAGACTGTTTGGGATGGAGTAGAGAGCTGGGGATGGCAGGGAGGCATTGGGAAAGGGCCTCAATGTGGAGATCAAATCCCAACTCTGTCCCTAGCTAAGGTATGGCACTTTCTTGTTTCCTCACATACTTCTTCCTCCAGCTGACTCCCCTCTCTCCACCCACCACTTCCTCACCTTTCTAGGTCTGTTTTCCAAGGAGGAGCTGGATTTTGTCTTTTGTTTTTTATTTCCTGTCTACTCTGATCTGACCAAGTTTTACTATCTTTGGATCATTGAGGAAAACCTGCCACAAGCAACCCAACCAGGAAGGTCAAGTTCAAGGTTTAGCATGGTTTGGCTGGGCTTCACAGGAAAGCCAGGCCGCCCTGTGGTGCACTGGCCAATTGGAGACGTGGTCACTAGGGAGGCAGGGGGTAATGGCCAGATGCCTGGAAATCTTCTTGGTTCCATTCAGTAAGCAACAGGAGTTTATGTATACCCCCTCCCCTACTCCTCTCCCCAAAAGAACTCAAATACTCCTCAGCTTCTGATTTTTTCCCAGGGACAATTCAGTTGAGCTTTTCTTGAGGTTAAGGGACTTTTTCCTTCCTTTAATTGATTTCCTATTACAGTCTCTAAAGGCATGGCCTTGACTTGTTCATATCCCAGGGTTAGAGCAAGATGCTTTAGTGCTATATACTCTGAAGAAAGGGTAAAGGTTATCTGAGGATATAAGAATGATGACACTCCATCCACACTTTCCTCCTCTCCCTCCCTCCATCCATTCAGCAATATCAGCCAGTATTTATATGCTTGTGGAACAAACTACTTTATATACATCATCTCATTTGACCATTGCATTGTCCCACTGGAGTGTTATTATCCCCCTTTTACAGCTGAGAAAACCAAGATTGAGAGATTAAGTGATGGGGTCAGAATTTGAACTCACATCTTTCTGACTCCAAGTTCAGTAGTGTATTCTCTACCCTTGGTTTTTATTCGTACCTACTGGGAGTAGGCACTAGGACTGGGAATACAACAGAAAAAATGAGAAAGTATCTGTTTTCAAAGGTCTTCCATTCTAAGAGTAAAGACAGCAGTAGCGTATAACATAATTAGAGAATATATAAAGTAATTGGTTGGGGGCAGGGAAACATTAGCAATGGGTGGGACCAAGTAGGACCTCATCTAGGAGGTCTTTGAAGGAAGAAGCAAGGCATTCTAAAAGGTGGTGAGGTAGAGGGGAGGCCTTCTGGTTATCCTAGAGGCAATGGGGAGCTACTGAAGTTTCTATACAAATCCAAGGTCAGGGCCCTTTCCATACTACTCTCAAATCCCTTCTTTTCCAGAGGGGGATAAGGGGTGGGAAAAAGATGACTGGGAAATAATAGCTTCAATAAGGGTATGTGGTGACCTCTTTGTGGAAACCTGTCTCTTTGCAGCTAGGCAGCCCTATGCCCCTATATGACCAGATGAACTCTGCCCAAATTCAAATAAACATTTAGGGCCATTTAAAACCATTAAGATTTTTCCCCCCTCTGACTTGAGGGAAACCAAATAAACAAACCTCTTCCCCAAAGAGATTCAGTGTTTCTGCCTTTGCTAGTCAGTAAAGCTGAGCTCTCAAAGAGGAATTCCCCCCCACCCCCCAAGTACTTCCTAATGGATTCATTTTAGAATGTATTCTGCTTTTGAGATTTGACATTCACACCACTAATCATCCTCCTCCTCCAATGGGTTGACATTTGAGGGGCCTTTGAATGAACTGAGAAAGTTTTTTTGCAGTTAGCAGAGACCTTCCTCCAATCTTCTGCCTCAAGATGAACAATCAATCAAATCCATCCAGTCGCCATTGTTCTGAGGGATCTGCCTGGAGTCTAATTAGTGAAAGAGAACCAAGTTATGTTTTAGTCTTTTGAGCCCAGATATTCATTTGTTGGAGAGATAGAAATATAAGAAATAGGAGTGGGGTACAGGGGAAAGAACACTGGTGCTGGAGTCTGAGGTCCTGGGTTCAAATCCTACCTTGGATGCTTATTACCGCTTTTGATCTCGGACAAATCCATTCATCTTGCCTCAGTTTTCCTAACTATAAAATTAAGGATAGAATTGAATGAGCTTCTAAATTGCTTCTAGCTTTAAAACAATGACCTCTACTAGCTTAGGGAATTAAATCTCTCCCCAGATGAAAGGAAAATCTCAATTTTATTTCCCCCTTTTCTTAATTTCTTGACCATTTGTATCCTTCACAGATCTCAACATCATGTTATGCGTTCATTCAGTTATGATTTCCAGTCCATAAAATCAGCACAGGAGGTTGGATTGCTGCGACTCTAATTACCACCCCTTTTGATAGAACAGCTCTGTCCCAGATCTTTCTTTGTCTTTCATGTTTTACCCACAGTTGCAAAGGGAACCTGGAACTCACTTGTACCATCACTAAAATGAAAGATTTCAGTTTACTTTCTCCTTCCAACTCTAAATCTGTGAGCACGAGAGATAGAAGAGGTCTCCCTATGTGCTTATTTCACAGTGGATGAATCCAAGATTTGGGGCTGGAAGGGTTTTCAGAGAGCATAGAGACCAACCCTCTCAATGGACAGATTAGAAAACTGAGGCCAGTGGTGTCAAGTGACTCATCTGAGATCACATAAAGGACTATAGATCCAAAGCTGGGGGGGGGGGACCATTGGAACTCAGGGAAGTGTCCAAGGTCACATGGGTAATAGTGAGCAGACCTAGGAACTCAATCCAGAACGTTGGGCTTGAACTGAAGGATTCTTCTGCATCACTCACTATTCCTTCATGCATCCCAGAAGCTAAAGGACCCATCTCTGTGTTCTAGATAATGTCCTAGAGAGAGCATCCCCGTATTGTGGTGGCCAGGAGAGTTGAGGATGGACAAAGTTGATGAGGGAAAGCAGCCGGTCTCTGGATCTTTCGTGGGAGTCACTCAACAGCTGTGGTTTGGAGGCTAGGACCAGTTTCCATCACATAACTGGGATGGGCATGGTTAATTCTCAGGTTTCCTTTCTCAGTCACCCTCATGCAAGGAGCTGGGTTCCAGCCTATCCACCCCCGTAGGGCCATGAAACCATTGACTGTCTACTCTTCATGTTACCCATGGAGCAGAGGGAAAAGATGTGTGAGGGTGGTGCTGAAGCCAGTGGCGGCCAGGGTTAGAGCCTGGGGCGAGAGCCTAGACTGTGAAGGTTCCCATGGAGATCTCAGTGGGCAGCAGACAAAGGGGTGCCTGCACAAATTAGGAAAGCAATGAGGCAAAAGAAAAAAATCGCGGCTATGACGAATTTCTCTCACTTTAAAAAAATTTTACATTTCATTGGTGAATTTCCCCGAAATTTTAATGTGTTTAAGCCTGATTCTACATTTAATTAAAACTGTAATGGCTCTAGAGAGTAAAGTGGCACCATTTAATCAACTCTGCCAGGCCTCTGGGGTTCATAGAACTCAACAAAATGAAAGATGCTCCTTGCTTCCCCAGCTTCTCCCTTCTCTGGACTCTCCAACAGAAGGGAAGAGAAAGTCAAGGAGGAGAAAGGGAAGCCATCCCATAATGGTGGGTCCCCACCCATGAAGGCAAAGGAACCGGAATGTCTTTCCTCTCATTCTCTTCCCTCAAGTTTTTCCATAGGTTCTGTGGTCATCAGTTATGATATTGTGTGACTGGGGAGGACACTCACAGTGGTCCAGGCAGATTGGTTTCTGCAGGAGGATGGAGGGTGAAATGGGGAATGGAAGGACTCCTCATTGCTTCTGTGACTCCCTGAGAGAGAAACTTCTGATTTTCCTACTTCCCTCTCCTTCTTTCTCTGCCTTATTGGTTCACTTAAGAGAGAGTCACGCTTAATCCTCTAAATTGGAAAGAGCTGCCTGGGAGCCCCCCACCCTGGAGCATGATGCTGGTAATGACCATGGCCTGGCATTGACTTGACCTGGGAAAAGTCCCCATCACATCTGGATGGGCTCCTAGCCCTTTGCTTTGGTGGTGGTGGTGGTGGTGGTGGTGGGTGGGGGGAGTTTTATCCAGATTGGGCTCAGTCAGAGTCCCATGTCAAAAGTTGTTGATGTCCAGGCAAGAAAGTGTGGCCAAAAAGCTGAAAAAACAGATGATCACATAAAAACCAGCCTCTGGGGAAGTAGACCATTAGTCAGCCTTATTTATTTATTTTTCCTTTGCTGCAAGGCCCACTATGAAGGAGCTGGGATTACCATATAAAAGGCAATGCAAGAGCTGACCTTCCCATATGATTAGGAGGAAAGTTTTATCCTGGACTCCTGCCACCTGCAATCTGTTTAGATTCCTCAGATCACCAAGCCTTTGAATGCTTTGACAGGAATAGGCCAAGTCACATCATAAGTGTGTCTCAAAATAAACAACCAGAGCCTGCGGCTAGCCCGCTCAGGAGTCGTCCCTTCTCATCCCCTCTGCTGGGCCTTCTTTCCTTTTATCCTGATTCAGGGCCGAACCTGAAGACAAGCCATAGCGCAGCATCCTGGGAAGAACAAGCCTTCCTTCCTGGGAAGATGTGGCTGACAAATTTAGGAAATATCTTGTAGCCTTCGAAAACTCATTGTTTCCTTTGGGTGAGATTAGGAAGCTTCAAGGGGCTGCCCATCCTGGCTGCACCTTGGGGGCCAGCTCATTGAATGCACTCAGAATGTGTTGCTCGAAGTGAGATGGACTTTTTGCCCCCCATGAATTGAAGGGAAAATAGGGTGATTATGTTCTTTAGAGGAATGCTCTCCTATGGGCATGGAACCAAGGCAGCCACCTTTCCCCTTTGTGACTGATGTCCATTTAATGGTATATTGTGTCTTTCCTCTCAGGCGTCCTTTATTTTCTGTTATCAAAGACCCCTGGGTGGAACTCAGGTCATTTCTGGCTCCACTGGGAGTATTAGAGAAAATTCTTTCTTCCAGCTGGTCACAGATTGAGGCCTAGATCTGCCCCCAGGAGAGACGGAACTTCACTGGTCTTGAGACCATGGACAAGTCCCTTCTCTATGTCTTGGTTTCGTTATCTGTAAAATGGAGGCAAGAGGACAACCTGAAGGCAATAAGACCTGAATTCAAGTCTTGACTCCCACCATAACTGGCTGTGTGGTAGTAGACAAGTCACTTAGAGGTAACTTTCTAAGACCGTGAGTTACAAAGGAATTGTTGATGTATCTTGGTGGAGGAGATTTCTTTGTGAGGAGTTCCTTGGGCTCAGGATATCACAACTAATCACAGGAAATATCTGAACAGCTTGGTATGGTAAAAGGAATGTTGACTTTGAAGGGAGATTTGAGTTCAGATCTCACTTCCCTCTCTTCACCTCACTTTTCCTTCTCTATACAATGAAGGCATAGGACATGATGAAGGTTCTTTCCCACTCTAGATCCATGATCCTTTGTGCTAGGTCCTATGTTGGATACAACATAGTGGGGATACAAAGATCAAAATGAATGTAGTGAAAAATGAGTAACAATATTGATGTTCCTACCTTCCTCACGTTGTTGGGAGAATCAAATGAGATCATGTGTGTAAACAGATGGCAACGGATAAATCATAGAAATGAAAATAATAACTCTAAATCCATTTTTTAATGAAAAAATACAGGTGGAGAGCAATGGGTCATTCACGATTTCTCGATAGATGCTCATCAAAGGTATCCTTCAGTCTGACATTAAACCTCCTCCCCTAGACCTCCCCCCTCCCAAGTGTCCTGGATTCAGTTAAAAAGGCATAGAAAGAAAAGAATTAAGGCAGTGCTTACCAACTTTGTATGAGGTGAAATAATTGAAATTCTCTGTGAAGACTGAAGGGCCAGTTGTCTTCTAAACACCATGCCATGAAAAATACCTGTTAAAAGATTTCCTAGACGATGATGTTTTCCAGGATGAAAATCATCATATTGTCTTCTTTCCTACCCCTTGCTTGTCCCTCTCATGCTCCTTCTCCCTTGTTCTAGGGGTGTTCCAGTTATTTTATCCCCAACCAACATTTACATCATTTATGAATGTCATCGATGCATTTAAGACTGAAAAGCCTTCATGTTTTTGTCTGTCAAATAATAATGATAAGAAGAGTTGTGGTGATTAAATGGCGATATAATCATTTAGGCAATGTGGTGAAGTGAATGGTGAGGTGGTCTTGGAGTCAGGAAAACTTGGGTGTGAGTCTTGCCTCTGATCCAATGACTGTGTAATTCTGGGCAAGGCTCCTGACCTTCCTGAGCTCCAGAATCCCTCCAAGACTCTAAATTATGAAAAAGGAGCCAGCCTCAGCTTCAATGGTAGAGTCATTTCCGCATCCACGGAATTGCCAAAATGATACCAAGAAAAACCCTATTGGATCATCATAGCTTTAGAGTTGGAAGTGATCTCAGAGGAGATCTAGACCAGCCCTTCAAGTGACTTGTCCAGGACCACAGAGGTGAACGTCAGTGTTCTCTGCCTCCAGATCCTGTGCTCTTTCTGCTGAGGATAACATCCTAACCCTGGCTCTTTATCCACGATACAAATACCGACTTAGTAAAGTTTGTAAGACCGACAGTATTCAGGAGATCAAATACCCTTAGTGTGCAGGAGGGAAATTGAGATGAAGAAATCAATTTGAGTTACAGTGCATTGTTGCCAAATGGAGGAAAGATCTTTGAAATCCTAGTTTTCTCTTTCCTGCTCAGATGACTTCTTTCTTTTATTGAAGCCTGCATTCCTCATGAGAAAGTGAACAACTTAGGGATGTTCTTTTAAAAAAAACCCACATTCCAAAGTTCCACAGGGGTTTCCTGAAGAAAAGAGGGAGGAGACCAGAGACCAGATCCTCTTGGTACCTCCTTTGCTCATTCAGAGCTTCAGAAAAACTCAGGGTCAAGGACATTTCTAGAGATTTCTCAGCTTTTCCTGAAAAAAAAAATCAATTTTGATTGCACCTTGTGTTTAGGCTCAGATTTGTATACAACACTTTCTAAAGAACTGGGAAAATATTCCTTTTCTAATAGGTTGAACCCTTCTGTTTGACAGGAACCATCTTTAGTTCTGTGTTTGATGGGGCTTAAACATAACCACTGTTTCTTCTTTTGCAGTAACCCAAACCAAGAGTTCTAAGAATTATGTGAAATTCCCATCCTGGGCCCCAAATCCTTCAGGGAGACAACCCAAACTCATTAATTTTGTGTAACTCTTCTAATTTAATAAATATTGTGTGTTCTCTGTCTCTGTCTGTCTCTCTCTCATCCCCTTCCCTCCTGCTCCTTCCCTCCCTTCCTTCCTCCTCCCTCCCTCCCTTTTCCTCACTCTTCCCTCCTTTCCTTCTTCCTCCTTCCTTTCTTTTATTCTTCTCCTACTACTTGTACTATTTCTTCTACCACTTGTACCACTTCTATTTCTTCATGCCTCTCTGCTTTTGCTGCTTCCTTTGCTTTTACCTTTGCTGCTTCTGATTCTTCTTCCTCTTCCTCCTCCTTTTTCTTTCTCTGACACTCATTAATCTGAAAAAAAGTGAGTCTCTCACTCACCCTTCTTTCTCTCTCCTCCCCTTTTCCTCTCTGAAAAAAAAATCAAAATTTGATTGTTCCTTTTGTTTCAGCTCACCCTCAGTACATACCACTTTTCCCCTCTCTCCTTCCTTTTTTTCTTTCTCTTTCCTTCTACTCTCTTCTTTGAATTTTTCAACAAAATATTATTAGTTCAGGGATAGTTCAAACCTGAAGCCTCAAACAAACACTCGATAAGAGAACTCTGCCTTGGTCTTTACCATCCCTGGGTCTTCTCATTCCAATACTCTAGAATAGCCAATCTAACTCCATGAATAGAATTATCAGGATAACATGGAAGTGAAAAGAATTCCAGCAAATGATGTTTGAGCTCCCCAGGACTAGAATAGCATGTTCCTTAATCCCACTGCTCCTCCCTCCTATTTATTGTCTCCCTATCCAATTTACCAGAGAATTTCCCACTGGCTCTTGGCTCCTTTCCAAATTGGAGTGTAATCTTTAAAAGATTACATTCTGTAATGAAGGGACAAGGAGCTCTTTATTAACCAGTATGGCAGGCCAGACTCTTCCTTCTAGGAAGGGCAGATGCATGAACTGGCCCTGGAGTTCTCAGTTCTGACCTTATAGTCTCTTAGCCCTCCCTTCCTTGCTCCCTTTTTTTCAGGGGAGGATGAGGACTGCTAGGGAGGAGACCTCTAGATTGGGGGGGGGATAGTAGTGAGTTAGAATTAGGTAATTCCTTTCATTATTTGGTGGGGCATAGCAAACCTAGGATTACAGAAGGATTGTAGGACAAATTAGACACACAGTGGAATGTAAGGACTCCTGACTCTCAAAGCAGCAGACTCTGGGCAAATGTAAGCATTTTCCTATAAGAGTTGAAGCTTAGATTGAATAGATTTCTTCCTTGTCTCTATCTCCTCCCCTACCCTCTTCCTTCTCCAAATTTTATCTTTTCATCCAAATAATATTTTTTCAAATATTTTTTCATTTCAAATATTTTTCATTATTTTAGTTCTCTTTATTAAATTACTTCAAAGAAATATCTATGTATATACATACATGCATTTGTGCATATATGTAATCTTATTCATAGATTTAAAAAATCTTTGCATATGTGCACACCTACATACCCGTATTTATTTACATCTGTTTTCTTCTTCTTCTTCTTCTTTATTTTTTTTTAGGTTTTTGCAAGACAAATGGGGTTAAGTGACTTGCCCAAGGCCACACAGCTAGGTAATTATTAAGTGTCTGAGACCAGATTTGAACCCAGGTACTCCTGACTCCAAGGCTGGTGCTTTATCCACTGCACCACCTAGTCACCCCCTGGTTTTCTTCTTAAGAGTAGGACTCAGATATGCTCATCCTAAGGTCTAGATCTACAAGGATCCTTAGCTATCATGCAATTCAACCCTCACTTCTCCCCATTTCACAGATTGAGTGACCTGTCCATTATCTCACAGGATTTGAACCTTGGTCTCCCTCTCTCCACAGCTAGCATTCCATCTGCCCCATCACATTGTCTATGCAGGCACACACCCATATCCAAATATAACTAAGGGAACACTTTCTCTCTCTCTCTCTCTCTCTCTCTCTCTCTCTCTCTGTATATATGTATATATATACATACATACATGTATATATGTTGAGTATCTGCATATATACATATGTCTATATCTATATATCTATCTCTATATATTATGTCTATGTCTATCTATATATGTATTTCTAGATATCTATCTATGTCTATATCTATATATTTATATATCTATATCTATCTATATATCTCTATATCTACATCTATCTATCCATCTCTATATCTATTTCTAACTATATATCTATGCCTATATTTGTATATCTATCTATATCTATATCCACATCTACATCTATATCTATCTATCTCTATCTCCAGAGAGAGAGAGAGAGAGAGAGAGAGAAAGAAAGAGAAAGAAGATATTGAGGGGACTGGTGGTCTGGATACCTTCTAGAATTCTTTTCAATTGTCTATCGCTGATTCTATGGTCTATGAAAAGACCCACTATTTAACTGTCTCAGGGATAAGGGATCGTCCAGGCTTTGTTTGAAATGCTTCAGTGAGGGAGTTGTGGAGACTTTTTGGCCTCCTAAAACATCTCTGTCACCCTGAGGCTCAGGAGGTCTTTCCTGACCTCAACTAAATTTATTCCTATTTCTTCTCCAGGGGTCAAAGAGATCAAGACTCATAGGCCTTTAATTACTTGAAAATATTTCCCCTCCCTAAGTCTTCTCTTTTCCAGACTGAAGGGTGCAGCCACCGTCCTAGGGATGGATTTCAAATATTTTACCATTAGCTACTTGAAAGCAAGGATCGTTTTATTTCTTGGGTGACACCCCCAGCCTCTAGCAGTGGCTGTTTAATATGTTTGCTGATTGATTCCTTTTGTGATTTCTTTTCTTCCAAATTGCCTCCCAGAGAATTTGAGTCCCTAGCCTCCTTGGCTTAAGCCTTTGGTGAATTGTTAGCTATCCTTCGGTCTTTAGCCTGCCTAAGTTCTATCCCAGACCTTCTCCCCAGAGAGCTCACAGAGGAAAACCCAAATTACTCTTGCCAAGATGCTGGAAGTGTTGGGCCTGCTCTTGATAGCAAACTCTCTGGACTGTCCTTTCCATGGCTCATTCAAAGCAGTGAAGGGTAGGATGTCTTTTCCATAATATAAGTCCAGTGTCCTCTAGGTCTGGGCTTGAAAAGCTGCCTAGAAAACACCAACCATCAATTTAGAAAAGAAAAAGAAATGTCATAGAAGGGCTACTTCCTAGACCCTTTAGAAACTCCCTTCAAGCTCCCCTTAGAGCTGGTTTTTCCATGTTGGCCTCATCAGATTGTCTCTGGTCACCAGAGGACTCTGTGTTGGCTATCTGGTGGTTTGAGGGAGAGTGGGGTGTATCTTCATTGAAATGCCTTGCATCAATCAACTGGTGGACTAGAGGCCAGAACTATATAAGCAAGTCCCCCAGAAACCTTCCTAGTTCTGCCAGCAGATTTCCTTTGGCCTTAAGCTAACCATTACTTGTGGACTATAGAGATTTTCCCCTGCTCCTGGACAGGATCATTATGTTTGCCAGTCAGTTACCCTTGGACTCTTTCAGGTAGGTGGCAGGTGGGAGTGGAAGAAGCAGGGATAGATGAGGTGAGAAGTGGGGAGGATATGTAGTTTTATCTTTCCATGGAAAAGAAACAGTGAGAGTAGCCTTTGGGGTTGGTTTCTCTGTAGGCAGAGAGAAAAGACTCCAAGAAGAATGGGTTCCTGGGAAATGGAGTTTCTAGGAGACCGTAGTGTCTTCTCTAAGCATCCCTACTCCCAGCGGCACTTTCTGTTTATCCTGTAATTCACTTCTAGTATCTATTTATCCTTCTTATTCCCCATTTACTTTGCTGATGCATTTTTTTCTTTTCTTTTCTTCCCTATTTTTTAATGACTTCCTCTTACGTGCTAAGGAAGTAGCCAGAAATCACTATGGGGGAGGGGAAAGGAGGGGCAATTCCTCAATGTCTGGATATCTTTATCACTTATGGTTTAAGAGAGTTGCTTGCTATATGGTGATGTGAAGCTGGTCAGATTGGACTTGAACCCAGGTCTTCCTGGCACTATTCCCAGCTACTATTATTAAAAATAAAGCAACACACACTCCATCATTTATAGTTCTATTTTGTTTGGGAACACAGATCCATTCTTCTCACCCTAAACTATTTAGCTTACACAAAGCTTTTTTATATGGACAGTTATAGTCTTCTAAGTCATAACACTTGGTTGTACACCCACCATCATTGTGATGGTGGTGCTCATAGCATGGTGACTTACAGAGCTCTAATTTTCAAGGATCAAAGAACACTGTCATTTAAAGAAAAATTTCCAAGTCACGCCCAAAGACTGTCTACAGAGCTAGCTGAGTTTCTTAACTTGCCTCTGGGAGGTAAGTGTATCTTGCCCATACTGGCATCATATTAGCATTTTCCGTTGCCATTTCTGGAAAGTCATTGTAGTAGAGTTAAGACCGTTTGCTTAGCCGTGAATCTTCACCAAGGCAATATTCAGAGGGAGATTTTGATCCAAATGCAAAATTTTAATTTCAAGGAACTGTGGGCAAAACTGGGCTAGTTGGTTTCTTTGTCCTTTTATTTTTATAGTTCAGAGTTGCAGAATTGTGTCTTTCTCCTATTATTAAAAACCCCAAATACCAAACCTTTGTTAGGCACTTTTTGGAGTGCATTTATATATTTTAGAGATATATTATTCCTTTCTTTCTCATCCTCTTCATCCTTGGCTTTCTTTACTTATCTCCATGGGAATGTTCCCTTGTCCTCCCTATCTCCTCCAAGTCCCAAATCCCAAGGTGATTTATGAAGACTCTCATTTTCTATTAAGTCTTCTGATCACTCAGTAGTTAACTAAGCCCTGAGCTTTGAGCTCTGCTCTTCAGAATGAAAGATAAGTTCCTTGACCTTAGGGAGTTTGAATTTTATTGGGGAGGCAGGAAATAGAACATGTACTTAGAAAATAATTACTTAGTATTTTCAAAGTCTTGGGAGGCAGTTGGTTTTTTTTTTTTTAAGAATGTAAGCTTCTTTTTTTAAAAAAGATTTTATTTATTTTGAGTTTTACAATTTTCCCCCTAATCTTACTTCCCCAGCAGAAGGCAATTTGCCAGTCTTTACATTGTTTCCATAGTATGCATTGATCCAAATTGAGTGTGATGAGAGAGAAGGAAGAAACATAAAGTATAAGAGATAGCAAGATCAGACAATAAGATAGCAGGTTTTTTCCCCCTAAATTTAAGGTAATAGTCCTTGAACTTTGTTCAAACTCCACAGTTCTTTCTCTGGATACAGATGGCACTCTCCATTGCAGACAGCCCCAAATTGTCCCTGATTGCTGCACTGATGGAATGAGCAAGTCCACCAAGGTTGATCACTGCCCCCATGTTGCCATTAGGGTACACAGTGTTCCCCTGGTTCTGCTCATCTCACTCAGCATCAGTTCATACAAATCCCTCCAGGCCTCCCCAAATTCCCATCTCTTCTCCATGACATACACATATCATAGTCTGCCAAACCATTCCCTAATTGAAGGACATTTACTTAATTTCCAATTCCCCACCACCACAGAGCTGCTATGATTATTTTTGTACAGGTGATGTTTTTACCTTTTTTCATAATCTCTTCAGGGTATAGACCCAGTAGTGGTATTTGCTGGATCAAAAGGTATGCATACTTCTGTTGCCCCTTGGGTGTAGTTCCAAATTTCCCTCCAGAAAGGTTGGATGAGTTCACAGTTTCACCAACAATGTATTAGTGTTCAAGATTTTCACATCCCTTCCAACAATGATCATTATCCTTTCTGGTCATATTGGCCAGTCTGAGAGGTGTGAAGGGGTACCTCAGAGAAGCTTTAATTTGCATTTCTCTAATAAGTAATGATTTAGAGCAATTTTTCATGTGACTATGGATTGTTTGGATCTCATTTGTAAATTGCCTTTGCATATCCTTTGACCATTTGTCAATTGGGGAATGGCTTTTTTTAAAAAAAATACGACTCAGTTCTCTGTATATTTTAGAAATGAGTCTTTTTTTCAGAAACATTAGTTGTAAAGACTGTTTCCCAATTTACTACATTTCTTTTGATCTTGGTTACAGTGGTTTTGTCTGTGCAAAAGATTTTTAATTTAATGTAATTGAAATCATCTAGTTTTTTAGTGATGTTCTCCATCTCTTCCTTAGTCATAAACTGAGGCAGTTGGTGGTTGCATAAGAAATAGAGGGCTGGCCCAGGAGCCAGGAAGATGTGGGTTTCAATCTTCCCTCTGACACGTCCTGGTTATAGGACCCTGAATGATCACTTAACATTTTAGGTAGCTCCCTAAGACCATCAATTGATAAGCAGGTTTCTATCCATGTTGGTAGAGATGATTCCTCACTGGTAACTCTCTGCACAGGTTCAATCTATATTTCTCGTCAATGGAATAGAAGCAGTTTGATAGAGTGGAGAGAGACCTGGTCTGTCTGCAGGACTGTATGACCCTTGGAACAAATGACTTAACCCAACAGTGCCCAATATCAGAGACTCTAAGTAGGGCAGAGTTGAATCTGTATGAGTATAGGACTTCCTCACTCTGAAGAAATGATAGGTCCAGTTTAAAAACATCTAATAAAATATCATTTCAAGAGAGGGAGAGAGAACATTAATGCTTAGAGAGATAAGCAAATGTCTCATGGAAGAGGCAGTACCTGACCTATACTTTGAAGGAGGTGATAAGACAGGAGTATGTCCTCAACATGGAGTTATCACATGGGGAAGGAAGAAAGACAAAGAAAAAAAGAAAGAAGAATATTTTCTGCTTTCAATGAAATTATTTTTATATCATTGTCACCACAAAAAGTAATGTAATTTAGACTGCAGCGTAGATGACTTTATCATTAGTTTTCTTGAAATTAAGTTTTGTTTTAGAGAATTGGAGCAAAGAATAAATGAGAGACAGAAATTGATGGGTATTACAAAGGGACGTCAGAAATATGAACTTCACAATTGTACAATAGTTTAAAATGATTATTTTTACTTTTCTTGTTGTTTTTCAGTCATTTTTCATCATATGTAAATCTTTGTGTCCGCATTTGAGGTCTTCTTGGAAAAGATGTCATTTCTTTCCTTAACTCATTTTACTGAGACAATCTGAGTTTATACGCTTCACATTTCTGCCCTGCATCAGATTCCATAGGTTACCTCTTCTAGTTCCTGGTCTTTCCTTAAAAATTGAAATTATAAAATTTCATTTGTTCCAAAATTTATACAAGTGGTGTAGACCTGGGCTCCTTTTGGGACACTATGCACAAAGGATTTCAAGTTCTTGAGAGTGTTTCCTTCCTTAGCCTTTATTATAGGTCAGAAAGTCCCAACATTGCTCAAGTCATCAGGAACCTGAACATGGTTTGGGACTATGGACATACTGTTCTTACCAATCCATCTAACAGGTGTTTATTGAGCATGTCCCAGGTACTGCCATACAAAGACTAAATATAAAAGTACCTAGGGGCATGACCCTGGAAAAATCATTTTACCCTATTTGTCTCAGTTTCCTCATCTGTAAAATTAGTGAAAAAGGAAATGGCAAACCATTCTAGTATCTCTAATAAGAAAATCCCAAATTGGGTCATGGAGAGTCAGACATGACTGAAATGCCTCACCAAGAAGGAGTCTTTAACAAGGGTTCTATTCAAGTGTTGGTATGGAGAACATAATACACAAGCAAATAAAGCAAAAAGCCCCTTTAGGAGGTAGCAATGGTTGGAAGTCTTCCTATAAGAGACGTACATGAGTGGAGTCTTGAAGGCAGAGAAAAGATAGAGATGAGGAAGGTGAAACTTCCAGACCTGGGAAATGGCATGAATGGAGTGGAATGCCAAGGGAGATGGAATGCCAAATTTGGGAATTGGCAGTGCATGAAAGGGGTAATGTGTAACAAGTTGGAAGGGAAAGTGAGAGAGGGGGTAGATTGGGAGGAACTTCAAATTTCCAGACAGGAGTTTGTGCTTGGTCCTAAAGAAAACAGGACCATTGAACCTTCTTGAGCAAATCATCCATGAGTCATGGTGGGTTTTGCTTTATAATTTTGGTACTTATGTGAAGGTTGAATTGGAAACAAGAGAGGCTGTAAACTTGGAGTTCAATTAGGAGGTTGCCTCAATAGACCCAGGAAGGGGCCATGAAGGCAGATATAGAAATGGAGAGAAAGAGGTGGATGCCTGTGATGCCATGAAAGGAAAACTGGCTGGGGTTGGTGAGTGGTGGGATACAGGGAAAGGGGAAGAAGGGGAATGGGAACCTGAGAGCTCTGTCCACAACTCTAGCACACGGCTGGGCTGGTAGATCTTTTGTCCAGATGTCTGCATTCTCCCTCTGGTGGCTAGACCCTAAAGGAGAGCATCTGCCTTCATTGGCTTTCCCCTCCAGAAGGGGTGAGATGTGAATTACTTCAGACTGTGTGACCTATAAAGAGCTCTGTTAATGATCTCAGAGGACACAGTACATCGTAAAGGGAATACAATGTGTGTGCGGCACAGACCAGTCATCATCCTCTGCAGATGTCCCTGGGTGTGTGTGTGTGAGTGTGAGTGTGTACATGAATCCTGCGGTGTGTCCTCCCTGCTTTTCGGTAATAAGAAACTGGCATTTTAGTGCCCTTTGGTGCCACCGTGCTTTTAACTGCTGTTAAGATAAGGAATAATGTCCCCCTAGTCGTCCATAATCGTGTTGTAATTCCATCAAGAGACTTTGGTAACTTCATAAAGCTGAAAGCCCAGCCTGAGTGGTTTTTTTCTTTTTCTTTTTTTTTTCATGTCACCATAACCCCAAGATGAAGTTATGGCCTTAATTTACTGGATGCCTGTTTTGGGGGTAGAATGTTAAATACTGTTTTAAAAGAAACACATCATCTTCTGCCATATAGTTTTTTTTTCCTTTTTCCTTCAGTATCAGAGTCACCCCTTCCTTTTCTGAATCCTTGTCCTCTCCTTTTGGTAATCCCTTCTCTCCATTTTTCTTAAGGTTTTTTTGGAAATACACAATATTTGTCCTTCTAAAGTCAATCATTAAGATTTTAATCAATCTTCTAAGAGCAAGACCTTTTTCTATTTTAATGTGATGGTCAAGGATCCCATTGGAGAAAAGAAGTCAGTTCATATACACTCTGGATAGTCTCTTAATTGATCAATAACCTTGAGACTCCAGTGTAGGAAAGACACTGCATAACTGTAATGTCTAAAGATCAACCAAGAAGAGCCTTGGGTCCATGGATGAAGGAAATTGGGATGTTTAGCTTAAAGAAGAGAGGAAGAGTCCCCAGATGGCCTCCTTTCATGTACTGGAAAGGTGATTATACATTGTTTGGTCCCAGAGAGCAGAAGCAGGTATACTGAGTGGTTGGAAGTCTACTCAATGTCTGGAAAAACCTTTCTTACAGTTAGAACTTTCCATAAGTGTCTTCAGAGATGATGGATTTCTCCTTCCTCAAGGGCTTCTAGCCCAGACTCAATGACTACTTAGAGGGATTTCTTTGGGCATCCCCGGGGTGCCTTCCAACTCTCCAATCCTGAGATTCTTTGCACTCAACCTTGACCTAGCTCTCAAAGATCTCCACTCAAGACCTTCAGAATGGAAAAAAAAAAAGAAATTAGTTGACAAATTTCAGTTGTTTGATAGGAAAATAGAAGTTTGAGAGACTGGAAGCCCCCTGAAGGCAGGAACTCTTTTTTTTTTTTCCTATGTAAAATAAGACAAAACATCTCTGAGATGATGATACCTGGCATCATCCATAGTAGGAGCTTATTGGGTTAATGCTGTGGCTTACAGAAATCAACTCAGCCTCCTTCCCATACCTCAGGGTCTGCTGTGTACTACATGTTACAGGGTCATAAATTTAGAGCTAGAAGACCCATGTAGTCCAGTCCCATTATCTTTCTTTTTTTTTTTTTTTTTTTTTTAAGGTGGCAAATGGGGTTAACTGGCTTGCCCAAAACCACACAGCTAGGTAATTATTGTGTCTGAGACCACATTTGAACCCAGGTACTCCTGATTCCAGGGCCAGTGCTTTATCCACTACCCCACCTAGCCACTCCCCCATTATCTTTCAAATGAGGAAACTGAGCTGATCAAAGTCATACCAGTAGGAAGTGGTAGAACTTGGCCTCCTTTATTCAAATGCAGATCTACTTACTGTGACAGTAAGTTTGCAATTGATAATGATGACGATGATGATGATGATGTTGATGAATGACTGGGCAAAGCTAACTTGGTTGAGGAAACCTCTGGCTTTATCCCTAGAGGATCTCCCCCTGAGTCACATACAATTTTTCTTTGTTTCCCTAGTAAAGCTTTGCAGTCAATTCTATCATCACAGAGTTGGTGATAGGGAGACCTGGAACCTCAAATCCTGACCCCTGATATCTCTCTGAAGTCAACTTTTCTTCAATGTTGACCTTGCATGATTAGAAGATACCAGTGCTAGAATAGTATTCAGGAAAACCTGGGTCCCCTCACCCTTGCTTCTCTTTCCTACCCATCATACCTCATGAATTCAATCATAAACCTGGGTTATACTTAGGTTAATGAGCATGATAACCTAAGCAAAGGCAGGCTACCATAATGGATAAAATGTTGAATTTTGAATGAGCAAAACATCGGTTTATGTCTGCCTCTTACATTTAGTAGCTGTGTGATTTTGGATGTCACCTTTCTTGACCTCAGTTTCCTCATCTGTAAAATTGGGATGATACTGTCTGTAGACCTAGACTTGAAAGTTCTTATGAGATAATGGATTCATTATCATTCATGATGAAGAAAATGATCTGATGCAGACCAATGTCTTAGCCTGTGGAAGTTTTTGCACTTGAACCTTTCTTTTTAGAATTTCTTTTTCTAATTAAGTGCATATGGATGGTTCTGAAATCACCTTAATTTCCAAATATAACCCTCTCCCTTTCCCCAGAGAGCCATCCCTTCTAACAAAGTGAACACAAGAAAGAAAAATTAAAAATTTAAAAAACAGTTTAGAAAAGACCCATTGACTGAAAGTGACAATAAATAGAAGATTCCATGGCCACATCCATCCTCTCTCATCTCTGCCAGAAAGGTAGAGATGCTTTCTTTGTGTTTTGCATCCAGGACCAATTGTGGACATTATAAAGGAAAGAAGAAAGAATGAATGGAAAAAGCACTGAGTAAACCCCTCAGTGTACGAAGCCCAGTGTTCAGGGCCAGGACCCCCATAGTAAGCAACACAAAGCCTCCTCTCAAACAGATCACCTCCCAACAGGGGAGACAGCTCAGAGAGGAGGCTGGAATTCCAACTTGTCAGGAACAAGGAACCTGATGGGCTCAGCTTCGGCTTGGCTGCCAGCTCTAGGAAACAGCCCAGCATCTCTCTTCGCAGAGAAAACCAGCTTCTCCAGAGGAGGTTTCCAAAGATAAACAGTGCATTGTTGGGCACTAGGCAAGGTGATGCCTAGGCTTGCCCTCCCATTGGTTCAGAGCCTGCAGGAGCCCCTCTTTGGAAAGTTCAGCATGGTTTCATGAAGTCAGGAACAAGGAGATGGGGAAACTGAGGTAGGGAGTGGGTGATGGAGGGCCACATGACCATACGAGGTGGGAACAGCCTGGGAGGGGTGAGCCTGGCACCCTGTGGTTAGAGAAACAGGTTGGCAAGGTCAGCCCCCCTCCCTTGGGGAGCCAGGGCAACCTAGAGGCAGAGCCAAGGGCAGGGGATGGTCTGGCCCTTGGAAGGGACCATTTGCAACTAAGTGTTTCATGGATCAATATGACCATCTAGATCTGGCCTTCTATATAGCAAAGGAGAGGAATTTCATCCAGAGAACCATTTTTAAAGTTCACTAGCTATGCTTTCCTTTTCTATTTCTATTTCTATTTCTGCCTCTCTGCCTCTGTTTTTCTTTCTGTCTCTCTGTCTTTCCTCCTCCTCCTCCTCCTTCTCCTCCTCCTCTTCTTCTTCTTCTTCTTCTCTCTCTCCCTCCCTCCCTCTCTCCATTTTCTCCCTTTCCCTCCATCTCCTTTTTTCTCCCTTTCCATCTTTCTCTCTATTTCCCTTTTTCTCCCATTCTCTCCTTCTCCTTCTCCTTCTCCTCTTCCTCCTCCTCCTCCTCCTCCTTCTCTTCTCTTCTCTTCTCTTCTCTTCTCTTCTCTTCTCTTCTCTTCTCTTCTCTTCTCTTCTCTTCTCTTCTCTTCTCTTCTTTCTCTCTCTCTCTCTCTCTCTCTCTCTCTCTCTCCCTCTCTCCCTCCCTCCCTTCCTTTCCTCCCTCCCTTCCTCTTTCTCTCTTTCTTTCTTTCTTTCTTTCCTTCCTTCCTTCCTTCCTTCCTTCCCTCCCTCCCTCCCTTCCTTCCTTCCCTCCCTCCCTCCCTTCCTTCCTTCCTTCCTTTCTTCCTTTCCTCCCTCCCTTCCTCCCTCTCTTTCTTTCTTTCCTTCCTTCCTTCCTTCCTTCCTTCCTTCCTTCCTTCCTTCCTTCCTTCCTTCCTTCCCTCCCTCCCTCCCTCCCTCCCTCCCTTCCTTCCTTCCTTCCTTCCTTCCTTCCTTTTCTTTCTTGATTTTTCCCTAGATTTTTAGCTTTCTTCTTCTTCTTCTTCTTCTTCTTCCTGTTCCTTCTTATCTCCTTTTCTTTCTCCCTTCTCTCTCTGTTTCTCTTTTCCTCTTCCAATTTCCCTCCCTTCTTTATCCTCTCTCTTTCTCCCCTCTCCCATCCCTTTAGCTCAGATCTTGCCTCTTTAAGTTACTGGAATGTTAGCCAAATCACATCATCTCTGAAGGCCTCAGTTTCCTCATTTTTTAAAATGAAGCAGTTGAACTGGATGCCCTTTATGGCTCCTTCTAGGTCTAAAACTATTCTATGACCTCTCTGGGACTCAGTTTCTTCAACTATAGAATGGGGTGAGGTTGGAATAGAGGCAGCCTTTGATGTCCCCTTCCATTTCTAAATCTATGATCTTATGTTTCTTCCTAAAGGTATTTAAAAATTTCCCTATCTCTGACTCTGCATTTTAAAATTAATTCTTTCCTCTCACCCTCTTCAAAAGAGTCTTTGTGTATATATGTTTATGCAAGGTGTTCCAAAAGTCTTAATGCTGTTTTAAGTTATTGAAACTTAGCAGTTTAAAAGAACATTTTAAAACTGCTTAAGCTTCAAAGTGCACTAAGACTTTTGGGATGCTGTGTTTTGGCCAATTTGACTTGATAATGTGGGAAGAATCTCTGGGCAAATCTGTAGCCTTGCTTAGGAGGCAAGTGAATTCCCTAGCAGAACTACCCTGAAATGATTTGATTGTCAGAACTTGGGCTTAGGGGTGGCCTCTAGGGATTCTTTTGTTTGGATGCCTTGGGACAGACTCCAGCCAAGCCAGGATTTCAGATGAGGATCAGGGGAGTCCCGTATTGGTGCACCAGGTTCAGCTGGTAAGGGAGATTCAGAGGGGGGGCTGTGACAGATTGCAAGGTCCTATACTAGGGACTAGGGAACAAGGACAAAGCCAAGAGTCCTTCCCCCTGTGGACACTTCCATTCTAGTCTGCTCTCATTTACCCAGGGGTAGTAGGGAAAAAGTATGTTTGCTCATCAAGCAAAAACAACGATTTCAGCCACTTTAGACGGAGCAAGATGTACAGTGGAAGGGCCATTAGAGGCCAAGTCCAAGTTTTTACAGATGAAGAAGGTAACGCCCTAAAAGATTATCCAAGGTCAAGCTGTTTCTGTCTAGTCTGTATATTGATGACTCTTTGGGGATTTTCTTAGCAGTTTTGCCATTTCTTTCTCCAGCTCATTTGGTAGATGAGGAAATTGAGACAAATGGTGAAGTGACTTGCCCAGGGTCACTCAGTTATTAATTGTCTGAAGTTTCATTTGAACTCAGGTTTCATGACTTCAGCTTCCACTATTCACTGTGCCACCTAGATGCCATACAAGATCATACAGAGTGACAATCAGTGGGAGAGATAGGATTGAAACTCAGGTTAGGACTCCAAATAATAATAATTGTAATAGTTAACATTTATGTTGCATTTTACCATTTGCAAAGCTCTTTACAAATAACATCATATTTTATCCTTGCAAAAACACTGGGACTCAGGTGGAATTATTTCCCTTGTTTTACAGATGAGGAAATGGAGTCAGATAGATCAAGTGAGTTGCTGGTCAGTACCTAGGACAGAATTTGAACTCAGGGACTTCCTGGTTCCAGTTTCACAACCCAATCCTATGTGCCATTAGCCGGATAAATTAAAGATTTTTTCTAGTACTTCAGACTCCTTTACTTTTCTAAACTGTATGAGTTCAAATCTAGCCTCACACACTAACTGTGTGACCCTAGGCAAGTAATTTAACTCTGTTTGCCTCGGATTTTTCATCTGTCAGATAGAGATGAAAATTCAGATAATATGAAGAATCATCTGAACAACAACAAAAATTAAAATTTTCACTGCCTTCCCAACCAAAATCCACAGAGTAATGTTCATTCTTGGAACATTTTCTAAACTATCCTTCCATTAATCTTCATATGATTCAAATAAGGTTGATGACAAAGAGACAGACATTTGCTTCTCCATCCCTTCCATCCATTTGGCATTAGATGTTTAATGTGTTTTGTCTTCCATTTTAGTCTATATGGCTCTAGAGGTCTTGTTCTAGCCTTGAGTTAGAACGTGTGACTATTGGGAAGCTATTCAATCTGCTTCAAGCTTCAAAGGAGACATGGAGCCAGGAGAATGACCCAGGTCTTGAACCTGCTCCTTCCTTTCTTTGTTACTCGCCTAAAATGAATCTTTTACCTGAATCCCCAGGCTGCCCTAGAGCTTCCTCATCCCTGGTCAGTTTTGCTGCTGGGCAAGCATTTTCCAGCCCTCTTTCCAGTCCCCTTTTCAGCTCCTTGAAGTCAGGCCAAGAATTTGGCCTGAGTCTTTGTTGACTTATTCACCACCTTGAACATCTGGCCACAGGGTGTGAACCTTGCTTCCTGCCTGGTCCTGTAGAAACCTGCCATTTCCTTGCCATCCTCACTGGCCTCTGCAGAATGATTCCAGTCAATTCCTTTCTAGAGCCTTTGAATGAAAACTAAAGGGCAAAGGGATGTCTCTCATGTCTTCTCCCCCCTTGGAGGGAAATATGCCATCGAGGCAGCAAAGTATGTGGGGTCTGCAATGTTGTGAAATTTGCTTCTCTTGGTGGTCCTTGTCCATCATTCAATGAGCCAACATTTATTAAATACTTACTGTATGCAAACTTTAACAATGTGCTAAAGATACAAAAAACAATCCCTGCTCTCAAGGACCTTGAATTCTATGGGAGAGGCAGCAAACAAGATTCTAAAGAGTAAAGGGGAGATCTTCTCAGAAGGAAGATAGGAGCAGGTGGATGGAGATGTGTCTTGAAGGAATTCAGGGAAATTACCAGGCAAAAGGGAAGGGGTCAATCACTTCAGGGTTGGGGGACAGTCAGGACAAAGACAGGGAGGAGACAGCAGATCCTTTGAGACACAGAAGGAAGGTCATTGTGGGGGGTTCTTAGAGTGGATGTAGGGGAATAAGTTATAAGAAGACCAGAAAGAGAGGAAGGGACCAGGACACCAGGAGCCTGGAAGGCAAAACAGAGGAGTTTTTAATTTGATCCAGGGTTCTGAGGGAGGATGCCACAGAAGGAGCTCATTAAACTTGGTGGTGATGATGCACGAATGAAATATTTACCCTAGATTAACGATTGCTAATTTTCTCAAGGATGCAGAACAGTGAAAGGAGCCCTCAATTGGGAGTAAGGATTCAGATGCTACTTTGCCATTGTTATTCCCTGTGTGACTTCGGACAAGCCTTTTTTCCTTTCTGGAGCTCTGTTAAAATGAGGCGCTTGGACTTGGATGGTCTATCTCTACGGTTATTCCTAGCTCTAAATCTATAGTGCTGATATTTTTAATATGTGATGTTTGTGATCAAAAACTTCAAAATTATGGCTTAAAAGTCTAAAAATAAAAAAAGTAGAAATGTATGACAAGGCACTAAAAATGGGCCATGTCAAGAGAACCATGGAAGGGCCAAGAATGAGTGGGACAGAAACCTTGTAAGCATCTTGAGGGCAGGAGTTTTTTTGCTGTTGTCAATGTCTGATTCACCATAAGCACTTTGGTATTTCATCAATTCCTTCAATTGGTGGCATCTGGAAGATGGTGGTACATTTTAGGAAGGGCAAAGACAATCAGGAGCCCATTCAAAAACAGGTGACTAGGGAACGAGAGGATCTGAGACAAGATCATCCAAGGCTGGGTTATTGGAACCAGTGTTCAGGGGTATTTTGTTGGAGATGTTTTGCAGGTGCACAGGAGACATGAAATCTGTCTTGGAGGATGAGACCAAGTGATGAGAGGCCTGTTTGATTTGGCCCTAGTGCCAGAGTTGGAAGTGAAGGGTGGGAATTGCAAAGTGAAAATTGAGGCTCCACATGATCAAATGCTGCAAGAAGAAATGGTTTTAGTTTACTTCAATTCATCAGAAGTTAATGAAGCATTTACAGTATTCAGACCACCACAGATACTTGTATTACTGAGGAATACAAGGCCAAAACCCGAGAACCTTCTAATCTGTTAGGAATGGAATGTAGTTGACTGTCAACATGAGTTGACTGATTTGATTTCCAGGAGAACAGTGTTCGATCAGAGAAGCAAATAGAAAATACTTTGATGAAGAAAGGAGCACCAAGGATTGGGGAGATCAGGAAGGGCTCCCTATAGGAGATGATAGATAGATTGTCTATCTGAGGGTCTGAGAGGAAGTGAGGAATAATGGCATTTCAAACAAGATAAACAGCCCATGGTAAGGTGTGGAGATGGAGATAAACCAATTTATCTGGATTAACCAGCAAAAAGCTATGCCATTTATGGGGCTCTTAAAGATTGGCCAAGCCCTAAGAGGTAGGTTCTATAAGTTTAGTGACCATTTTTACAGATGAAGAAACTAAAGCTTAGATCATCATTGGCTTTAGCTCTTCCTCCTCTTGTATCTATTACACTATTTTCCTAATTAAGTCTCCTTGCTCCCTTGTCAATCCATCCTCCATACAGAAGCCTGAGTGATCTTCCTAAGGTACATGCCATCTCCTTGCTCAATAAAATTCACCGGCTCCCTATTACCTCCAGGATCCAATCTAGCTACCTTTCTAACTCTGTCGTACATGACTTAACCCTTTCACTCTGTGACGCATCCCAACCGCCCTTCTTAGCCTTTCTTACACACAATTAGTACCACCATTTCCCAGCTCTGTGTCTTTGCACGTTGCCATGTGCAAAGGAATGCATTTATTCTTTATCATTACCTTTTAGAATTCGTACTTTCCTTGAAAACTAGCTCAAATATCACCTTCTCCATGAAGTTTTTCCTGATCTCTCCAGTTGCCAGCCTGCTTCCCATTTAACTTTGGGTGGATATTTCATCTCTACTTAAATGTATGTAAGTTGTCTCTTCCAATAATATGTAATTTCCAGAGAGCAGGCCCTTTGTTTTTTGTCTTTGTACCCCCAACGCCCCAAAGGTGCTTGCTTGTTTGAATGAAAATCCCCTCAGCAAAATTCTAGGCATATTGTCATCTGCCATTTTCTTGAAGACTTCCAGAGATGGGGAGCTCCCTACCTTTCAAAGCAGCCCCTTTGGGGCAGCTGTAATTATTCATATGAGTTATTTTCCAGTCCACAGCACCTCAAGCCTTGGCTGGGAATGTGGGTCTCCCCTAACCACTACTTCTTTAAGGGGTTTCCATGCTCTATCATGTTTCCCAAGGCATTCCTTCAGACTTAGACTTGACTCGTCAGCCACAAGGAAGATGAAATTTGGATAGACATTTGGATTTAGAACTAGAAAGGACCTTAGAGTCCAGCCCACTCATTTTACAGAAAAGGAAACTGAGGCTAGATAATGGGAAGTGATTTGTACAAGGTCATAGAGTTAGAAGTATCTGAGACTGGACTTGAATTTAGGTCTTCTTGACTCTCAGACTAGTATTCTACCCGGGTGTTACAATCAATTAATGAGTATCTATTAGGTGTCCTCTCCAAACCAGATGCTGTTCTAAAGACTGGATACATATTTAAAAAAATTTAGACAAATAATCCCTGCCCTCATTTTTGTTCTGTTAGAATATCTAGATTGTATGGATTGTTTCATACCTACAGTAAGCATGTTTCACTCTTTGTTAGTCTGTGACATATTTTACTTATGAAACATCTCTTCATCCCTTTATTTCTTTAAAATTTTGTAGCATTGCTTAGTTCCTGTCTGGCTGCTCCCACACCCCTTGATGACATTCATCCACGTAGGCACCAAATCTACAGAATTATTCTAATCCTCTCAATGAACCAACCAACCCCCTCTCCCCATCACAATCCAATTTTTGGTGTGATTTGGGTGCTCAATTATTTTGTGTCCAGAGTGGGCAGAGGTCTATCTGGCACTCACTCAGGAAGAGAGCTTCCATGCTAAGATGTATCTAGCTCCCTAGATCGCTGATGGTTTGCCTTCAGCCAGTGTGGTCCCTGAACAGCTGGGCACATCATCAGTCCCCGAACGGAGGGCACATACAGTAGGGCTGGCTAAGTCCTTCTGCTACCATTGGGTCTCCTCTGCTTGTGCGCCAGCTCCCTTTGGTAGACGCTAGTGTCCTGACCTTCAAGCTCCCTTGATAAAGTCTCATGATGTCATTTAAGATGAGTATCCATGGTATATTTTTCCTCCCTTTATGAGTCTCCTTGGCCTCTTTTTTTAAATTGCTTCTCATTTTCAGTCAGAATCTTTTATCACTCAAGGGAGGACATTTCTCTGGACCAGCTGTATATGGTGAACAAGTGATGGAAAAATAGACTTAAATTTCCCCAAGCCGTCCTGGGCCTTTCCTTCTCCTTCTTCCCTGTCCCCTCAATGAAATTGCCTCGTGTTGACAGTTCCACCCCATAACATCACTTGTGTCCAATCCTCATCTATCTGTCCAAATAGCTGCCATGATGGTTCAGGCTCTGATCAACTCCTCTCTAGAATGCTATCATAGCATCCCACTTGGTTGATTTCTTGCCTCTCCTGCCTTCGAGCCATTCTCTACATCGTCTGCTTTTAAAATGATAGCTGATAGCACAGAATAGATCATATCACACACACCTGTTTAAAAACCTTCAGTGGTTCCCTTTGGCCTCTAAGGTAAAAGATTCAAACCCCAGCCTGATGTTTGTGATCTAACATAACTTTTCAAAAATTACTTTCCAGTCTAATTGCATATTGCTCCCCTTCATCAGCTTTGGGTTTCTGCCAAGCTAGAGTACTAAGCATTCTCCACCACTGATGCCCCATCCCTCACCCCCAGAGTCTTTGCACAGCCTGCAATATATTCTCTCCTCATCTGTCCCTCTTTCCTTCCTTGTCCTTCATCAGGACTTGGCTTTGTGTCATGAGGTCACTGATCTGAAGGAGAGGGTGCTAGAGTCCAAAAGACCCTGGTGAAGGCTCTCTCCAAACCTTGCTCCCCCCTCCACTTAACAGTCCCACCTGTCCTTCTCTCTTGGGGAGGTGGTAAAGCCCAAATAACATCATGCACATAATGGGCTGCACAGACTTACAAATGCTACAGAGATGCTATTATGATAGAGGTACAGCCTCTTCCATGAAGTTTTCCCTTGAGTCTGTCAGGAGTTAGGGGCAGGTGCAGACAAGATGGTGGAGTGGAAGAAACTCTGCAGCTGGAGGCCAGAAGGCCTTAAGACACCTTCTAGCCAGATTGACCTCTTTCTGCCTCAGTTTCCTCATTTATAAAATGGGGGGAGGGTAATAATAAGCATCTGCCTCTCAGACTTCTTATGAGTATTGGATGAGATTTTTAAATCACTTAACACAGTGGCCAGAACATATGTGGATGCTTTTAAAATGTTTGCTCTCTCATTCACACTGGGAATGCTCTCCTTCCTCCCCATGTTGACCTCCTGATTCCCTACCTTTCTTCAAGTTCCTGCTAAAATTCCATTATAAATACATAGATCTATATTTATAATATATTCACACATGTGTATATACAGACATGCACACATGTATGACTATAGAGGTATGCATGTGTCTTCATATGTATGAATATGTAGCCTTTTCTATTTTTACATACATACATGTATATGTGTATGTGAATATATATAGCTTTTTATGTGTATGTATATATTATATATATATATATATTCTTATTTCCAGTATCTTCCCTCTGTTGATTATTTCTAATTTATTATTCTGTAGATCATATGTATATAGTTCTTGGTGTGTTGTCTTCCTCATTGCCTGGGAGTTAAGGTAGACCAGGTTAAGTGACTTTCTCAGGGTCACACAGCTACTACGTTTCTGAGGTCAGATTTGAACTCGGGTTCTTCTGTCTCCAGGGCCTGTGCTCTGTCCACTACAGTAGCCCCCCGGGGTTGCTCTATCCTGTGAGCCTTTTGAAAGAAGCTTTTACTCTACCCCTCTTTTGTTTCCCCATGCTCTGTTATCACAGTGCTTGTTTCCTAGTGGATGCTTAATAAATGTTTATTGACTGATACCTACTAACCATTATAATATGATGATTCCCCACGCTGAGTGGTCTTTGCTTTCTGTCTACCTCTCTCCCTCCTTCCCTATAGCAGAGACTCTCTTTGAGGGGAGGGAATGCTCCCTTTCTGTCTCTGCATCTCCATCCTCACACAGCACCATGCAGTGGAGGCTGAAGCATTGTTTGTTGATTGAATTGTAGGTGGTGGGGAATTCAGAGACAGAATCGAGAGGGTCCTTCCCCTGGAGCTTCCATTTGCCTGGGTAGGGAGAAGCCCGAGAGGATGGGGTGTGGTGTCCTTCATGCTGACCTCATGAAGGGGTTCTGAGTGTGAGTGAGGTCAGAAGAAGGGGATGAAAATGGAAGACTGGCACTTTTGGTCTCATCTTGAAAGAACAGATGACAAAAATTCTCCACCTTCTTCTGTCTTTGTCCTCCCTGGTCTCGTTTGACCTTCAGAAGGTTGCCGGGAGCTCCTTTCTCTCCCTCTGCCCCATGAGATGTCCTTGCCATTGTCCCAGGCAGGTGGATGCCGCTGTAACTCCTGGGTGACATCAGGAACCTTTGCCAGGGCCGACGATGATGTCATCTCCCCTTCAGCTCCCCATGTAATTTAACAAGTTGAACACTGTAACCTTGGGGTGGATCTGCTAGGAGGAGGTTGGAAATATTTTCCTGGCATCCATAAACATCGTGCCCCTGAGCGAGGGTTGGGAGAGCTTCGTCATTGAGAACAACACTGTGTATCACCACTGGTTGGTGCTTCCAGATACCCAGAATGGAGGGTGCAGCCCAAGAGTGGTGCCAGACAGACCCAAATAGATAAAACTGTTCCCAATAGACGATTTGCAGTTGATAGATTTGACCCCCTGTGGAACTGTATTAAGGGAGAAGTGCATTCAACCCAATGGAGAGTGAAGATAGCATGACTTTCTTTAGTTTGGGGTAAATGGGGGAACCAATTCCCAATGGGCTATGGGAGAAGGAGGCCACACATGTACACTGTAGGACAGTGATGCTGCTGACCATAATAGTAACTATATTTTAAGGCACCAAAATGGTCGATAAAGAACTCTATGTTTATGATGTCATTTCATCTTTAAATTCACTACCACCTGCAGAAAACAGCTATTTTTATTCCAGTTGTACTTGTGAGGAAATTGAGGCTAAGGGAGAATTAGTGACTTGCTCAAGGTCACACAACGAGTGTCTGAGATGATGTAAAGCTTTCCACAAGATCTGTTAGTCAGTTTATAATAGACTGTTAATATAATATAACATATTATTATATATAATATATAGTATATATACACTAAATATAATATAAACTGTTAGTTTATAATAAGAGTATTTATTAATATTTCTATAAGTAATTAATATTATCAAGTGCCTACTATGTACCAATGTTATTGAAATGGATAGGAAAAAGAAAACGGTCCCTGCCCTCAAGACACTGGGAAGCTGAAGTAAGCTGGTACTTAGTTGGCGGGGTGGGGGCAAGGTGAGGATGTGGAAGTCACTAGGGTAGCTGGTGGTAAATGAAGACACGGCTGGGATTTGGAGACCTCTAGGAAGGTAGGCTATGGGAGGGTGGTTGTTTATGAGCCAATTTCAAGTCAACCCTTTATTTACCATATTGGTCTTCCTATCACTATTGCATCTTGGAACTAGTGGTGCCATAGTGAACAGTGTTTTGCTTGGAGTCAGAAGGTCCTGAATTCGAATCCCACCTCAGACAATTAATAGCTTTGTGACTCTGGGCAAGTCATTAACCTCTGTCTGCCTTCACTCCTCATCTATGAAATGAAGGCATTGAATGGATAGTCTTTGAGGTCACTTCCAGATATGATGTTTCCTTCAGTATGACCCTTGATGATTATGTTAGCCTGATTCCATCTGTATAAAGGGCTGGGACACATTTGGCGAATAGTTACTTCTGGAATCCACCCTGCAAAAACGATGGATTTAGTCCAGGAGTTAGGTTTAAAAAAATCTCAGTATCTATCCTATTTCTAGTCAGGAATACAATGGGGAAGCAATATGCTAGGGAGGAGAGTGCTGGGTTCAAATTTTGGTTCTGTCATTTGCTATCTTTGGGCCAGTCAAATGTCTCTGTGTCACTCTGTGTCTCATTCTTGATTCTCTGTGCCTTGGCTTCTCATGGGTAAAATGAAGGGGTTGGATTAGGTGATCACTGAGGACTCTTCCAACCTTATTATCTTATGAGTCATTGAAATTGCTTCAGGTTTTCCAACACGAGGCCATTCAAGTCTTGGCAAAGAAGACATCAGACTGTTCATTCCCCAGAGTTAGCTTCTTTCTTTCATGTAGAGAGCTCCCCCTGATGAACTGCCAGTCAATGGCACCTCCCTTTCAGAAGTCTCACCTGTGGGCAATGGAGTTCATAGGTTGATTGGTTGATATGAGACTGCCACCACTTCCAATAAAATGATATTTTCAACCTATGGATGTTCTGGACTATGAGCCCACATGTGAAGTGGGCAATTCAATTCCCCTGAGATGAAGCCTGGACCCTCATGGGCATAAATATTGATCTAAAACAACAGGGGCTTCATCTACCCTTCTGAAAAAGGTTAATCTTTGGATCAAATGGACCAATCCATCTCTTGCATTGCAAAAGCCCCTAAAATGTGTTTATTCCTAAAGACGCCATTGGAATGCATCCTGAGAGTTGTATAGAGGCTTCTTGTAATACATTTCTGTGTAAGCATATTGTTGCTGAAGTTAGAGTGGGGGCAAGAGGCCTCAGCACTAGAAAATCCTTTTCCAAAAAAATTCTCCCCAAGCTGGTGTGTTCTGTTTCATTAGCCACCACCACCATGTTTATTTGCTTTTTAAAATTTTATTTGGGAAAGGAAATCAATTTGCACCCCTGACCCAATGCCAGGTTCCTGTTTATAAGCGGCATGATCGGCAGCTTGGGGCGAGGGGGCTGGTGGAGTTGGTGGGGAATAGAGGGTTCATGGTCTTAGCATTAGCTCTGACCTAATGGGTGTCCACTGTCAGAGGCAGCCCCACTCCCCAGGGTCTGTGGTATGATTATGCAAACTGAAAGGAGTAAAAGACCTTATTTGTATAATCACTCACTCACCCAAAAGGATGAGAGAGAACTGGGCAAACCAGTGCTGCCCTTTGGGGGCTGAGCCCTCCCCTGGCACTGGCCAGTTTGGCTTCATGATTGCACCAAGACTTTTGCAGGGAGTCTGGAGAAGGGGGTGGAACTTGAAATATCCTTCATGTATAATTAAGAATTGCTTGCTTTCTTTAGGCCTCTAGCAAGGTAAGGTCCCCATTAGAAGGATGGGAAGGCCTGGCTTGAAGGAGGGATTGTTTTCCCTCTTTCACCCTCCGAAGGCAGACAGATTTCCCTTGCAAACCCCAAACATCTGACAGTGATGTCGACAAGGCTGTCATCAGCTTTAACTTCATTTCTTCCCCCCCCCAACCATGATGGTTCTCCCCTTTTCACTTATATTGAAAACATACCTTTCTCTCTCTCCTAAAATGAAATCATGATATTAACAGTTCCAGACCAAGAGGTCTTACCTGGAGATCAGTGACCCTTTCCTGTCACTCCCCACAGTTAAGACTGTGAGCTGGAAGGGACCTTGGGGTCATCTAATCTAGTCCTGTCATTTTACGGAAAAGGAAACTGAGACCCAGAGAGGTGGGATTCTAACTCAGGTCCTCTGATTCCAAAGTCTATGCTTCAATGCCCATTCAAAGACAGTGTGACTCAGTGGAAGGAGCACTGGCCCAACAAGAACTGAGTCCTGATTCTTCCACTTGGAGACCAGGTGGCCATGGTGCTTTCCCTCCCTCCCCTCACCCCACCCCCTGGGTCTCATTTCCTTAACTCTGCAACCAGAGGGCTGGACTGGATGTGTTGGAAAAATTCTACAGGAGCATGCAATTCAGTTCCAAGCAGGTTTCTGAAAACATCCCCTTAAACCTACAATTTTCTCTCTTTTTTTTAGGCCTCTCCAAACTTGTATCTGAGGAGCAGAATTATGGTCTTTTCTCCCTAAAGGTTTAATTCTTAACTATCCTCTTCCCTTCTCTGCATCCCTTTCAGATTCAGATACTCAGGTTTAGACTAGAAGGGACAGTGGAGACCATGTAATGAAGTTCAACCTTTTAATTGATGAATAAATACTTTGTCATTCATTCATTCATTCAGGCTCATGGACTCTTTTAAACTCCAAATTCATCATTTCCAAGGGTCTTTAATTTTCCTTTCCTCATCCCCACTACAGTCAAATCACCTATTCATCAAGTTTTGATTTTGTGACTGACTGTGTTCGGCTGGCAATACAAAGAAAGGCAGTGACTTCTCCTGCCCTCAGGGAGTTTCCAGGTTGGTAGGTAGAAACAAGATACTGCCTGGACAAGTGGATGGTGATCTTTATGGAAATACTTGTATGGACTCCCAGGCCAGAAGAATGGGAGCAGCAATGGATCTGGGCTGGAACCAGAGAATCAAATTCCATCTTGGTCACATACTTCTGTGAGACCGTAGGGAATTCACCTAACTACTCTGGGTTTGTTTCCTTGTTTATCAAGTGAAGGGATTGTTCTAACTCACCTCTAAGGTCCCTTTCAGCTTTAGATCTATGATCCTATGATCTCAAGGAGGGAGCTAGGGAAGGGCTACTTCTCCTGGAGTCATTGTTTCCAACAATCAGCAGATCTGGTTTGCAGAGGAGGGTCTTCTGCACGCCAGGTCTGCTGATCGTGGAGCTCGAAGGATCATGAACTTAGAGCTGGGAAAGACCTTAGGGACCATCTAGTTGAACTCTATCATTGCACAGGGGAGAAAGCGAAATCCACTGAGTTTATATGACTGTCCAAAAGGTCCCACTGATAGTAATAACAATCCAGGATTTTCATTTGTCATGAGGCAAATTTAGGCTTCATAATCAGAGGGTGAAAGAGGTCTAAATATGAGAGCTGGCCAGAGCGAGAGTAGTTTCTCTTGAGAGGTGGAGGGTTTGGTCTCCTTGGAGGTCTTCAGGTAGAGGCTGAATGACCACTTGTGGAATATCTGTGACTGCTGAGGTTACTCCTAACTCTCAGATTCTATGCTAAGGTAATTCTGTGGACTGTGTCCTCTGACTTTAGATCTAATGCTTTGCCAGATAGGGGACTCTTCTCATTAAAAAGTCAAAGCCCCACCCCCATTCTTTTTCAGGAAGATAATGAATCTCAGGGAGTCTGGATGATTTCATGTAGATACCGAGCTGCTGTGCATCAAAGCTTGGGCTCAAACCCAGGTCTACTGGCTCCAAGGCCAGGGCTTGCTCTCCAATACCATTCTGCCTTCATTTAGAATCTTCTCCCTAACCTAGTTCTTGCTCACTCAGACAAAATAGGAGCTGTGCTTGCATAGCCCAGATAGGCTGCGAACGAGAAGCAGGGGTGGGGGGAGGGTGGAAATACAAGGGACATCTTTCATTATTCAAGCCTAGTAATTAGAGGGCGCCGCTGAATGGATATAATTGGATCATGTCACCAAAATTAAGATAAAAGACCCAAAGCACATGCCCCCTTCTCCTCCTCCAAATATCCTCCCCTGCCCCTTTACATTTTGCTCAGTCAGTCCTGGGGGCTCAAACCATTTGAGGTCATTTAGTTGTCTTAGAGCAAGTCAAGGGCAAATACACTGGGGAAGACATCCCTGAATGATGGGGGCCTATAACTTCATATCCGCTGTCTGGTTTCTAGTTTGTAGTCAGACAAAGGAGTAAGAGTAGTGATGAAAAAGGTCTCCTCTCCCCCGCCTCCTTGCACTCAGAGCGAAGAATCATTCAGTGAAAAACAGATAGTAAGTCAATTGGAATATGAGTGATATTTTGACCGCAGTGAGAGGGGGAAAGACGATGTGTATTATAATCTTGTCATTACTTCTTTGGACACTGGGGTCTGGTTCACTATAAAACATGGAGGGGGAAAAGGTGGTTAAAATAGAAGGAGGAAAGATGCAGAGAGACAAATTAATAGAAGCTTCTGTGCCTGTGGGGCTGATTTTCCATTTTGGGATATTAAAGGAAGATGAGAGACTCAAACTTAAAGTTTCTATGAGGGAGAAAAAAAGAGAAAAAGAAAACGATAGGTTAGAGAGCAAAGTTTTGAATCATTCAAGGGAAAGAGCTTAGGGAATATTAGCTTTGGCCAGTGCTAAGTGATAAGAATGATGAAGTGGACTTCAGTTAATCAATCCCTAAACATTTATTAGGCACCTGCTAAGTGGCAGACAATGTTTTAGGTTTGTTGTTGTTTAATCGTTTTCAATCATGTCTGATTCTTCATTATCCCCTTTGGGGTTTTCATGGTTTGCCATTTCCTTCTCCACCTCATTTTACATATGAGGAAACTGAGGCAAACAGGTTAAATGACTTGCCCAGAATCATGCAGCAAATAAGAATCTGAGACTGGATTTGAATTTGGGTCTTCCTCAGGACCCCATGCTCTATCCACTGCACCACCTAAGTGAGGTATGAAAAAAAGAAAATAAAAACAAACCTATTAGAGGAGATGAGGTGTTTGTGTGTGTGTGTGTGTGTGTGTGTGTGTATATATATAATATATACGAGAACCACAACAACACTTCCTGCCCTTGGGGAGCTGATAGTCTACTGGAGAGATGTGACGACCACCCAAAGAAACAAACATATCTTTAAAGGAGTATGAAATCATTTCAAAAGGGAGAAAGCCCTAACAGTTGGGAGGTAGGGAGGAGATCAGAAGAGGTCTTTTGTAAGAGGGGGCCACTGAACCGAACAACAATGACTCTTACTTCTTCCCCTCCTCCAATAACTATTGCGATGAGAAGGGGCTGACTCTGGGTAATGTCTTTATAGTAACAAAGCAATGATTGCCACATTCTTCCTTTCTCTTTTCACATAAAATATCTTGCTTAGTACAAAGGTCCCCACCGAAGAAATGTAGACAGATTCTAGCCCTGGAATTATCAAGAGCTTAATATCCAAGTGGAGTCGGGATGGTGCTCACTTGTTGGAAGGGGCTGGCGTGTGATGCTCCTAGGAGGTTCTTTTTAATTTGCCTCTGGGTCTGCTGGCTCTACCCTAACTCTTCATAAGACCAGTGATGTGGGCAGCAAATCTATTCTAACCAGTCCTAAAAAGCGTTCCAGGGTATAGGATAAATAAAGAGAGGGGAGGGGGCTTCCGATGGTAGCCTAGGTGTTTCTGAATGGGACAATGACTCACAAATGCTCTAGAACACCAGTTCCTAAAGTACAATCCAAGAATTCACTTTCAGGGAATTCTCAGTCACATATTATTTTCCAAATAAAACTAACAAATTATTTATTTCTAAAAATATTCAAAAGAAAAAGACAGTTTACACTGGCACAGACAAAGAGAGATAGGAGGGAAAGAATTGGAGAGAAAAAGACAGGAAGTCAGAGATGGAAAGAGAGACTGAGAGAGATAGAGACAGAAAATAAGGAGAGACAAAGAAAAAAGGTTAATTGACAATTGATCTACCCTGGGATTCAAGCACCAGGAAGGGATTTGACTATTAGGACCATGGGTTTTATGGGGCAATAACTATTCCTTTGCCAATGAGGCTCAGAGGGATGTGAGTCTATTTTCTGTCTTTTATAAGCTTTTTAATAAACCTGTTCTCTGTCTAAATACTGTTTGTTAGCCTGAGGTGTTTGCAAGGGACCAGTGGGAGGTGGTGGAAAAAGAAAGACCAGTGCCAGAGCCTGATGCTCCAGAGCCAAGGCCATTTATTAAGGAAGGACTGAGCATCTTTCAAGATTGAACAGTGTCCACATAAGCTCATGTTCTAGTTTAGAATCCTGGATTGCATATTTATATATCTAGACTGTGAGCATGGAGTGTTAGTAATAAAAGGTGAAATGGACCCAGGGTTATGCCCTATACCCACTCTGCACCTCAACATGATCCTCTATAAAGTAAGTTTTGGAGTGGTGCCCATCCAGCTTCTGATCTGTGATCTCCTAAGTGAAACTCAGTTTCTGTATGACAAAGTGACTCTGTCCCAAACTGAACTTCCCATTGATCCTTGGAGACTTCCTGAACTTCGTCTCGATAGCTAAAGGAGCAGACGTCAAAGAGTGTTTGCATTCCAAGATTCCAGAGCTTGGAGGGATTGCTGAGATTATCTTGGCCAACTCACCTATTTTACAGGTGAGGAAAATGAGTCCCAAGGAGGTTAAGGGTCCTGCCTAACACATTTAGTAAACATCAAGCTTTCCCAAGATCACACAGACAGTTAGGATCCCTTTCACCAAATCCTCCAGGAAAGCAGCCACTGGTAGAAACTCACTTTCTTGGCAGTGAACTGGTCAGAGAACTGGTTTACCATATGGGCTCCACTGGAGTCATTCGTCAGGAAAAACCTTCTCCCAGATCAAATTTCAGTTGTTTGCTGTGAGAAATGTGTCCAGATGGATAACTGATGCTCCAGCCAGTGGACTCTTCACACGGTTGCCATGCAACGGGGGAACTCTTCTCCCCCAGGTGTGCGGGTGGCATGTGGTGGAGCCTGAGAGCCCTCTCAGAGAGAAGGTGTCCTCCCTCCTCAGGTCTGTACTATGTCACTAGCAGCTTGAGAAAGAGAGCGACTTGTCTATTCTACCCATGAAAGCATTCTCTTTGAAATGTTGGCAAAACTGACCTCTTGCCTTCACTTGGCCAGTTTTATGCCTCCTTTCATTTTTCAGTGACTTCATATTTTGCACTAAGGAAAAGACTTAAGTTGACTTCAGCGAGGGTAGAGTGGGAGCTTCCCACCCCAGGGCTCCCTCAATACTGTAGATGTGTAATGTTATTTTGAATCATTTCCCAGCAGGTCATTCCTATGTGCTCAATGTCGCCATCACCTTTTTTTTTTAAGTCCCTTTCCTCTCACACCCTGTACAGATGTGAGAGCCTGAAAGTTTCATTTATTCCAGACTCCATTCACCCACCCGAGCTGACTCCTGCTTCCTGTACCCTGAGCTGGGCTCCTCCTGCTTCTCCAGGCTCCGGAGAGAGCCAGTCTTGCTTCAGCATCATCAATGGCCGTGTGTTTGGGCCAATTCACAAGATGGGCCATTGGAGCCGCCCAGACAGCTGGGGTCTGTCCTGTAGGGGGTGATTTGAATAATCAGGAAATAAACCAACAAAGTGTTATCCCTTGGTCTCCGGATTTCAGGCGAGAAGGACAATATTCTGGCATTGCCAAGACAAGAGCAGTCTGTGACTCTGGGGCCATTTGTCCAGCATCCTTTGGGGATCCAGGAAATAATAATCATAATAATTGGGGCACCTGCCCTGGGAACAAGAGGACACTTGAAAATTTTTTTCCTTGAAGCATTTGCTGACATTTTGTTTTAGTCTTATGACAATACAAAAGAGGGCATGAGATAATGGTGAAGGACCTGGCCTTAGAGTCCTGCCTTTGACAGGGAGAGACTGTCCTCTGGTTAGGAAAAGTCAACTCCTAGGGCCCCTGGGGCAACTGTATAAAGGTAGAAGATGCAGAAAATTGCAGAGCTGCAATGGGGAAGAGATTTAACTACTGGGTTATGAAAACACAGGTGTGGCCAAAAATGAGAGGGGGGGCAGAGATGTGAGAGAGACAGAGAGAGAGATAAAGACATTAAAAGAGCCAGAGAAAGAGACAGAGACAGAGAGATGAAAAGAGATTGAAAGAGATAGAGACTGAGAAAAAAAAACAGAGAGACAGAGAGATAAACGAAAATTGAAAGGGACAGAAAGACATAGAGATACAGAGAGGGAAAAAGAGAGGAAGGGAGGAGAGATAAGATAGGAGGAGAGGAGAGAAAGAAAAGAAAGGAGAGAGAAAAGGAAGGAAAGAGAGAAATGAGTAAGATACATAATAACAAATTACTTGATCCTGTTTGCCTCAGTTTTCTCATCTGTAAAATGAGATGGAGAAGGAAACAGCAAGTACTCCAGTATTTTTCACAATAAATCCCAAGGGATCACAAGGAGTTGGATACAACTGAACAACAGCAAAGTAGAAGCTGAGAATGGGATAGATGTGAGAGTCATCACAGAATAGAAATTTTAAATAAATCTTCAAGGTCCCACAGCGTGTTAGAATTAGAATAGGGATTAGGGTCCAACTCTGCTTTTCAATTGGTTTATACTATAATTAGTTATGTCCTTGTGTTGGGGCTTGATGATAGCAGAGTATGGTATTAAAATTTGAAAGGGCAGAGACAGAAGTCTGACAGGAATAAAGGCTGGCCGGCCTGGACCCTCCCTAAAATGGAAGTATTCAGTAATGAGAGAAGGGAGTCAGTATGGTAAAGGGATATTCCCAGGGGAGAAAGCCCCTGGAGCAGAGCAAGGGTCCAAGGGGAGACTGCAGCTGAGGCATAATGTGCAAGCCCTGAAAATCACTCCACTGGTACCTACATAATGTTAAAAAAATCTAGAAGAATGCTTCTTGAAACATTGAGTGTGCCCTCTTCAGATATTTGGAATATGATCTGCTCATTTTATAGATGAAGAGAGTAGCACCCAGAAAAGAGATGTGACTTACTCGCAGTCATTTGTGACCAAGAGTACCACATGCTGGGATGTTATCTGTACCATTGAAGGGGACACTCACATCAGTGAGATCATAGATCCAAGGAAACCTTAAATGATGGCTATCTAGACCAAATTCTGCAGATGACCAGTAAGTTGTAACCAGAAATGGACAGCAGGATGAGACCAGGCTCGATCCCCTTTGAATAATTTGCGATGCTTTTACTGACCCCAAACTGTTGGGCCTGTGATTGTACTCCCTGGGTTAACGTCGGCATTCTCCTGAGGATAGTAGATGGCTATAAATGACCAAATACCACCATCTCTCAAAGCATATAGTTACAAATCACCCAGAGGACAATGGAAAGACACATGGTGGGCAGATGTAGGTCATAGCACATTACCAACCGCGCCTTGCATGCTGAACAAAAAGGTTTCCCATATAAGATTTAAGAATAAATTGTCTTTCTCATATTCATAGGTAAGCACTGCCCAAATGATAGCCTCGTTAATAACAATAATACTAAGAATAGTTTGCATTTAGGCAACACTTTAAGGTTTGTAAAATGCTTTATCAATATTATCTCAGTTGAGTCTCATGATAGACCTATGAGGTATCTACTATCAGTTCCATCTTACAGATAGGGAAACTGAGGCTGAGGGAGTTAAATTATTCTGCCCATAATCACAAAGTCCCTAAGTCTTTAAGGAAGAATTTGAACTTAGTTCTTCTTGCCTCAGTGTTGCTCTCTATCTACAAATTGACCCCAAAGATGATTCTTTTTGGTAGAGATCAATCAAGACCCATAGCCTATGGATCTGATAACAATAGTAAATTGTGACAGTGCATCCCTACTGTTGGTTGTTCAGTCGTTTTCAATTGTGTCTGACTCTCTGACCCTATTTTAGGGATTTCTTGTTAAAGAGATTGAACTGGTTTCCCATTTCCTTCTCCAGTTCATTTTATATTTGAGGGAATGGAGTCAAGCAGGGTAAAGAGACTTGTCTAGGGTCACACAATTAGTGTCTGAGACTGGATTTGAACTCAGGTTTTTCTGACTTCTAGTGCTCCTTGGCTCAGTGCTCTATCCACTGAGCAAACAGCTGCCATTAAAGGAAAAATATATATGTATATTTATATTTTTTCTTTCTTTTTTTTAAATTTTGATTTAAGGCAATGGGGTTAAGTGACTTGCCCAAAGTCACACAACTAGGTAATTGTTAAGTGTCTGAGGTCACATTTGAACTCAGGTCCTCCTGAATCCAGGGCCAGTACTCTATGAACTGCACCACCTAGCTGCCCCTATATTTTGCTTTAATATGCATAAATAACATACATATATGTATTTGTATATATGTTTATAATATATAAAATATATAATAGGAGTACTATTTGACATTCAGTTGTTTTTCAGTTGTGTCTGACTCTTGGCGACCCCATTTGGGGTTTTCTTTGCAGAGATATTGGATTGGTTGACCTTTTCCCCCTCCAGCCCATTTTACAGATGAGGAAACAGATGAAATGACTTGCCCAGGGGCACAGAGCTAGGATGGGTCTGAGGCTGGATTTGAACTCAGGAAAATGAGTTTTCCTGACTCCAGGCCCAGAGCTCTATGCACTATGGCATCTCCTAGCATTCTGCCATGCACACAGTAGATTTTTTTTGCAGGGTAATGGCATTAAGTGACTTGCCCAAGGTCACACAGTTAGGTAATTATTAAGTATTTGAGGCCAGATTTGAACTCTGGTCCTCCTGATTCCAGGGCTGGTGCTCTATCTACTGCACCATCTAGCTACCCCTGTATAATAGATATTTGACAAATATTTGTTGGATTGAATAAAATTAAATTGAATTGAAAGGAAAAATCCATTTTGGGGAAGGAACAAATAAAATGTATTTCTATTTAGACCATCATGGTCTTCCTCAATTGAGTTCTGGTTTTTGGTTACAACTCATGCAATCTACATGTTCAAAAAGATGTTTCTTCATGACAGTGAATTAGGTAACTTTAATTTTTGTGACCGCTATAACTTTCTTGAGAGATTCCTGAGAGACACACTGCTTTTCTGTGAGGATTAAATGATCTCTGTGATTCTTAGAAGGGCAATCTTCCAGTAGAGCTTTGAATAAAGTGTTTTACTAACAGATAAACCGGGGCCAGACCCGTCTTCTTCACACCAATTGCTTTCCAATGATATTGTATGGAGGTGAAACCTGGAGCACCATGGTTTCCAAGAATGAGCTGACTGATGTCCAAAGGTCAGTGAGGAGATGTATGGCAGCCTGGACTATGGTGTATCAGCAACAAGTTCTTCAAAAGAGGTGGCATAAAAAATAGTCAAGATATGTATGTCCGGGAAAGAAGGACAAGCAGATAAAAGATGGACAACCTGTGAAATCCTTGCATACCCATGGAATGTGGAGAGACTTGGGGAAAGGCCCCCTGACCATTGAATGAATCTCTGGGCACATTTTATCAGAAGGTGTGGCATAGATTGGGAAGGCATCTGCACAATGAGGCCACAGAAACACCCAAATATCCCAGAAACAAGATGCCTGAAAACGGCTAGTAATTCTTTGATACATTTTACATAAATCTTAAGTTGGAAGTAATGTTGAGCTGCTGAATGGAGCTTCAGACATCCTCTCCTCCCACCCATACCTGAACCAGAAAGCCATGAATCCAGGGTTAACTGTGGTCTCTCTCTCTAGTGATGGAGATTCTAAGATATTTCAAGGAAAATGAGTCCACTGGGAGAGGTGAGGAGACAACTCTCAAAAATGCAAAGAACTCTGCTCTTCCTATTCTCAATTTATATCTGTTGCTTCTGGTTTGTTTTATTTTTTGGGGGGGAGGTCAAGCATATTCGCTATTCTACATGTCAACCCTTCAAATATTTGAAGATGGTTAACATAGTGGAATCAAAAGTATGTCTTCTCTAGGATAAAAGTTCTCACTTCCTTCAGTCAGTTCCCAAATGGCATTTTTTAAATGTAGTCCATAAGACAATTTTTTTTCAAATAGCAAAGATAATAATCTTTGATCTTTGTTTAAACTCCACAGTTCTTTCTTTGGATGCTAATGGTATTCTCCATTGCAGATACCCTAAAATTGTCCCTGATTTATTGCACTGATGGGGGTGAGCAGGTTCATTAAGGTTGATTACCACCCCTAAGTTGCTATTAGGGTGTGCAGTGTTCTTCTGGTTCTGCTCATCTCGCTCAGCATCAGTTCATGCATGTCCTCCCAGGCTTCTCTGAAATATCATCCCTCCTGGTTTCTAATAGAATAATAGTGTTCCATCACAAATGTATTCCACAATTTGTTCAGCTATTCCCCAATTCCCCTCGATTTCTAATTCTTTGCCACTACAAACAGAGCTGCTTTGAATATTTTTGTACAAGTGATGTTTTAATCCTCTTTCATGATCTCTTCAGGGTATAGACCCAGAAGTGTATTGCTGGATCAAGGGATTTGCACATTTTTATTGCCCTTTGGGCATAATTCCAAATTGTTTGCCAGAAAGTTTGGATCAGTTTACAACTCCACCAACAATGCAATAGTATCCCAGATTTCTCACATCCCTTTCAATGTTGGTCATATTGGCCAATCTGAGAGGTGTGAGTTGGTACCTTAGAGATGCTTTAATTTTCATTTCTCCAATCAGTAAAGATTTAGAGTAATTTTTCATATGACTATGGATAGCTTTGATTTTCTCATCTGCAAATTGCCTTTGCATATCATTTGACCATTTGTCAGTTGGGGAATGGCTTGATATTTTACAAATTTGACTTGGTTCTCTATATATTTTAGAAGTGAGTCCTTTGTCAGAAACACTAGGTGTAACATTTTTTCCCCCCAATTTACTACATTTCTTTTGATCTTGGTTGGAGTGGTTTTGATTTTGCCAAACTTTTTAATTTAATGCAATCAAAATTATCAGCTTTTTTAAAAGTGATGTTATCCATCTCTTCCTTGGTCATAAACTGCTCCCCTTTCCATAGATAGAACTGACAGTTAAATATTCCTTGTTTCCCTAGTTTGCTTATAATATTTTTATTTTTAAAATAAAATATTTTTATTTTTATTATTTATTTTTAAATAATATTTTTATATCCAAATCCTGCACCCATTTTGATCTTATATCTATATATAGGGTGTGAGATGTTGGTCTAATCCAAACTTCTGCCATACTGTCTTCCAATTTTCCTGAAAATTTTTATTGAAGAGTAAGTTCTTATCCAGAAGCTGAAGTCTTTGGGCTTATCAAACAGCAGATTACAATAATCATTTCCTGCTGTCTCTTTTGCACCTAGTCTATTCCACTGATCCACCAGTCAAGTGGCATAATCTTGAGACTCTTTGCCATGCTGGTAAACCTTCCTCTGAGTCTGCTCCAGTGTTCTTTATAAAACATGGCAGCAGAACTGAACACAAGGCTGAAGCAGTGACCTGTCCAGAGAACAGGCCCATCTCCTCCTTTTTTCTTCTTTATCCAAAGTAGAGTCACAGGAGATCATAGGTTTGGATCTGGAACACACCTTAGCGGTCATCTAATCAAAGACCCTCATTTTATAGTCAAGGAAACTAAAGACAAAGGAGATTCATCTCAGAGATTCATGGGGACCTGAATTCATGGGGAAGGTGAAATGACTTGTTCAGGTCACATAGGTAGTAACTAGTAGAGATAAAATTTGAATCCCTGAGCATCAACCTGAGTCATAACTTTTTCTATTGTTCACTCACCAAGCTTTCCAAGTCTTTGTAACATGGGATGCCCAGAACTGAGTACCAGATTTCAGCCATGAATTGACTTTGATGGTAGAGTACAAGTGGATTCTCTCACCCATCGTTCTAGAGCAAGTCTTTATAGAAACTCAAATCTGTTCTCATCTGACCAGTAGAATGAAATTGAGAGGATGCTACCGAAGCAGCTTCTGTTTATTTGAAGAGAGGGAGCTCAGAAAGAAGACTTTCTGAGAAGAGAAGGAAGACACATGAATGTCACAATCCATACAGAATCTGAACATGCCAGGATGAACAGGACCTTGGACATGGTGCCAGGGGAGTGTTTCTCACAGTCTAAGGTGGCTGCTGAGAAGATGTTTATTGTTTTTCTGCATTTTATTGCCAGTTTAAATGAATAGCTATAAAAGGGTTATGGGAATAGTTCATTGCTACATTGCCTTAAGCACAGTATTAGGAAGAGCCAGAAAGTATTGGGGGTGGAACAGGGTGGAGGATGGGTAATAAGTCCAAGAAGATGCCCTACCCTTTATTATTTTATAGACTCAAAGATGTATTCTCACCCCCAGGGAAGATTGACTCCCTTTGGCCAAAGAAACACCATATTAATGTAGGTTAACAGAATATTATCATGACTTCCAACCCTTCTCCTCAATTCACAGCTGTTTCCTTATTCTGAAAGTTGGCCATGAAGCAAAATTGAGAGAGAGAGAGAGAGAGAGAGAGAGAGAGAGAGAGAGAGAGAGAGAGAGAATGAATATGAGAGAATTTTAAGTTTTTCTCCAAAGTGTCCTACATGTAAAATTTCCAAGCTAGAATCATTTTCAAAACTCTTTATGCCAAGGTCAAATGGCCTTATGGAGAAAGAGAAGGATGTTGATTTCTTAAAATTTCCCCAGACTGCTTTGAGGAAGGAGGGAAAACCCACAATCCTCCCTCCCTAATCCTAATCTCTCCTGCTCATTGTAAACCTGTCTAGAAATGCATGTGTAGGCAACATGATCTTAGAGCTAAGGACCTTTTCCTAGGTCTCAGAATCAATCATTCCAAAATGAATTAAGAGCATATCCCCAGGCCTTTAGAGGTGTGAAGTTAGTGGTGATGACATGGAACCCCAAGTGGGTGGAAGGGGAATACTGTTCCTGAGATCACAGCATAGTCCCAATTAATCACCTTTTAAAGTGCCCTCAAGGGGAATATGATAACTTGGGATTTTTTGTCCTCTGTCCATCCCATTTACAACAAAGGAAATTATTTTCACAACAAGGCTGAGTACCAATAGGGTCGCCACCTTTCCTGTTGGCAGCAATCCCAAAGCTGTGGGGAAAGGGGTTGAGGAGTTGACCCACAGAAGAATAAACTTTGATCAAAGCTCCCCCTTCCAGCTCCTTATTTTAGATTTTGCTCAGGCTACTTTCTGTTGTCTGAGAAAGCACTGGACTTTTCTTAGAGGTGTTCAAGTCCAGGGTACCAGGTCTAAAATGCTAGCAATAAATTCCAAGACTTTCAAAGATGGATAGCTTGGGGGTGGCTAGGTGGCACAGTGGATAGAGCACTGGCCCTGGGGTCAGGAGTACCTGAGTTCAAATCTGGCCTCAGATACTTTATAATTACCTAGCTGCATGGCCTTGGGCAAGCCACTTAATCCCATTGCCTTGCAAAAACTTAAAAAAAAAAAAGGTGGATAGCTTTGGCAAAAAAGAACAGTGACTCAGTGGTCAGAGAACCTGGGTTCAAATCCTCTCACTAACTATGTGTATCTGATCATTCACCCTTCCTGGGCCCAGGTTTCCATCTTTAGAATGAGAATTTAGGACAAGATGAATTCTAAGGTCCCTTCCTGCACCAAAATAATGTCTTACTTAGGTTTTTCTGTGTCTTTGTCCTAAAGGAGGATGGGTATTGGCACAAGTGAGAGTAGTTTTTGCTTCTTTTCTGCCACTCCACACATAATTTGTCCTATTGAAGCAAGTTATCATCTCTAGGGGCTCAAGTGTTTTCTGCTTCATACAGCTGTAGTCAGAACTGAACTTCAACAAATATTTTAGTGATCCATATACATATATATGCATATATATGGCACATTGCTAAATGTGACATTAGAGGGAAGATACAAAGGAAAATGAGAGTGCCTGCCCTCAGGCAGCTTATTTTTAGTGGGGGCAAAGGAATAAAATAATGCCAAAACAAAACAAAATCTAGCCATTCCCACAAAGAAGTGCAACAAAGGTGCTGAGAATCCCAAGGAAGGAAAAGTCACTTCTATCTGGTTGCTTTGGGCTTTGAAAAATGGAGCCAACCAAATGGGCAAATCTGGTGAGGAAGAGTATTTCAGACCATAGGGAGCAGTAAAGACAAAATGGTATTGGTGAAAATTATTGGGGAATTATCAATAGCTTAGTTTTACTGAAAATTAGTGGATATCAAGAAGAATATTTCGAGGTCACCAAGATGACTTAGAATGTCATTTAGGATTGAGTGAAATTTTTAACAATTCAATTTTTAGAAGAGAGAATTGACATGCTTGAATATTAGTGATCAAATTTAAACTCCTTGAAAACTGCCACTGATTCCTCTGTCAGCTTAGCCCTAACACCTTGCATAGTGTCTGATACATTATAGGAGCTTAATCAGGGAGTGCTGGTAAATGTTGAATAGTCAACTCTCCAGAAAAAAAAAATTACACAGGACACACTTTCAAGTTTAGTCTATATTTGTAGCATTGTTTACGTGCTTTATTAAGTCTAGACAATCAACAAAACAGTTGATGAAGCATTGGTTTACAATCCTTGATAATTTTTGAAGTGTAAATGTTCACGCTGAAACAATGGACTCTTGCTAGTGTTTGGAACTGGCTTCCACTCCCTTCCTTCTCCAAGAAATATTTGTAGATTGTTTCATGATCAGTTGAGGTTTTGAAAGATGGAGCTGGAAGTTTAGGGTTGATGATGGTGGAAGAGATTGGGGATGGCAACATGACTTTTCACAAAAAGCTTTCATCGCTTCAAAGAAGACTTTGGGTTCATAGACCCAGAATTGGAAGGGACCTCAGTGACTTTTTAGTTTGACCTCCTCATTTTGTAAATAAATACATTGAAGTTCAAGGATGTTAGTTACCAGCCCAAGGTCCCAGACTGCTACCCCAGAATCAGTGGATTTTTCTAAGATCCTTTTGTCCTGTTCTTATTTCCCTTCAGTCACCCCAATACACTTTTAGCTGAGCAGACGGCGAGTGCCCTTAAATTCTGTCCTTCCCTTTACTTAGAATAGTTTAAATATTGTTTGCATCTGGGAAGATTTAAAATTCTCCATAACTCCCCAAGCATCATTTAGATGCAGACAGCTCCAAGGTTGCACAATCCTGCTTGTAAATGAGTGTCAGACTGACCCTGCCTCTTCATTGGGAAATCCATCCCTTTTCTACTCCTCAGTGATTAGAAGAAGCTTAGATTAGAAGATAGCACTTGGGACACCCTGTGGGAATCAAATTTATTTTGCCGGTATGCCTCGAGTCTTCACTTTCATCTGTGGTCCACTTTTCTTTTTTTCATTCCCACACCCCCAAATTATAGTCAAAATATATGTCTATATGTTCATGTACATATGGGTTTTTTTGCATAATACATTCCATGTCCATGCATGCAGAATGACAATTACCATCCTTCATCACATCTTCCTCAGCATGCAATCAAGACTTATTTATTCTCCTGCTCACTGAGTGCACACCCTTCATGTTTTGGAATTATCATAAAAACAGAGGGATTGTGGGAAGAGAAGATGGGAAAAAGCCAATGGAAATTTTACAACCCTTCCGAACCAGGTGGTTTAGAGATGAGTGAAGGATGGACTTGGTTCTTTCTCAAAGGTCTAAGGATTCTTAATAATTGTTGCTCAGGTTAGGCTTCATGTTGAATGTTTGGAATTATTTTTGGAGGGGATCCATGGGGGAATACTTAGGAAGCTAGGTAGATATTGAAGAGATGTTGTACATTTAAAAACTTCTCTTTCCTTAAGAAAAGATTTTGTATCAGGGCCAGTCGTGGTTCAGGATCTGAAGCTGACTGGATGTCCAGTTTCTCATACTTGATGGTCACAACTGTATTGATTTTCAGTTTTAACCCTTTAGAAAGAATTCAGCAAAAAACAGAAACCAGGAGTTGAAGGTTCTCCTACTATGGTGGACACAGCTCCTCTCAGCAGTTCAGTGAACAGGGACAATGCAGAGAAAAGCATACTATGTTCACATTTTAAAATTTCTTCTATGGTTTTTCTCATGATTTGCTCCTTTAGTTCTAATTCCTTTTACAATGACTAATATGGAAATGTTTTAAACATGATTATACAATTTATAAAAAATTGCTGCCATGGGGAAGACGGAGGGAAGAGAGAGTGATAGAAAAATGTGAAACTTGGGGCAGCTAGGTGGCGCAGTGAATAGAACACTGGCCTTGTAGTCAGGAGGACCTGAGTTCAAATTTGACCTCAGACACTTAATAATTACCTAGGCGTGTGGCCTTGGGCAAGTCACTTAACCCCATTGCCTTGGAAAAAAAAGAAAAATGTGAAACTCAAAAGCTTGCAAAAGGATAAATGAGAAAACTACCTTTGCATGTAAATGGAAAAAAATGAGTAAAATTAAAAAGAAAAATAATTTAAGTCTCTGGGTTAGAAGGGACTTCAATGTCCTTCCCATCCAATTTCCATCCTTGACTAAAAATCTTTTACACTTACCCTGACACATGGTTGTCCAGCCTCGAGCACTTCTCACTACATTTCAAGATCACTAATGCCATTTTTTTTTGCAAGGCGATAGGGTTAAGTGGCTTGCCCAAGGCCACACAGCTAGGTCATTATTAAGAATCGGAGGTCGGACTTGAACTCAGGTACTCCTGACTTCAGGGCCAGTGCTCTCTCCACTGTGCCACCTAGCTGCCCCTAAATTACTAATGCCATTTCTGAACAACTCTCACATCCTTTCATCTGTCCTCATTCATTCCTTTTCTACTCTACTCAATCGAGTATGGTATCACAGGGTTTAAAGAAAACTGGAAGGACACTTGGGTCATTTGGTCCAATGCCCTTCCTTTTATAGAAAGGAGACTGAGATAAATGATTCACTGAAAACATACACTGAAAATATTCTCTGAAAAGAGCAAGTCATAGGTGTGAAGGGTCTCTGTCCCAGATGATTGTAGAAAGAATTTTGTTTAGGTATGGGTTGGACTATCTAGTCCCTGAAGTCCATTTCTGAACTTCTTTGATTCTGTGATTCCAAATTCAATCCTTTTCTCCTGCTGCCCCACAGTAGTTCTCCCCTAACCCCCCCCCCCCCGCCAGTTCAGCACTTAGCACATGGTAGGTCCTTGATAAATGAGTATTGCGCGTCATTGATTAGTGTGTTGAGCAGAATCTTAGCTTTGTATTTAGCAGGTAGCTCCACCTGGGTTTGACTGGGCTTGGCATATATGTCTCAAGCTCCGTATTTGAAGAACAAGTTTATTTGTTTTTACCAATATCTCTGTCATTTATTAATCTGGCAAAGTCATTGTTGGATTAAAAAATCTAGCAGATAAACAGTTTTTAATAAAAATACTGCTAAAAATTTAAAAATTAATCTGGTAGTCTGGGATCTGATGGAAAACATAGTTTTTCACAGATGGAAAGGGAAATTGAAAGTCAGAATGATTAGAGAGAAGTTCAGGAAATGTGGGGATGGTACAGAGGTATGTGAACAAGCTTGCAAATGAAAGAGGATATTGCCCTAAATGGAATATAATCATGAAAAGCTGGGTCTTGGTCTGGTTCACTGTCCCCACTAGGGGATAGTACTTGGGCAGAACTCTTCAGTTTCCTTCAAGGTTGTTGTTCCTGGGTCATGGGGAACTTACTTCCTCTACTTCATCCCCTGGCATTATCTCCCTGCTCTTTGGCGGACTGGAATTCTTTACCCTTAACAGGTTGCAGCTCTCTTTAAACTTGGTTTGTTTGCTTTTTCTCATCAGTTATAGATCAGTCAAATGCTTCCTATAAATGAATCAACCATGAAATGGAGGAGGAGGAAAGGGAATCCATGGGCCAACCACTTTAAATATATTAGAGATAATCCTTCCCTTCCTTTCTTCTTTCCCCCACTTCCTCCCTTATTCCTTCCCTTCCCCTATTTTTACTCTCCCCATATGCCTCTACCCCATATTCTCTCTTTCTTCAAAGAATAGCTTTACTAGCATGTCATGAAAGCCTACCGTTTACTTTGCTAAAAGCAATATAAAATAATCCCCCAATTGAATTCCACAAGCATTTTTGTTTTTGTTTTTGCAAGGCAATGGGATTGAGTGACTTGCCCAAAGTCACACAGCTAAGTAATTATTGCCTGGGCTTGGATTTGAACTCAGGTCCTCCTGACTGGAGGGCTGGTGCTCTATCCATTGCACCACCTAGCTGTCCCCCACAAGCATTTTGTTTCACTGTCCTAAGTTCTATGTCCTTGGAGCTATATGGGGGGGGGGAGGAGTGAGACAAACCCTACCTTCAAGGAACTTACATTATTCTCTGTAGTACTGGGTTAAAATAAATTACAACAGACCCCATCAATGTACCTGCCTGGCACTGTGAAGCAAGCTTTAGTTGGGGTAGGAGTGAGAGAAAGCCACATCATACTAGAATATCTCAGAATTTCAAATCGGGGTGGTAAGACTCGGACCCTTTAATCATAGCATGAAGTTGGCCCACCCCCTTCTCTTTGGGGGCTCAGTTTCATCATTTGTAAAACGAGACTAGCTAATCTTGAGGATCCTTCCCTGTTTTAACAGTCTATGAACCCATGGGAATCCTGAAGTTGTACTGAGCAATTTCCTTTTAGATTTCCAAGGGACCTTTGAGAAAATGTATCTCCATAGGTTTTGAAGAAAAATGAGATCAGATGGCTAACCCTCAAGATAGAGGCAAAATTCACACACACACACACACACACACACACACACACACACACATCTAATTCACACTCATCTTCCTCCTTCATGCCTTCCATGCTTTTCTATACTGGAAATTCATAGTATTATTAGTTTGGAGCCATGAGACCAAGCCCCTCACTTTACACATGGGCAGATTGAGGTCTAGAGACTTGCCTAGGGCCACACTGTTGGGTAGTGCCAGAAGCAGAATTCAGATCTCACTCTTGATTATAGGCAGCTCAGGACCCTGACTCCATTACCTTGGGAGTTACAAACCTTCCATCCCAGTGTCCTTGGGCCATCTTCCTGGGAAGGAGGTGCAACTCGGACTTGTTCCTTCAAGGGCTGCTGAGAAGAAAGCTCTGGCCCCCAAATCCTTGGCCTTCTCAAATAGCTCAGCATCATTGGATATTGAGTAGCGACACTGAAGAAATGACTAACCATCTTTTTTCTCTCTACCTTTTGATACCCTTCCACTTGACTTGCAACTGAAACCTGTTGTATTTTCCCCAAATAAGATGTGAGCTTCCCAGGGGCAGGGATTATCTGATTTGTTTGAATTCCCAGTTTCAAATATAGTGCTTTGCACACAGTAAGTGCATAATAAAGGCCTCTTTCATTCATCTAGTCCAACTCTTCTTTTAATAGACTCAGAGTGGGCTAAATGACTTTCCAAGGGTGCATGGATAGTAAGGAACAGAGGCAAGATTCAAACTCTGGTCTTCTGATTTTGAACTCAGTGAGTTTTTGCAAGGCAATGGGGTTAAGTGGCTTGCCCAAGGCCACACAGGTAGGTAAGTATTAAATGTCTGAGACTGGATTTGAACTCAGGTACTCCTGACTCCAGGGCCGGCGCTCTATCCACTGAGCCACCTAGCCTTCCCCAGTGGGTTTTTTAAACAGCACAAAAATGGTTCATTGAACTGGAGGTTATTCTTGCCCATGAAGACAGATTGTGAGCTGAAAACAAGGTAAATTCGAATCCAAGGGACAATTTCACATTCAAGTCCTAACCTGCCCTTTAGAAAGAAGTTTCTTTGTTCTGTAGCAAATGATAGGGCTTCACCTCCAGAGCTGCTGTTTATTCTTCTGAGAAATATTTATTTTTAATGATCTCTTGTCTCTGTAGGAAAAAGACAGATATGTGTTCAAAAGGAAAGAGGGAAAATGACTGGGCAGCCTAGAACACTTGGGTCCTGATGTCATCTCTATACTGCTAGTACAAATTAGACCAGAGCTGGGGCAGACTTCAGTAGCTCATCTGACCTTTCCTCTTGGTCAGAGCCATAAACTCTGTGACTAGAAAGAGAAGAAACTGATATTTCCAGTGTCCTGCTCAGCTGAATAAAAAGGTTCCATTTTTATCTTAGTATCTCCCCTAGGAGCTTAATAATTGCTTGTCAGTTGATTGATTGATTGATGTCATACCTCATATTTTTAAGGTTGCAAGTCTAAGGCTGATGATGATGATGATGATGATGACGACGACTCAATCATCAATTATGTATTTAAGAGCCTATTAAGTTTAAGGCAAGATGCTGAGATACATAAATGATTTTGGAAGAAACACCCTCCCCAAAGATGGCCTTTCAGTCATTTCAGTGATATTGGAAAACCCCATTTGAGTTTTCTTGGCAAAGATACTGGAGTGGTTTGCTATTTCCTTCTTTACAGATGAGTAAACAGAGTGACTTGCCCAGGGTCTCACACTTAGTAAGTGTCTGAGATTGGATTTGAACTCAGATAATGAGTCTTCCTATTCCAAGCTTGGCACTCTGTCCGCAGCTCCAAAGATGCTAGATGGAATACTATGCACAAACAAGAGAGAGTAGCCCAGTTGACCTGGAAGAGAGTGTGTGAGGAAGAGTCGTTAGCCTAAAAGTAAGCTGAAATCAGATTGAGAATCCATGCTATAGGACTGGTTTAAGAATTTGAGGATCCCTAGTTCCCAAATCACAGAGCACAAAAGCTGTCTGCAACTAATAGGAAAATTGTTTTATAGCAGAGATCTTTCAGAAGGCAAAACCAGGGCAAGAAGGGGAGATGACAACAAAGTCAACTTGAGTTTGATGTCACTAGAAAGTCCTTAACATTTAATGTTTTATGCATTTATTTTTTCCAACTATATGCAATGATAGTTTTCAACAAACTTTTTTCAATGTTTTGAATTTCACATTTTCTCTCTCCTTCTCTTTCCTCCTCTTCCCTCTGTCAGAAAAGCAATCTGATATAGATTATACATGAATAACTCTGTTCAACATAAATCCATATTAATCGTGTTGTGAAATAGGAATCAAAACCAAATGAGAAAAAAACAAGTAAACAAAAACAATACATAAGCCAACTTTTAAAAATTGAAAATAGGGGTGGCTAGGTGGTGCAGTGGAGAGAGCACCGGCCCTGGAGTCAGGAGGACCTGAGTTCAAATCTGGTTTCAGACACTTCAAAATGACCTAGCTGTGTGACCTTGGGCAAGTCACTTAACCTCATTGCCTTGCAAAAACCTAAAAAAATTGAAAATAGTAAACTTTGGTCTGCATTTAAACTTCACAATTCCTTCCCTGGGATATAGATGGCATTTTCCATCACAAGTCTTTTAGAATTGTCTTTGGGGGTGGCTAGGTGGCATAGTGGATAAAGCACTGGCCTTGGAGTCAGGAGTACCTGGGTTCAAATCCGGTCTCAGACACTTAATAATTACCTAGTTGTGTGGCCTTGGGCAAGTCACTTAACCCCATTTGCCTTGCAAAAACCTAAAAAAAAAATAGAATTGTCTTTGATTATCGTACTGCTGAAATGAACAAGTCCATGACAGTAGATCATCACCCATGTGGTTGATAGTGTGTATAATATTCTCCAGGTTCTGCTCCCTTCACTCAACATTAGTTCATGTCTTTCCAAGTCTTTGTTCCAAGAGGAGTAAGCTGCCGCCAAGGGTGGCAAGTCCTCTTCTCCTTGGAGCTTTTGGAACTGAGGCTGAATTATTCCTTGCCACTGCTATTCTAGTGGGATGGGGGGCAGTGTTCTTTTTTGGAATATTATTGGATCAGGTGGCTGCCAATGTCTCTGCCAACCCCAAGATTCTGAGATCCTGTGAATCTGTAACTTAAATGTTTCTTTATCTTTAGTCATTTTTCCCCCTTAGGTCTTGTTGGCAGAAAAACAATGAAAATGCTTTGTTTCCTCTTTTTGATGGTCCTAGGCTTTCTCTTCTTCTTGCCTTTCCTCTCACCCATAGTGCCACAGCCCTGGTGGGCCTGCCTATGTCAGCACATGTAGGTTGGAGCACACACACACACATGTACACACTCACACCCTGGCCCAGCCCATGATTGAAGCCAGGAGTCTAGGCTCCATCTGGACTCCCATCAGCCCAGGCAAGCATAATCAGAAACCTCAGGAAAGGTGCTATGTGAGGGACCCTGGCACCCCCAAGATCATGCATGTTCTCACCATCACTTAACACGTGGCTCACTGCTGCAGAGCAGGGCTGGGCTGGCCCTTGTCCTCCCGGGGAGGAACCAGGCTTTCCCTGTGCTAAGCCTTCAAGTGTTCTGCCAGATGCTTCCTTGCTAGCAAAGGGGTCATGGTGCCCCACCCTTCCACTAACTTCAGACTAAAATCTCCATCAAACTGCTATCCCCACTGACTTAACAGGTCCCCTTGGCGTGGGCAGCCACAGGCTCTAGAAGGGTAGCACAGCTTGTGGAGGTAGTAGGCTGTGGGTTCCAATTCTGACCCTGACCCATTAGTCCTGTGATCTCATGTCAGACACTTAATCCCTGAGAGATAGACAGAGACAAAGAGACAGACAGAGAGACAGAGGAGAGGGAGAGAGAGGGAGAGGAAGGGAGAGACAGACAGAAACACAGAGACAGAGTCAGAGACAGAGAGAAAGAATCAGACAGATAGGGACGGAGGCAGAAATAGAGACAGAGAGAAGAGAAGAGAAGAGGAGAGGGGAGGGGAGGGAAGGGAAAGGAAGGGGAGAGGAGAGAAGAGGGGGAGAGCTGAATGAGTCTCTTCAAGTTCTAAATCGATTTGCTAAAACTGATTCTGAACTATTTAGATGCCCTTGACCTGCTCAGCAGTTGGTCCAGTGAAGCTTAGGGACCTCTTCTCAGAAGAATTATTTTGAAAGCATAAAATAAAATATGCACAGGGTTACAAAGAAAACAGATTATATTGAAACAGTAATCAAAATGGTTTTTAAAAATGCAAGCCACAGACCCAGGTTAACTAAAGGAAGCAAGTCTCTTTTTAACCTTTTTCAAGGGATCATAGTTCCAGGGATCCAGGAACACAGAAACCTTGGAGGTAAAGGTTCCTTGAATTCTAAGTCATAGATTTAGGGCTATGTTAGCCAAATGCTTGATTTTACATGAGGAACCTGAGGTCCAGGGAAGAGAGATGGCCTCTCCAAGGCCATGCAGGTAATCAGTTGCAGAAAGAGGATTTAAAACAAGATCCCAGAGCTCATTCCTTCCCCACTGTATTAGTGTTTTCGCCAAATAAAGCTTGATCCATCTGTATTTAATAATTGTCCAATATGGAGCCCGTCGCCTACCACATAAGACCTTGATAAATTGTTTATTGATTTGACTTGTTGTCTAAATTGAAAAACAACACAATAACAATCAACTCTCAGCTCTAAAATATTCTTTAGAATTTTCCTGCTTGCTTGACCTCAGTGAAAGCAAAGTCTCTTTGCTCCAGTACTTTCCTTCCAGGCAGAGACCTTCACCAGGCTTTATCACACTTGGGGTTCTAGTTCCAATATTCCAAATAGGAACAATTCTCTTTGAGTTTTGCCCCCCCGCCCCATTGTTGCCACTTACTGCCCTTCTCTAGCTTGGCAGAGTGTCTCTGAGCCTGCAAAATTCAGCCCCCTTTGTGGCCAGCCTGATGGGATTTCTGTGGTCTCAGGACCTGCCTAATCAAACTCAGTCATAGGAACCCTGAGAGACCACCGAGCTTTGAGGTCTTTCCATCTTGGTAGACGCTTGTGCCTCGACATGACCTAGAGAGCCCAGGATCAGCTCCCCACCATTAAGAGAAGTCCTAGGGTGACTCTGGGGAAGAATGACTAGCTGAGGGTTTGTTAAAATAAATTTGAAAGCTCTTTGCCTAGGAAGGGATCAGCAGAATACAAGGGAAAGTGCCCTCAGTTTGGAGTAAGATCCCATCACTTAGCAGGAATTGATACATCCTTTCATTTCTCTTGGCCTCAGTTTGTAAAGTGAAGGGATTGGACCAACTGTTCTGAGGGGTTCCTTCCAGATCCAGATTGAGCGTATGAGGACTAGAAGGGACCTGGATCTTTGGAGTGGTACAGTCGGCTCTTTGTAGATCTTTGACCTTGCCCTCGTCTCATCTTGTAACAATCATCCGCTTCCCCGGGACTCCTGGGCGATTGCACAACCATGCTGTCCTTTGACCCAGAGAGGTGTCAATTTCATGGTGTGCCATCCGCGCTCTCTGTGGGCTGGACAGAGACCATGAAGAGGCCGGTGTGCTTGTCATTCAAAGCCAGCCGCAGGGTCGATGGATTGGCCAACCCATTAAATCATAGAGCTGGGAGCTCGCCATAAAACCTCACTTTCCAATGGGGTATTTATCATGCCAGGTCAGAGACATGTGGACTAGATGTCTAATATAAATCTCATGTCAGTGTGGTGACAAAGTGATCAACAAACTTCCAGGTATTTTCCATATGTTTCCTACTGTCAATGAAACCAGTTAACCTTTATTCTGTCCCAAAAGGTAGTGCTTATAAGATGTATTGACTCGAGTTTTGCCAGGTACCAATAATACTTTTGGACTTGGAGACCATGAACACAGAATGAAATATTGATTTCCCTCCCTCTTCCCCTCCTTCTCTGGGCAGACTATTTCAATGCACAATGCAGTTGGCGGAGCGATGCCAGGGCCTCATCAGCTGGGCACCACACGGATGCCCAACCACGACACCAGCGTTGTGATTCAGCAGGCCATGCCCTCCCCCCAGTCCAGCTCGGTGATCACGCAGGCCCCTTCCACAAACCGTCAGATCGGGTAAGGAGAGCTTGGAGGTTGACTCCATGTGTGTCTTCATGAAACGGGGTAAATCCTTAGGGTCTTCATTGCCCAGGGCAGCCCCTGACTGAAGTTTTGATCTATTCTGGGAGAAAATTAAAACTGTTTTGATCACAGAGAGATATTGCCAAGCAAGGGACTGATAATAAAGCAATGCTTTTTGTCAATATCATATGTATTTCTGAATTTTATAAGAAATTAGTTTTATAATTTTATAAGAAATTAGAGAAACTGTTTTTCTAAGATCTCAGAGAAATTTACAGAGGCCAGAGAGTCAGTACTCCAGAAAACTGAGTGTTGGGGGTATAATGGTACCCATACAACTTTCCTATCCATATCCAGCTGCTGTTTGGGAGGGTCCCAGATCTCCTGGTCTTACAGTTAAAACTTCCTATCTCAACTTCCTATCTTTAGGATGGTAGAGAACCTGAGAACTCCATCCTTTGGGAAATGGAGAGAGACAAAGTGAGAGATCAAAAAGATCTCTTAGCTTTCTCAACAGTTGGGGAATCCTGAAATACTTTTAAAAAATAGTATAGGGTGATGTAGAGGTTGGAGCCTCATGAGACTCAATAAGCTTGGGAGGAGCTCTATTGACTGTAAGATGTTAAGAGGCCATTTTGAAAGGGCTGGGATAACATTGACTCATTTTCCTAGCCAATGATATATTGGGGGTGATACAGTGAAATGATTAAACTTATTGGATTGGGATGGAGGAGATTTTGATTTCAGTCTCAGTTTTCACATTGACTTGCCATAGATTGTGTTGTGTGAATTGTGTTGTGTTGTGATTTTGTGGCATCTCACCCCTTGGAGTAGCATGAACGAAGGTCTTTGGGATGCTGGGCCTGCCTTTGGATCCTAAGTCATATAGCCCATTGTACTCTCTGCCCTTGTCCTGATTCTGCCTCATCTAAGGCCTCTGCATCTTTCCCATCTCTAGACTTACCTACCCTCTTACCCACTCCCCAGGGCCTGCATACCCTCACTCATCAGCTGATCCACAATCCTTGGCATTTGATTTTGAAGCAGTCAATTTAACCTCTTGTTGCTTCAGTTTTTCATTCTGTGGAATGGAGGTAATAATCTTGTCCTATCCCATTTGGAGAGGAACAGAAAACAATTCATAGTTTAGGAATCGTAGGTTAAGAGATTTAAAGGTCCTTGAATTTTTGTTTTGTTTTGCTTTAGAATTTACTTTGTATATATAATAAGACCCAATAGTACAAATAGTTACTCCCATGCTCAACACCTCAGGGTCATGGTCTCCTCTATAGCACCTGGGTTTGGGGGGGAAAGCCAGATCAGACTTCATACAGTTTCTATGGAGCATTGGTCCCATCCGAGCCATAGTTACTCTTCCATTCTTAGGAATAAAAGCACATATACCCATAAAATTCCAAGGCTGTCAGTTTACTTTACTACTTTTGGAGAATGGACTACTGCTATTTATTAAAACCCTCTGGGTAAGATGGTATGATGAGACTAGACTAGATGAGGCAGATTTGCTGAATAGAGAGCAGGGGCTTCATCCTCCCCAGTGGCCCCCCATCCCTAGATGTTTCTAAGGTGATCCCTCTGCATGGGGGAACAACCCCACATTTCTCTTTATTAGGAAAACATCCTGGGAGGGTAAGCCCTTGTCCCTGGCATCTGTTAGTCCATACGAATATGTTGTGACTCGTGAGAGAAGACTTGCCATAACAAACCAAAGTACCAGAGTTAATGACTACCCACCCATTGGCCATGGGTACCCTGGAGTTTCCATTTAGGATTCAGAAAATGAGACTGTCCAGCTGAATGCTTGGCTTTGTTTGGAGAGGCCACAAGGCCGAATGAGCAAATACTTCTCCTGTTAAAGATGTCTTTTCTCCCATAAAAGCTTTGGGAGCCAAGGCAAGAACCTGTAATCCTCCCAGGGTGGGGTGGGCTCATTAAAGACAGGCAAACGCCTCCATCTCAAGTGACTATTTCCCCATAGTAGCTGGGCCTAGGGAGAAACAAGTCAGTGTTTTGTTGGGTAATTATAATTATTTTATTTTTCCTTCCAGGGGGGGAAAGAAAAGAAATGTAAATTGTGTTAGAGTTTACAAGCATTTTTACTGACATTCTTATGCCCCACTCCCCACCCCCCCCAGGTCTCCTGCTAAGCACCCCCAACACCCCCTAGAGGCCCTCAGCTATTGGAACTGCATAACTAGAGCCACTTAGGCTAAGGATGGGCCTGCTCTTTGAATGGCCAGCAGTGGGCTCTGGAGTGGAGGGGGATGCCCGTTCAGAATGGGGCCCTCCAAGGCCAGGCCTGGATGGATGGAAGCCCTTCTTTTTTCAGGCTGTACCTTTCAGAGTCTAAGGTGTGGACTCCAAGGGAAACACCCTTTATCTTTGCTTGACCTGTCCCCAAATCTGACCGGAATGACCACTGGGGCTCCAGAAGGAGTAACACAACTCATTTCACCAATGGATTCAAAATTGAGATCTAAGTGGTTTTAAAAAAAACCCCAAAACTATGGGGATGACTTTCCCTTCTTTATTTCCCCCAGCAAAAAGGAAATGAGTACTTATTTTAAAACATGAGTTTCCTCTGGAGACTGTGTCTTGAAATGAGCATTTGAAACTGCAGATAGCTTTTTTTATTTTATTTTTTTTGTAAGACTGCACAGAACCCATATTGTAGTAATATTCTGATTTTTATCACAACCTCAAATATTCAAGTGTCAAAATCTGGCCAAGCCACCTGCAAATGTTTGCAATGGCAACCAGCCAACAAAAACAGCAAACAGCAATGAAAGTCTCCATTCAGGCCCAAGACTCGGAGTTGTGATCCAGCCACGGAGCCTGGCATCCACCTGTGCCCACGCACAGCTCACTGCTGCAGCAGAGGGGCGTGGGTACAGCTGGGAGTCGGGGTCGGAGCTCGTCTCCCTTTGTTCTCTACCTCCCCCAGTGCCCCACCCCCAGGTATTCCTGCCAAGCCTCTGACTTTGGGGTCTCCCCTGCTCTACCATTTCTTCCCTTTTCTAGGAGGATTTGGGGAGACTTAAAAGAGAGAGGAGATATTGAGGGAGGGCCTGGAAAGCGTGATGGACGTGGGTACAGGGGGAGGCTTTCTGGGGCAGAGCGGAGCCATCGTTCACAGGCTTTGGATGAACATGGCTACCGAACGGGCGCTGAGCCAAGCCAGCCCCAAGGCAGAAAGTTGTAGTCCTAATGGGCAGAGAAGCCCCGGGACCTGGCTCCCACCCGGCACTTCTGCAGCCGCCATCTTCCTCTCTGGCCCAGTACAGAGCAGGCAGCTATCTTCTCCCCAACCCAAACTTGCAGACTGGTATAAATATCCTAGCTATAGTTATGTGGTTAGTCAGTCTAGAATAAGACTGAGAAATAGCTGTGGAGTGTGGGAGGCGTCCTCCAACTAGTAAGTACTTGTGTTCGCTCTGGTGCCAAAAATGGTGCCTTTGGCTGATTGGTGGCACAGGGTTGGGGGAGTGGTGCCACAGATGGACAAGAGGAACTAGGAGCCGTGGGGGAGAAAAGGGTCTGGAAAGAGGGCGCCGGTCACAAACCCACGAGAAATGAATGAGTGAATAAAATAAAATGAAAACAAAACATAAAATAAAATTTTTTAAAAAGTAAAATAAAATGAACACATGAGACCAGGTCAACTCTAAACCAGGATTTGAGAACCTGGATTCCACTTTTCACTTTGTTATTTATCACCTGTGTGATCGATGGTCACTCAAGGCCTGGCTCATTGTTTGGATCTTGTCAGAGGAGGCATGAAAGGAAGGTGGAGTAGTAGCTTATCATTTTCTCTCTCTCCTTCCATACCTACTGCTCAGGCAAGTTAGTGGTTATAATAATGATAATAAAAATAATCTTTAATAATATTATTATATTCATTATAATATTATGCTTTACATGATTTAATAACATATAATTATGTATAATATTAACTATATCATATAATTATATTGATTATATTTCATATTATGTTATATATTTACATATAAGTATGCCATTTTATTGTATAATATATGGATATATTTATATTATATATAATAATTTGATGTTATAAAATAATTATTTAGCTGAAATTTATATAGTAGCTATTACATGTTATAAATGATAAGCAAGTGCTACAAATATTATCTTCATTACAGCCTTGAAAAGTAGGTGCTAGTCTTACCCCATTTAATAGATAAGGAAGCTGAGAGATTTCAGTGACTTGCCCAGGGTCACACAGCCTATAAAAGTGTGTGAGGTTAAATTTGAACTCAAGTTTTTCTGACTCCAAGTCCAGGATGTTATCTAACTGTACCAACTGTCTCCAAATGTCAAAATACAGAGATCTTTTTCTGTGTCTTTCTAGTGGCCATTGAACAATTGCTTGACACTGGGTTTTCCTAGTATACCATGTTTTTCAGTGGTCACTATGCAATTGGTTGGCATTGAGCTGCTTGTAAGGTGAATTGTCTTCATATGATCCCTTGGGTCTCTCACCAATCATGGTAGCAAATGGCCAGTTGAATTGGTGGCCATGTCAGAATACGAGGCTCTGACACCTGATCTGTCCTCATCACTTGGAGATTATGGCTGGTTATGTAGGTGGCAGTAAGTGTCCAGAGAGATGGCCTTGCCACTTTTGCCTAGCAGTTACTGGTTTCTTGGGAGATGGCCATCCAGGCCGAGTAGGGAGCCTGGATTTCTCAGAAATGGTTTTGTCCATGCTTTTGAAGCTGAATGAGCAAATGGAGCTGAGATCTGGTGCTTCTTTGATAGAGCAGTGAAGAAAACCCAGGACCTTCAGAGAGGATCATAGAAGTGGGACCCTGCCAGGGAGATGAAGAGCACAGTAGAAACTCCCTAAAGATTCTTTGGTTTTGAGGATCTCTCATTTCAGTCCTTAACAGAGATTCCATTCGGAACCTTCCCCACCCTCAACTTGTACTTGCACCCAAGGGAGGTGTTGGGTTCAAGACTTTGCTTTCCCTTGTCCATTTCTCCAGGAGAGTTGGCAAAAATGAACCCCTGAAGTCAGTGTTGGAGGAATCATTCTCTTGATCCACATTGAAGCCAAGTAGTAGGAGAACATAGCATGCAGAGAGCCTGTCCCAGACTAGATGGGTTTTTAAAAGGCATTGGATTACCAAGGTAATTTCATGGAAACTGAGGCAGCTAGGCAGTATGATGAATAGAATACTTGACTTAGCATCAGGAAGACCAATTAGAATTCTGTCTCAGACCTTGGAAGTCACTTAGATTCTGCGAGACAGTTTCTTTATCTGTAAAATCTAGATAGTAACAATGTTTGCCTCCCAGGGTTATCCTGAGGGACAAATAAAAATATAAAGAAATAATATATAGAATATATTATACTATATTATACAATATATGCTATATTATATCTGTAATATAGAAGCCTCAAATTGTTATATAAATGTTAGTGGTTATCATCATCATTTTATTATTATTATTATTATTAATATCATCATCATCATGATTTTGGAGTCTAAAAATTGATCCTATAGGATATATGCATGAAGCCTGCTTGGAAATCTTCTAAAGTTTCCATCTATGATGTAGACATTATCAGGCAATTATTTATATTAACAAAAATAATTCCAAATCAGCAATCATGGGTTATGAACCTATTACAAACCAATACCAAAGAATGATAAATCAAAGACAAAACCAAAACAATCCAAACCAAGCCAAACCGATCCTCTCCCCTCCCCTCAGGAGTTTGCATTCTATTTGGCCCATGTTACATGAAGTGGTTTTGAGAAATTTAAAGTCTTTTCTCCTTTGTCCCATGCCCAGTCACCCTATGAGAAGGGTTCCATAATTTTTGAGTCAATCTTCCTCAGACTTTGTGCTGGAAAATATTTTTGAAGTCACCTGGTCCTACAGTCTCGTTTTATCAAGAAGGAACCTAACACTGCCAGAATCAAAATTTGAATTCAGATCTTAAAAATTGGCTTGCTATCCAAAGAAGGAAAATATAAGGGATCATGTTCACCATAATAGCCCACATGGAGAGATGGTGGTTTACATTAAAGGACACAACAAGAGCCCACTTCCCCACCTGCCAACCAGCCAATGGTGAGGATCAGGCCTCCCGTCCCTGGCCCAGCTCTCCTAGCCAAGACCACTTGGAAACCATCCTGAGTAATTGAGACCAGGAGCCATTGTTTCCTGCTTTGTGTTTGACAGAATATCCTGGCCGAGAGCATGGTTTTATTGTTAGAACGTTGCTGGATATTTCACAGCCCTGAGAACATTTATGAGATCTCATCAGGGGGATGTTTGAGAGGAGGGTCCGGGGATTGGGCCATATGGCTCCCGTTAAATCCCCATGCAAAGGCGCTGAGAAATTACCTTGGAGAAGAGGCCTAACAGGCACTTGGCTTGCAGATTTTTTATGTGTGGAACAAAACCTTTAAGTACCGAGGCCCGTTGAAATATAATGCCTCTTAACATCCCAGAGTTGTAAGGGAGCAGAGCTTTTAGGCCAGATGACAGGGGTGTGGTGAAAGGCGTGGTCTTTGGCTGGGCATCCAGAAATGGCAGAAACCATTGTGGTTCTGGAGCTCAGACCTTGAGACGCAGGAAACGGGAAATGACCAAAGTGATCTCAAGGATGATCCTAGGAGGGAGCATGGCATAATGTACATGTTCAGAGGGGATTCCTGGCCACTAGTGGGTCGGACTTGAAGACCACCGAGGTCCATTCTAGCTCTGAGAGTCTTTAATAGCACTTTCCAAAGTTTAGGAGAAAAAAAATAGGCTGTCCCAAAAATCTTAGTGCAGTTCTTAAACCCTTCATGAAGACTTTGGGGACATGCTGGATAAAGGAATCTTCTAGAATAGTTGTTTGCAACCTTCTTCTGAGGCAGGGAGCATCTCCAGCTGATTGTCCCTTGAAACTGCCCCACATTTCAGCTCCTTGATCTTTAAGAAGGTTGTTCTCCTTGAATTTGGGGTTGACTTCGGGTTCAAAATCCACCTTGGGGGAGGGGGGATGATGAAAGCATTGTCCTGGACCTAGGACTTCATCAGCAGGAAGACTTCCATTCCCTTCACTGATATAGACCCTGGAACATAATTCTGAGAATCTTTGGGTCTTCCCCAAGCTCAGAGACTTAACTTGAACCCAGCTGTTCCTGACTTCCAGGCTGCCTTTCCCCCTCCGTGATATGTTGTATCTGATTCACTTTCTATATTCTACTGTTGAGGAAGCTGAAGTGACAAAAACCCACAGCTACCGAGTATCAGAGACAGGATTCAAACTGGGGTAGCTCCTGAACCCAAACTTAGTATTTAACCCCCCACATCACACTTCTCTCCTGAGAGCACACCATTTGAGATATGCTCTAGTGAATGGACAACTTTATTCCACACACTTAGCTAGAATCTCAAAGATGACTTCTGGTACCTCCTTTTTCTTTTCCAGAACCAATAGGCAATGGACACGGTTCCTCTTTACTGCTTTCTGTGGCCAATGGATTGCCCCATGTAGACATGGAAAAATCCAGATCCCAGTCACCATCTCTCTCACATAGCGAAGAGAATATGGATTAAATAGAAAGATGAATAGTTGTGTGTCAAGGCCAATGGGGAAGGGATTGTGTCTCTTCTACCTCCCTTTTCTCTCTGCTTTGGGAAGAGAATTAGCCGTGTGACCTTTGTTTTCCAGAGGAAAATGTTTAATTTCCTTAGGTTGGTGATTGTAGAGCAGGACAAGTTGAACCAGATTTGAAACTGGTAGGAACCTCAGAGGTACCTTGGCCCAGAGAGGGTTGGGGCCATGAGACCCAAGTGACTTAGTGAGCATCACATGTCGAGTTAATCGCAGAAACGAGATTAGAATTCACATTCTTGGATTCCAAATCCAGGACTTTTTCCATTGGGCCACATTAGTCATAATAGAGGGTGGGTGGGATCAATTGAGGTTTATCAGGGAAAATCATTTTGTTTTGTTTTCTATGCTCTGAGTTCCAGAAGTATATTTGCAAGGTTTAATATACATTCCTCTAAAAGTCTTTGCTTATGATAAGAGGTAGGGTAGGACCGTGGAAAGGACCATGGACTTGGAACCATTAGAAACATGGATTCAAATACTGGCGTCTGAGGCTGGATTTGAATTCAAGTGCTCCTGACTCCAGGGCCAGTGCATCAAGCCATCCCCCCACTTTGCAAATCTTAATACTCTAGCTAGTTATTAGCATTTTTAATAAGTCTTGGGTCTTTTCTTGATTGAAAATGTTATTTATGTTTTGTGTGTGTATGTGTATGTGTAAGTCATTTCTAGAAATATTCCCTCCCTCAAATGGAATTCTCTCTGATTTAAAACCAAGAAAAATAATTAAGCATCAGATACAGTGATCTAGTTTGATAATGCATGTCATTCTGCCCTGGGAACTCCCCATCTCTCAGCTGAAGGTAGGAAGATAGATGTCATTATCTGCTCCCTAGGACTGTTATTGGTTTTAGTGTTCTTTTCACTTATATTTTTATAGACATCGTAGGCATTGTTCACTTGGTTCTGTCCATCACCAGGACATCATGAAGAATTCAAGTCAATGTTACTTTGGTACTGGTTCCATTTCTTCCCCATATGTCCTCTCTATCTCCTCTTCTTCACTCTTGCCCTTCCCTTTTCCCCCCTTCCATTTTCCCTTCATTTCCCCCAATACATGTTAACTCCTTTAGAGTAGGGCCTGTCTTGTTTGCTTATATTTCTATTTCTAGATCTTAGCACAGTGATTAGCACATAGTAATTGGTTAATAAATGATTTCTGTCTCCCTCCTTTTCATCCTTCTCCTTCTCTCTTTCTCTTTATATTTTTCCTCCCTCCCTCCCTCCCTCTCTCTCTTTCTCTCTCTCTCTCTCCCTCCCTCCCTCCCTCCCCACCTACCTTTATCTCTTTCTATCATATCTATCATCCATCTATCTGTCTTTCTAAGTAGATAGAGGCTAGCACTAGTCTCAGTGTCCAAAGTCTCCTATATGATCTTGGATAAGTTCCATGACTTCCCTTGGCTTCTCTTACCCCATTTACAGGATGAAAGGATCATTCTAAGTCTCTTCCAATACAATGGTAGTAAGTCCCCATCCCTGTTTCCTCTGGATCAAGGTTGCTTCCTTGGCCTTGCCAGCATCTTAAATTGACTAATTCTCCTTGGTCATAGAGAATTGTTTTGAATTTAAACCTCTGTAACAGAGGCTTTCCCACACGGGAGACATATCCCTAACAAAGAAGGAGATATAGGTAGGTAGCAGTGCCCCCACCCTTATGGAAGCAGTTCCACTGAATGGGCTAACTCCAGGCTGGTTAGCCATCCTCTAGAGTTGTCTCTGTTTTTTCAGTTGGTGGCTTCTTCCATGCTCACATTTGGTGATTAAGGGACTATGACATGAGGGAACTCTGCTCAATGTGTGTTAAGTAGAAGAAAAGTGAAAAGTTTGGTGTTTATTCTATAAAGGACTGAGATTGCCCAAATCCCAGTTTTGTCCCGTTCCTGGTCATGTGACCTTGAGATTGGCCATTCCCCTCCCCACCTTGATGCCTTCTGGCCCTCAGTTTCTTTATCTCTAAAATGGGAGTGACAAAGAATCTTACTAGATCAGCCGAGTCTCCAATGTGCCAGAACTGAACATGGAGCCAGACGCACAGTAGGTGTTGGATAAATACTTGGTGATTGATTTACTCATTGTTTTAGATGGTTCTTAGCCACCCACTGGAAGTGCTGAGGAAGGTCGGTCTTTTGCCCAGTTTCGGTGCACAAACATGTTTGTTTGTGTGAGACCTTGGGCAAAGAGCTCATGAAATGTGGGCTGCCCTGCCTGAAGCCTCAGGCAGCTGCCAGCCCTGCATCTGGATCCAAGGTGCTACATAATTTTCATTGTCCTCAGTGCTTAAGGAAGCACCTGATGCATAGTAGGACCCTAATAACTGTTAGTGACAAAATGCGGAGGGGGGGATTGATTAGGAGGTTCGTCGGTTCTCCTCCCAAGACAGCAGACTAAGCTGCTGCCTCCCCGAGCTCTGCCCTGCCTTTGCTGGAAGTTGTGCATTCTCATGCCAGTAGACTTTCAGATGGAATGAAAAAAAAGATAAATTATGATTCAGTGTGCTTGTCCTGGAAACTTTTAAAAATTAAATTTTATTGATATCTTTTTCTGGCATCATAGTTATTTCTGGGTATTATTAAGCACCTACCCTATACCAGGTACTGTAATAAGCTCCTTACACATATAATCTCATTTGATCAGTACTATTATTTGTCCTCGAGGTCCAATGACTTGCCTCCGGGTCCCCTTCCCCACCCAATCTCATCTCTTTGGTCATTTAAACCCTCTTTTGTACTAAAGAAAAAACAGTTAAGTCCAAACAACTGAGATGGTGACCACATCTGGCAATGTGTGCAGCATTCTACCCAAACAGTCTAGTAAGAGAAGGGAAGTAGGCATAAAGGATAGAATACTGCTCGTGGAACCAGAGGACCTGAGTTTGAATTTTGCCTCAGTCACTTATTTTCTGTGTGTCCCTGTGTACAGCACTTATTTGTCTCTCAAACTCAAGCTTGCTTATCTTTAAAGTAGGGATAATAATGTCTCCTTCAAAGGGTTGTTGTGGGAATCAAATGACTTAACTAACATATGGCAGACATTTTTCAGACCCCAAAGTGTCAAAGAAGTGGGCTTTCCTCAGCTTCCTCACTCTCATCCAGAAATATCTGATGCTTTGGGAGCATTCTTTACTTCTTGCTCAACCGCAGTTATGAGTCAGTTTACTTTTTTCTTTTTCTTCCTTTTTTTCTTGCAGTCACATTTCTTTTCTTTGCTTAAGCTTTATCTTGGGCCCCTGGTGTGGTGCTTGAACCTTGGAGGATCAAAATAAATATTTGTTAATTTGGACTGAATTAATTGACATTCAAAAACAGCAAGAGCAGAATCAGAGGGAGCTTCACCCCAGGACTTGACTCTGACTAGGAGGGGTGGTGCTGAAGATGTTCAGGATGGAGAAGCTTCCCAGCTGTATAAAGAGTGAACTCTGAGAGCCTTGGTTTTTCTATCTGTAAACTGGGTCAATAATTACCTTTAACCTGAGAATGCCAGTGATCTGTGGGCAAGTCCAGTATGAAGGAACTTGGTACTGAGGAGAGAACATGGCTCATGGAGTCAGGAAACTTGGTTTCAATTCCTGACTCTGATACTTTAAAGTTGGGTAATCCCAGAGCAAATCACTGGGCCTCAGTTTCCTTATCTGCAAAATGAAGATAATACTGCACCAACTCTCAGGGTTATTGTAAGAACCACATGAGATTATATTTGTAAAAAGTGGCATTGGTGTCTGGTACATAGTAGACTCTTAATGTTTGTTCTTCCTCTCCCTCATTTCTTCATAGAGTAATTGTGAGGAATGAATGGAATTTTGAAGCCTTATTATATGTTTATTCATTGTTGTTTATTGTGAAGGACCCATGATTTCATAGGTATCTCCTTAACCAGTGCAGAGTGACAACATTTCACTGTTGGTCTGATATCCAAGGGGATCAGCATTTAAGTCCCAACTTCAGAAACATCTTGACTGAGTAGTTTGGGTCAAACTTTCCTTTTCCCTTTTCCCTTTCCTCTCCTTTTCCCCCTTTCCTTTCCTCTTCCCTTCCCCCCTTTCTTCTCCTCTCCCCTCCCCTCCCCTCCCTCCCCTTCCTTCTCCTCCCTTCCTTTCCCCTTGTCTTCCTTCTTCCCTTCCTCCTTCCCTCCCTTCCTTCTTTCCCTTCCTTCCCTTCTTTCTTCCCCTTCCTTTTTTCTTTCCCTTCCTCTTTTCTTTTCTTTCTTTTCCTTTTTTCTGTTGGGCAATGGGGTTAAGTGACTTGCTCAAAGTCCCATAGCTAGTAAGTATCAAGTGTCTGAGATCAGATTTGAACTCAGATCCTCTTGGCTCCTGGGCTGGCATTCTATCCTACACCCGCTAGCTGCCCCCATTGGGTCAAGCTTTTCAACCTCTCAGAGGCCTCAAGCTCTCTCCTGATGACCTCCATGTACTGAGGATTGTGAGGGACTGTAGTGAAATAACTGGTCACCTTGATGGACTGTTGGGAAGAAGGCGTTTGTAAGAGGAGGATGATGATGATGATGATGAAAGCAATGGTGGTGATGATGATGAAAATGATGAAGAGAATGACATTAATAATGAAGATGATGATAATAAAGATGATGTGATGAAAGTGGTGATGATGGTGGTAAGGAGGATGAAGGAGGCAATAAAGGTATGAAGATGATGATGGAAATGATGATGATGATGGAAATAATGATGATGAGGGGATAAAGATTATAATGAAGATGATGATGATGAAGGTGATGAAGATTACAGTGGAGATGATGAAGCTAATGATGATGATAATGGTTTTGCTGTTGCTTCTGAAGATGATGATGATGATGAAGGTGATGAAGATTACAGTGGAGATGATGAAGCTAATGATGATGATAATGGTTTTGCTGTTGCTTCTGAAGATGATGATGATGATGAAGATGATAATGGGTGACCAGCACTTAGGTGGCACTTCAGGTTTGCAAAGCACTTCACATATTCTCTCCCTTGCTCCTCACAACTATACTGTGTGTGTAATTGGGTAGGAGAACCTGAGAGAGGTTAGGGTTTGACCACTGGATGCCTCACAAGTCCCTGTCTGGGATGGAGCTTTATAACTGCAGTGGGAGGACAGACATCTGAATCCAAGACCTGCAGATCTCTGTGACTGTGGTCAATCAACTCAACATCTGTGTGCCTCAGTTTCCTCATCTGTAAAAAAGGAGTTAGACCCCATGATCTCTGACATGTGTTTCTTCTAGCTTTAAATTCATGCTCCAAATGAACATTTAAATATGAGTTATTATTCTTGAATAAATGGTAAGTCACTGAAATGAAAAATTACAACCTGAAAAGGCAGTGTAGCTTGGTGGGAAGGGCACCACTGACTGTGAAGTCATCAGTCATGAGTCCCAGATCTCCTATGTGATCTTGGACAAGTCACTTACCTTTCCTAAGCCTCAGTTTCTTCAGCTGCAAAAGGGATTTTGGCAACATGACTTCTAAAGTTCTCTCTACCTCTAAATCTATTGACCCTGTGACCCATTCCAAGAGACAGAAAATCATCCTAGGCGGTGGGTTTTATAATTATTCCCATTTTTACAGATGATGAAACTGAGGCAGACAGAGGTAAAGAGAAAAATCTTTTCTTATTTTTGCTTCAAAACTGTCAGACTCTTGAGGCAGCAAGATGTTGCTTTCTTTCTCTTTGTCCCTCCTTCTGTCTTTGATTTCGGAAGCACATCTCCAAGGTCACTTTGGCTGACTGTGTATTTCAGGTAGGGTTTGACAAGGCAGCCTCACAAACAGGGTATCAGTAGCCTGAGACTGGCAATGCCCAAGACTTCTGGCAACACCTCAGGGAAAAGAACCCAAGGAAATAATACATCATGACAAGACATTCTTTCCGCCTTGATTTTCCCTAAGTGAATGAGTTGGTTCCCTGCCAAAGACTGCTCCCCCAACACAGGCAGGGGCATGTGGACTCGGCTATGGCCCTGTACACCCTCAGGTATGGTGTCTGAAAGCCCTGGCTTTTCTCCTCCACCCACACCTCCCCCTTTTGGTGGTGGTGGTGGTTGGTATGGGGGTGGCACAAGAGTGCTGAGTCAAACCCCTGGGGGTTGCAGGGGCACCTGCAAGGAAAACTGCTGACTCAGGTCATCACCACCCACCAGCCTCCAACCTGGCTGCCAGACCCTGCACATTGGGTGGAGGGCTTCTCCACTCAGCCCCCATTGGCATCCTCCACTTCTGAGAAGGGGGCTCTCCTATGCCTAGGGAGCAGAGGCATGAAGGGCATTACATTGGCCTTGGATCAAGTAAGAGGAAGAGAGATAAGTAAAATATGTAACCTCTTGGTCAGGAAGGAAGAGACCCAGCACAGAGGCAGAAGAAGACATAGAGAGAGAGATGGAGATAGAGACAGAGAGAAAGTGATAGACAGAGACAGACAGTCAGAGAGGGGAGGGAAGAAGAGACAAACAGAGAAAGAGAAAGGGAATCAGACAGAGATATGGGGGACAGGAAGAGAAAGGAGAAGAGACAAACACACACAGAGTGAGAGAGAGAGTGAGAGAGAGAAGAGGGGAAGAAAGGAGAAGAGACAAAGACAGAAAAGGGGAAGAAGGGGGAGAAAGAAGGGGGAGAGTAGTGGAAGAGTGATGATTTATTCTGCTCTTTTAATTTTGCAGACACTTAGAAGTATCTGAAGTAGAATCTGAACAGTCTCCTTGACCGTGTCCCTTCCCCCATGCTTCAAAGGCAGGATTTGAACCCAGGTTTTCCCAATTCCAGGTCGAGTGTTCTTTTTATTCATTTACTTTGCCTCTCAAAAAATTAAATTCTACAGCACTCTAAGTCAGTTTTGTGAAATGCTTTACATTTTCTCATTTGGGCCTTATGACAAACCCCGATTTACAAAAACCACCCCTGGGTAGCCAACAGTCTAGACCTCACCCCATCTGGTGGTGTTTGCTTCTCTGCAGGGGAGAGTTTATTTGATCCAGAAGCACAAACTTGTCCTTGGAAACCTCCCTATAATTTCCAAAGAATGCTAAATCAGCATCACCAATAGATTGTGTGTATGTGAGTATTTTTTTTTTAAATCAGCCTCGCAGAGGTTCTTAGCAACCCTTAAGCTTCCCCTGTCCTGGCCACATTGATGGTAGCAGGAATGCTTCAAAGGGCAGGGAGCCTTGACCAACAAACTTTCCATTCCACATTCTTTAGACCACTGAATTTCTCTGAATTTCTTGGCCCCCAGGTCCTTTCTCTTTTTTTGTGGATGTGATCCAGAGTCGAATGACCACTGGCTCAGGCATTTCTCCAAAGAAGGAAGCCACACACAGGACTCACAGCTCTTTGGTTCTTTTGGCTTTATCTAATTCTTTTGGAAGGATTCTGTGGTCTCCTTTCCTGACAGACTTAAAAAAACACTACACAAACTTATACATCTAAGAGTTACGTACTTCTAAAAGTTAAATGCTCCAAAAATCCAATAAAGCCCGCCATTGGCAATGTACTAAGGGAAGACCAAGGGGCTCCTTTCAATGTTGGAAAGGACTAAAGCCATTGGACAGAGTGAAATGTGGGAGCAGAAGGGGTGGAGCTAAAATTAATAAATTAATTCATGTGGTCTATTCTGCAGCCCAACATAGAGCTCAGAACTTTTCTAGACCTTTACCCTAAGTGAATTCAATCAATCACTCATCAATAAACATTTATTAAGGGCCTCCTATGTGTCAAGGATCTGAGCTTACAAAGAGGCAAAAGACAGTTCCTGACCTCAAGGAGCTTACAATCTAACGAAATGGAAAGAATGCTCAATTGAATCCTGGCTCTGCCCCTTACTCCCTGTTTGACCTTGGACAAATCCCTTCTCTCTGGGCCTCAGTTCACTCATCCTTAAAATGAAGAACTCAGGTAAGGCCACCTCCAGAGCTATTGAAACTCTGAATCTAGGGTCCAGGAGTCTGATGGTATTTCCGTCTTTTAAGTGTAAGGAAGTTGGTGAGGCTTGGCCAGGATTCAGACCCAAAGGCTGCTTCTTTGGTGGGTTTGGGGACTGGTAAGGGTTGATGTGGCTTTGTAAACCTCAGGATTTTTTAATGAACCAGAAACTGGAAGACATCCTTTTGGCCAAGTCACTGGGTTTGGACAGTCAAAGAAGGGATGCTTTCCAATTCTCTGGTTGCTTGTTGTTTCTGTTCTCACCAGGGCAGAGAGAGCTGAGGCTCCGTGACAGACAATCAGATTTCCCTGACTAGAATCTTAAGAACCTCCACCTCTGGGTGGCTCCAGCTGACTGACTAGTGAGATGCCAGAGAGTAGAGAATGACACAGAACTCCAGGAGGATCCCAATCAATTCATTTCAATTTTCTGAATTAAGAGCTAATGAAATGGGAATCTCTCTACGACATTGGATTGGATTTTTTTAAATCTTCAACAATGAAAAATGAGACTTTGGTCCACATGCTATCGTAACTTTAGTCATCCTTGACTCTTTATTTTCCCAAATCTGGGATACTTCCAAGTCTTTTTGATTCTGCCTTGAAAAAGTTCTTGCCCTTGTTTGGGCCCTCAGGGCCACTTGCCTAGTTCAGATCTGCATCACTCTTGCCTTAATTCATCTTTGTGCCAATTTATCCCCCCACTAGCTGACAACTTAAGGTTGACCATGTCACTCTCTGTTGAAGATGTTCTCATGTCTTCTCCTTGATTCCAAGAATGATCACTTTTAGTCCTTCACAATGTGGCTCCAGTTGAACTTTTCAAGTTTTCTCTCTCCTGGTATTACTCTCCTTCACATACTCCACAATTGAGTGCGACTACCTTTCTTCCCATTCCCTGGATAGGACATTCCAACCCCGCCTCTGCACCTTTGCCATTGAACTGACCTCCCACCAGGAATGTCATCTTTCTTCTTCTATCACTTAGATTTTCCAGTTTTCTTCAAGACTAAACTTTAGTTTCTCCCTCTCCCAGACCTATTTTAATCCCTTTAATTGTTACAACTTCCTCCAGCTCCTTGGTATATCTTTTGCATAGACTTACCTAGATATTTATTATAACCTTCTCAATAGCATGTAAGGCCATGGAGGGCAAGAATCAATTTTATTTTTTCTTTTTAATTCCTAACTTCTCGTATAACATCTTGTACATAGCAGGATAGTGTATGATTCTTGAGGACAGGAACTTTCATATTTTGTCTCTATCCCCAACACCCAGTCCCAAGCTCAGTACAGTTTGTTGGCACTGTGAATTGATTATTAAATGATAATAGGCAATCCATTTTTGCTGGTGAATATAGGGATATTTCTTATCCATTTTAGAGTCAGCCTCTTTCTGTGGTATATAGTCTCAAATACAGGAATCTATGCATTCCATAAGAAAAAGAGTTATCATAAGAAGAAAAAAGGCCAGTAGATTTTAATCCCACTCAACAGAAAAGCTTTTCCTTGGACTTGATAAAGAGAAGGCAGGAGATGTCATGAATCTCAAACATTATGGAGATTTCTCAACTTTCCTCCCTCTGAGATTTTTATTTTTAATTCCATGCTAAATAAAAAGCAACATCTTAATATAATAAGACTTCTAAGATTGGGTTGTATGCAAACTCCAGTCATAATTCAGATTCTGGCTGTCAACGGCAAATGGAGAAGAATGTGACAGTTTCAACTTGGCCCCGGGGGACATTTGTCCACCCCACAAAACCACTGCATGGTTTGGCACCATCCTTCCCAACTGGCAGCCACCCTCTGGGGTGGAGTGGTAACACTGTCTTCGGCAGTCACAGGCACAGAAATAGAGCCAAGGTCCTGGGGTGGGAGAGAAGTGGTTCCATTGGAACCCTTTCAGACCTGCCTCTTCCAGAGGGGCTTGAATAATATGATGGTGCCTGGTCCAAGGTGTGACCACCTAGGAGGTGGGGAGAGAGGGGGGGAGGGGCTAATTCCATAGGAGTCTAAATAAGGAGGGAGAGAGGAAAGGATGAGCTGTTGACCTGAGGGTGACCATGGTGATCTGCCCCTCACCATTGCCCCCATCTCCTGGAACAACGCTTCCCACCAGAGGGAAAACAAACCCTGTATCTGTGTGTCTGCCTATCTTGTGTCTGCTGCGGCTGCTGAAGCAGCTGGGATTCTGGGACTTGAGTTCTAACTCACCTAGAGATGAATACTGTGAGTCATCTGTGGAGTTTGGGGACATGTGTTAATGAACATGGAAGGAGCAAGCCAAAGGTAGCAGGATTCTTGTGGAGTTAAGAAAACAAAGTTTGCAAAACTAAATAAGCTATTATGGGTGTGATGGTGGGGGTGGGGAAGGGTGACTCATATGAAAATTCTGATATAAAGTTCCATGAAATGAATAAGGGACTTCAGTGAACAAAGAGCAAGGCCAAATTTGGGCCAATTTCCTATGAAATCTCTTGTGTCATATTTTCAATTTGGGCCTGTTTCATGTGGTTTATTTTCCTAAGGTTCGCGGTGCAGGTTTCAAATTCAGCTTTGCCTGTGGTTATAAAATGAGGGAGCCAACTCATACAAGACTCCAATGGGATGATGCCCTTTGATGGAAAACATTAACTCCTTTTCTTTCACTAAAAATTTCCTCCAGGGGTATGCTCATTTCTTTTCTCATCCCTTTCTTTTTAGCCCCTTTTCTAATTGCACTATTGTTGGATTGACCCAAGTGAGAAAGTAAAGGGCTATAACTTTAATAGTGTTGAGAATAGCTGTATAACTAATTTTGAATGCTGGCTTTTCATGGATCATATAGGTCTACAGTAGAGGCAGCTAGATAGCCCTGTGTGTTAAAGTTATGAAATTAGAATCTGGAAGACTTGAGTTCAAATCTTGCCTCAGACACTTACTAGCCACATGATCTCAAACATTTGGCTCATGCCCCTGAGCAAGCCCCTAAAGACATAGGAATAGCATCTACCCCATAGGATTTCTATGAGGTTCAAATGAGATAACCTATGCATTTTTTGCATACTTTAAAATGTTACATAGATACCAGCCATTATTATTTTTGTTGATATTATTATCTCTAGGTATGAGGCATTCTTGGTATTCTCAATTTCTGGGTCCCAAAAATATGATTTCTGGAGTGTTGGGAACTCATTGATGTGAGACCTTCTCCCCCCATAGGAGATCAACCTCTCATGTCTCAGAGGTGCCCCAGGATGCTGAAAAGTTAAATAGATTTCTCAGGGATACACAGCCGGGAGACATCGGGGAGAAATTTAACCCAAGTCTTCCTGTCTCCAAAGCTGACTTTTTTGTGCATTAAAATGGCAACACTACTTCTCTGCCTTTCTCTATATGAATATTCATATGGTTCTCAGAGTTTCTACAATTTGGAGGTAGTTTGAGAAAAAGACTATAAGGTCAATAAGGAATTTAGGGAAACTGAGCTCTAGACCATGAGACTGGGCTAAAAAATTCTAAAAGACCTGAAGTTAGGAGATATAAAGTGGAAAGAGTATCCATCTTGGGGATCCCTATTTCAAAGAAATCCCAAGCCTGAACCAAAATGAGCCTTTGCTCTATAAAATTGCTCCCCATTTTTGTAACTATTTTTTTGGTATTCAACTTGGAGCATAAGCAGGTTTCTCCCTCTATTCTTTTTCATTTAACACTCTTTTGCCTATATATGGAAGGCAGATGGCAAATACATTCTTACCATCTGTGGTTAGGTGTATTCTTTCTCTTACCAGGAATCTGCCATCCCTCCATTTTAAACTATGGCCCAGATGTCCAGATTTCATTCTCAGATGCCACCTTCTTAGCTAGTTATTCACATCTCAAAGTATTTTTTCTCATTTTCATCCCTTGTCTTTAGTGGATGACAGTGAGAAAAACACCACCTCTCCTCTTAGGGTCTCCAACTTTTTTCCCAAGCCTTCATCATCACTGGTCATCAATCCTCCATTCCTTCTGCCTTGAGAATCAGCATGTGTGAACCTACCTCTCATTCACTGTCACCAAGTCAACTGCTTCAGTATTCTTGATTACTGAATCTAGTGAAACCCTTGATGATGGTTTGTCCTTTCTCAAAGACGATCAAGACCCCAGGGAGGCGAGGCTGCCACATAACCCCCTTAGTGGACAGTCTCTCAGCTGAGAAGTTGAGGCTCTCCTCACTCCTCTTTGAAAGAACAAGCATCTCCAGGAAAAAAAAAATCTGCATTTAAATTATTTTTACTATCCTTTCCCTTTCTCCCTAGGTAATGTTCTTCCCTCCAACATCCTGATGCCTCTTGTACCTCAGATACCTTTGTTTCCTTCCTTGAAGAGCCAATTTTTTTCCCCTTTAAGGAGCCTTTTACTCTTCTCACAATCTGAAGTGTGGAGATGAATTCTTTGAATCCCTCAAGTTTCTCTAGGAAAGAAAGCACCTTACTATGATTGTTACTTAGCTAACAGTCACTTGACTATGTCAGAAATGTCAGCTTCCCACACTCTACCCAAGTTACTTAAACATTTCCTCTTCTTTTTTTTATAGTGATTAAGCTTTTCAGCCTTCCCTTTCCCCCAATTCTTTTTTGTTTACACCTCAACTACAGGTTAAAAATTTTAACAGCAGATTATCTCACAGTGCTCCTCAATTTCCTTTCCTTTTTCTCAACCGCCCCATGAGCACCTCCACTTCTCCTACAACCTTGTACCAACCTTCCACTTGCTTCACCAATTTGCTCCCCCCAATAATCACTTCTTTTTTTAATAAAGATTTTATTTAGAGTTTTACAATTTTCCCCCTAATCTTGCTTCCCTCCTTCCACCCCCACAGCTGTTAGTCTTTACATTGTTTCCATGGTATACATTGATCTTTTGATTCCTTATCTGATCATTGTTCTGATTTACTTTTCTTACTTATTTGACCTTGCCTTGCCATCTACAGTTTCCTTTTACTCATTGAAACCGCCTCTTAATAATTTACTCTCTGATCCTCCTTTGCCTTTTTCTATTATCCTTAATTGTTTTGTGTCCTTTTCCCCTTCTGACTCAGACTAATGCCTAAGTGTGGAGATGTCCATCAAGTTTTACTTCATTTCATGCAAATCTCAGTCAATTTTTCTTCCCCAAATTCAACCTCTGACCTATTGCATTGCTTTCCAGCCCTTCCAAGTCACCTACATAATTCCTTTCTCCTTATTCAATTTCCATCCTTCTTTCTTCTTCCACCCTTTTCCCTCTAACTTTTTGCTACTGGGGCTGAAAGTAGACTCTATCATCTGTCCCCTGTGAAGCAAGCCAAGAATATGACTAAGGAAATGACCCATCCTCAAAGACGGAAGAGCCATAGCTGGCTCAGGAATTTAGAAGTATCTTGGGTTCACAAAGCAGGACCACAGGACTCCTTCTGCCTGACCTCTTCCCCATTCTGTCCCAACTGGAAGGGACCTGACATAAGATGAAGCATCCCATTGTGTGCTAATTAAACCAGAATAATTACAAAGAGATATCTGAAGGGCCTCTCTGTCTGTCTGCTCTGAATTAGGGTGACAGAGACCTGAGTTTGATTCCTGGCTTCCTAGACCACAGACAGTAGGAATGGAATGAATTAAATAAGCATTTATTAAGCTCCTGCTATTTGCCAAGTGCTAGGGACACAAAAACAAGTGATTTGTGCCTGACCCCAAGGAACTAGCATTCTAAACTCTCCCTCGAAAAGGGAGATATGAATGTATACAGGTGTATTTGGAGCATTTTCAGAGCAGACAGAAGGTAACCATGGGGATGACAGCACTAGTCCTGGGGGAGATAGGACCAGGTAAGGTCTCATACAGAAGGAAGCGCTCAATTAGAGAGGAAGGGCATCCCCACCCCCAATCCTCCCCGTCCCCAGTGGGTAGTAACTAGCACAAACTCAGAGATATAGGCAATCATGTGGGAAATACTAAGAAGGTCAGTTGAACTGGGACTTAGAGACTTCAAAGGGGAGAAACGTGCTTCAATATGGAGAGCTGGAGCTCAGTTATATTAGAGAATAGCGAACAGATCCATTGGCTTCTCACTGTCTCTCAGAGCCCCATGCTCTCGTTCCAAGCCTATAGGAGCAGACATACATTGAACGGTTGAGACAGAGGTGGCTTGGGGTGACTTGTTGGGATTTCCCGGTTTCACTTGGTCCCCTCCAAGGGGCTCCAGCTCTAGGGTTCCCCAGAGCCCCCAGCTCCAGCACTAAGCAGCAGGATCTTCTGAGTGACTCCAATCCTGCATCCTCTTTAGGTTAACCTTATCAGATCATGCCATCTTGGAGCAGATAGACAGGTAAATCTGAGAGACCTCTGAACCCAATTAAAGTTATACCACAAAGAAATCAAGTTCATGTGGTTTGCATTTCAGCAAGTTACATTTTGTGGGCTGTTCTTGCTCTAATTCAGTACTCTAATGCAGACCATGTGAACATTTGAAACGCTCTTAACAGTTAAGCCAGCTCAAATAACACAGAACCAGGGCACCAATAAAGAATGAATTAAAGCTGATTGCAACTGTGGCCAACTTTGGGTTGTTTTGGGTTTTTTTATCCTTTAAAGGAGCTGGGGTGAGAGGGAGGATGGGGGATATAGAAAGAGGGAAAAGGCTATCTCCATTTGTGCTTTTTGGTCAAGTCATGGGATTCATTGTTATTTCTTGAATGTTTAATAGAAGTGAGCTGAGAAGGTAAATTTAATCCCCCAAGGATCGTGGAAAAGAAAACCATGAAGGGTTAACATGTTTTAAGAGTCAGTTTTGTCCCCTGAGATGTCATAGGCAGTTAGTTCAGGAGGCAGAGTTCTTAGAGGTCAATGGTTCAAGGCAACTAGTGATGGGCCAACCCTACTTCTGACCCTGGTCCACTCTGGTCCTCATATCTAAACAGGCCACAAAAGTGAACAGGTGAAAGAATGATGAGGATGATGATTCAGCAGCACCCTCCACAGTAGACTGCTAGCCTCAATGTAGCTCAAAGGGCAAAACTCAAAGAGCAGTTTACTCTCCCCGCTCTCTGACTTCCATCTACACTGGCTCCATGTCTTTGGGTAAGCCGTTCCCCACCCTTCATCCCCTCCACTTCTTAGCCTTCCTTGTGACTTAGCACAAATACAACATCCTACATGAGGTTATCCTGATTGCCATTCCAATGGAAGCTTCATTGGTATAGGTATTGCTTTATTTCTCTGGATTTGTACTCACCTAGTGCCTGGTATCTAGTAGGTACTTAATAAATGCACAGACATTGGTTAATCACTCTACTTGCTGATGTTTCCATGCCCACCTCAGAATGACGTTGCATTTATTTTTCTCCCCCTTATATTCCCATATCTAAGTGCATGTTCCCTTGGAATAGAGCATAAGCCCTTTGAAGGTAAGGACTGCTTCTTTTTTGCATAAAAATGCTTGTTGAATCTAACTGAGAGTTAGAGCAATGATTCTTCACAATCCTCTTAGATGCAAAGGACCAGGAAGATCTAAGTTCAGACGTTTGAGTAGAAAAACAAGGAATAGTATCCAGTAGTAATAGGCACGTCATAAATTCCTATAGATTTCACTGGACATGTATGATACATAGCCTCTAGGTAAATGAGAAATGACTCTAATAATTAGCCCATGTCTTTTACAGTAGATTTGGAGTCAGGAAAATCTGAATTCAAATCTCATCTCTGGCACTTATGTATCTGGGACAAGTTGCTAATGTGGAATAAATTCCTACTATTCTCCTGAGAGGTCCTAGTCTCTTTGGGTAGAGGGTATTCCCACACTGGGATTCTCCACACTGGGAGTCCCTGATGTTCTCCACGGATGACTTAAGGCTGTGACCTGTCATGACCAGGAGAGAAGGTGCTCAACTAGGCTGCCTCAAGTTTTCACCTTACTCAAAACCACCGAGAACATTTTTAAAAGGGGCCGTGGGAAGAAGAGTCCCTGCCAGTCTTGCCAGACGTGCAGTAGCTAGTAGTAGTGGTCTACTCCCAGAGTTCTCTGGCTTTGCCCAAGGTACAGGAGCCTCAAGAAGGAAGGTGAAAGGCCCATTAATTTCTGATCCATGAGAAACACAGTGCCTGCCAAGTGGGAAAGAGTGAAGCCATGGGAAGGCCCTCGACTTCCAAACTCTTGAGAGGTTATCGCAAACAACAGGGAACATGTAAACCAACGGCCAGTCACAGGCTTTGCCCAAGCCTGGATGAGCTGGGCAAAAGAGTTTATTCTGCCAGCCAAGACTCATTCACTCTAGCAAAGAGCATCAAAGGAGCCAGGATCAGGGAGATGCCAGGGAGCCCCTTCTGCAAACAGGGTTTTTTTTTCCTTTAGAAGATCAGAAGATTTCTTGCTTTCTTTCTCTAATAAAATCAAAGCCAATGCTAATATTACCATCTAAATTTCACAAGGAGGGTTCTGAAAGCATCGACTCAAAGGGAAAAAAAGTAAGAAAAACAAAATCTGAAGCCGCTGTTTTTCTTAACCTCAGGGATTAAGTCAAAGAGAGGATTACATGATCTTTGACTTCCTTTTGGTGCCCTTTGGGGGGCAGTGGTCAATGCAGTGGAGACACACAACAGGTGGTTAGAAATTCTGGGCAATGAAGAAAGGGAGAAGTGTGCTCTGTTCCTCAGCCCCCTCATTCTTTTTTGATATAGTGGTGAGCATAGTCTACGTGTTCTTCTAAATAGCAGCTCTCCCACTCATAACCTGAATGATTTGAAGGCTGATCGCGTCCCTTCTTTGGGAATCCATTCCCCAGAGGGGTTCCATTCCCCAGAGGGGTTCCGCCAGGTGATCTCCAAGGTCATCAGAGACTTCATAGACAAGTGCCAATCTTCCTGCTTGCCCCTCCCAAATCCTCATGGACACTCTCCTGCAAGGCTGATTGACTTTTACCCAACACATACCCAGATATACACCTTGAAGGAGAAGGGATTTTCAATAGGACCACAGGTCTCAAATGCAAGAAAGACTCAGACGTCTCACCCCCTCCCTAGCCACAGGGTCTTAATTTCAAAGCTGGTGGTGGGAACTGAGCATGGAAAAAGGTCTGGCTTATGGTTCTTTCTTCCAGTGGCGGCAACCTTGGGAATAATTTAAAGATCACATTTCGGGCACCATCAAAGTGAAGTGGGTCAAAATAGCTGCTTTTGTAATTGGAGGGGGCAGGCGAGTCCCTTTGTGGGGGCCAGCTAAAGTTCGTTGGCGACATGGGTTTAGCAGACGAAGACTGCCTCTGGGATGGTGTCCTGGGTTCTTTGGGAAATTTGATGCTGGGGCTTCTCTTTCATCATGCCTACTCCACTGCTTAGGGCCCAGGCCTCTCTTAAATCAAAATATGGTGCAGGATACTCAGTGGTGTTAAGCAGTCAACCAACATGTAAGAAGAGCTCTGTTCCCACTCTCCAGTCTGGATGGTTTCACCATATTTTCAGGGAATGTTGAAGCATGGGAAGGTGCCAAGAGGGAAAATGAAGGAAAGAATCATCAAAATGTAAGGAATTTAAGTTAAAAATAAAAAAAAAAGAAGGAAGGGTTCTTTGCTAAATGTTTGGGTCAGCTACTTTCACTCCAAATAATTTTCTTTAAAATTCTAGGAAGGGGGTAGCTTGGTGGCACAGTGGATAGAACACCAACCCTGTAGTCAGGAGGATCTGAATTCAAATGTGGCCTCAGACCCTTAATAACTGCCTAACTGTGTGCCTTTGGACAAGTCACTTAACACTATTGCCTTAAATAAATAAAAAATTTAAAAAATAGAAGTCTAGGAGGGGGTTCATGGGATCATGGATCAAAAGCTGAAATGGACCTTAAGTCACCTAGTCTAAACCTTTCATCTGACAGAATGGGGAAACTGAGATCCAGGGTAACTACCCAAAGTCATAGAACTGAAGTCAGGATTCCAACTCTGTCATTGTGTTTAAATCTCGATCGGAAAGTTAGATGGTATCATGGATAGAGTTCTGGGTCTGGGGTCAGAAGATAGTGAATTCAAATCTGACCTCAGACTACATGGGTCACTGTAGCCACATAATTTCTCTCAGCCTCAGAGTTTCCCCATCTATTAAATGGAGATGATGATTGTCTTTTTTCACCTGGGTTTTGTGAGCATCAGATGAGAAAGGGTATATTTGATCCTTTGCATCCCTCAAAGCTCCTTCAATGTTAACTATTGATTAATTGATGTGCAGATAAAGCAAAATTAGAGGCATTACTTAGACAGTGGACTGACTCATAAGCATTTGAGAAACTCCTTCTACAAAGCTAAATTATGCTTGGTGCTGGGAATGAAAAGATAGATATCCTCTTCCTTGGAGTTTACATTCCACTGAGGAAAACCAAAGCCCTCCCATCTCTGTTGGGACTCCTACTTCCCTGGTTTTCCTTAAGTCCCACCTTCTGTAGGAAGCCTTCTCCCACCCCTTTTTTTCTGGTACCTTCCCTCTAATAGCTTTTGTATAGATCTGGCCTTGCTTATATCTCTGTGCATGTTGTTTCCTGTGTTAGATTGTAAGCAGCTTGAGGGCAGGAACTGCCTTTTGCCTTTTATCTGACATGTAATAGATGCATAATGAATGCTTATGGAATTGAATTGACGTGCATTCAGATAATTTGAAAAGGGAGAGAGTAGTCCCTGCAAACTCACCTAGCAGGTGAGGGGCACAGCCTGTGCAAAGTCTCAGAGGTGGGAGATATAATGAAAGTATGACTTGATGCTAGTTTCAAAGAGATGAACAGAAGATATGTTGGGTGTTTTCTGAACTCCATTTCTAGCATCACACAACATAAAAATAAAACAAAATTTGTTTTGATTCTATCAAATACCATAGAATTGTCCATTGTTTCTGAATGATGATCCAGAGAAAGGCATTGCCAGATGAGATGCCTCAACTGTCCCTTCAGGGACAATTTCATGGGAGAGACATATTTAGAGTAGGGCTTCTTCACTTTTTGTTGTGTCTTGAATCCCTTTGACGGTCATCTGATGATGCCTATGGAGTCCTGCCCAGAAGCATGACTTTGAATACATATGGCAAAATACAGATGGTTACAAAGGAAGTGAATTCTATTGAAATGTGTGTGTGCAGTCATTTTCTAGTCATAGCTGCCTCTTTGTGATCCCCTAAAATGCATACCCCAGAGACAAGCTGTCCCGCTGAGGGAGATCTCTCAGCATCAGGAGAATTTCCAGAGAGCAAATCCAAGTCTGCTGCTCTCTATCTTCTACCCAGTTCTCCCTTCCTTACTGTCTAGACCAGAGGAGAATGACCTCCAATCCTTCCATGTACATGACAACTGGAAATTACCTGAAGACAGGTCATTTTGCCCTCCCCCACTCTACCTCCATGTGTAACCCCCAACCTCTCTGCCATGTGGTCATCCTGCCTTTGCCTAACCCTCAGTGAGCAGGAGTCTACATCTTCCTAGGGGTGTCATTACTCTCTGGGCAGCACTGATGGTTAGTGGGTTAGTTCTCAGAATCGAGTTCAGATGGTCTCTTGGTACCCAAATTTAAGATTAAGAAGGAAATTTGAACCTGTGAATTTTGGATCTGCTAATTAGGTTGTGAGTTCATCTCTGAGACTAATCTTTACCACTAAATGACAAAGAAGGTACTGACCTACGTTGGTAAAGGGCATTTCCTCACCTGGGAGTTTCTATATCAATGTGCTCTTGGGTTCAGCCCTTAGTTCTGTGTATTATTTGAAGTATAGATTTAAAACTAGAATAAGCTCATTGAGTCTAAGCCCCTTCTTTACAAGTGGATGACTGAAGTCCAGGGATATTAAAGAAAGTTAACTAAGGTGGTAAGCCATCTGAGGTAGGATTTAAATCCAGGACCTCTGACTTCAGAATCGGGACTTTTTCTCTAGGGTTTCTTGTCCCTGGCCCATTGATGAGCATTTAGTATTACCATGTCTTGAACTGGCTTGTATTCTAGTATTTCTACTGCAAAAGGTGTTAACAATATGACATGGTAGAAGGAGGGTTGAATTTGTAGTCCAAAGACTGGTTTAAATGTAGACTCTGCCGTTTACTTACTGTGTGCACTTGGGTAGGACCCTTCACCTCCCTGGGTCTCAGTTTCCTCATCTGTAGAATAAGATGCTTGGACTAGAGAGCCTCTCAGGACCATTATAGCCAGTGGTCTGTGAGGCCATGATTTTTGGTGCCCCCACACACTGCAAGAACTCCTTGTGTTCCTCTCAGAGGACCCCATCATCCAGCTTCTGTTTCCTGACCGGCAGGAAGAGCCCTGGATTTGAAGTCATAGTATCGTAGCTTTAGTTTATACTGAATATGGAAAAATTCAATCAGTTGGTCTACAAAGATTAGTGAAGCCCCAACTATGTGCTGAATACTGGGCAAAACTCAGGGCTCTGCCCTTCATGAGCTCACAGTCTAATGGGAGAAACAGAGTGGCATGTGTCCATATGCATGCATGTGTCTATTCACACATGCCTACATATACAGAGATATACATACACATCAAACATAGAATAGAGGGAAGGTTGTCTCAGGGGGACACTAGCAAGGTCTTGCAGAAGGTAGGATTTGAGCTGGCTCTTGGGAAGCCAGGAAGTGGAGGAAGCCAGGAGGAAAGAGAACATACCAGACAAGGGAGCCAGAGTCATGTGGATTTTGTTTGGAACCTGCAATGAGTTGAGTTAGGGCCTGGATTTCCATGACTCCATGAGGATCTGCTTGCTGCTAAATGGTAAAAAGAATTAAGTGAGCCAAAGGGTCCAGGATGAGGGAAGTAAGAATTCTTCTGCCCTCTTTCCTAATCCAACTAGGGTCTTGTGTTTAGTGCTGAGCCATTGATGAACTGAAGAAATTGAATAGGTATGTGGCTAGGATAAAGAAGGACCCTGAAATAATTGCCTAACTGAGTGACCTTGAGAAAGTCACTTAACCACTGCCTTAAATAAATATATATTTTTTAAAAAGGACCCTGAGATGAGGTCACATTGAGGTGAAGGCACTTAGAAGGTTGGATTTGAAGAAGGGAAGACTCTAGGTGGGGGGGGCATGAGGACTATTTCCATGTATTCCTAGGACTGTTAGGGGTGATCTGCCAAGCCCCAAAGGACAGAGCCAGGAGCACTGGGTAGAGATAATGGCTGGGGAGTTCAATATAAGGGGAAAAAGAGCAGAACCCAACACCCTATAGTTGTTGGAGTTGCCCAGATGTGAACCAGGCTTCCTCAGGCTGAAGTTGACTTTCTGTCCATATCAGGCCTTCACTCATGAAGCTCCAATGGTTCCCTCGTTCCCTTCCAAAGTCCTAACAACCTGGTCGTACCTTCTCTTTTCAGCCCCATTGGACAGTGGTCCTATTCCCACACTGTACAGTTCAGTCAACCTTTTCTTTCTACTTCACCCATGACCAAACCATTCCGTAGTTGGAATGCCCTCCTTCCCCATCTCTGCCTCAGACAATCTCATCCACATGTAGCTTGAACCCCTTTTTCCACATGGAACCTTTCCTGACCCCCCTTCCACCTCTCTTCCTCCCAAAATGAAAATATATTTTACCACTTGGTCTGTATTTGCTTCTGTTCTGTTACATTCTTTATATCTGCAGGGCCAAGGACCCTGCTGACCCTATAGTATATGATTAATGAATATTGTTTGATTGATTGATTGGGTATTAATTCCCTTTCATTGGAGATTTTCAAATAAAGCAGGATGGCCACTTATTAGAGGTGTTTCAGAGAGCTTAGACTGGCCTGGGATGTTTCTAAAGTCTTAACTCTGAGATTCTATGGGATTGTGTGTTTGTGTGTGTCTATCTGTGTGGGCACACTCATGTACTGGAAGGAATGTGGACTTTCCTATGTCTTACTCTTGCTGTCTCACTGATTCTCACCAGGAAGAGCACCAAACATTTGTTTGGTCCTGGAAATTCCCCAAGAATTAGAAGCAATTCCCCTTCCCCCTTTTTTCAAGTTGTGCTTGCGATTTGATCTGCACTCAGTACATGAAGGCCAGCCCAGGAAAGGCAGGATTTAGGGTTGGCCATCAGCAAATCACAGGCTCAGTAACCTTGAATTTTGGAGAGAGCAGTTTTATCCAATCATTAATTCCAAGGGACATTAAAATACATTTGGGTTTTGTTCTCCACCATTTCTTATGAAGATTCTGTCTAGAAGAATGCTTTGAAATATAAAATAATTTTATGCATCATCATTTAAAAGGATTTTGATCCACATAGCATAATTACTTCATATATATGTTTCTTTAATTAGACCTAACCCACAAGAAGCTAAATTCAGGGATTCCCTTCCAGTTCCAAGTCAGTCCATCCCTTTGGAAGGTACAACTATCAAAGGGCCTGAAGGGAGACCTCAGCCCAGTTAAAAGGGGAGTTTCAATGTGACCATCTCTCCACCATCATTTTAGTTCTCAAATGTCCACTGTGATCCAGTTGGTAATTTCACCCAGATTAGAATGTCGTTGGTCATCTACCATGCTTCCATGCCAGAAGTCTATCAAATGCAGGCACTGTCAGTTAAGGAAAGAAGAGGACAATTATCTCGCAAGGACCCAAGCAGCCTTCATTCTCTTAATAACCTCCATATTTATCAAGTGAGTAGGCCATGTATCCTCTACATAGACCCTCTGCAGTCACTGAGTTTTAGCTGTTGGGAACCATCCCAAGAGATCAATAAAGTAGAATATGAGGACCAAGTTCCATGTTGATTCATAAATGATTGTTAACTGACTGGCAGAGGACAGAGAACCCTAGATCCAGAAGTGGAAGGAATCTTCAGTCATCTGGTCTGACACTCCCATTTAACAAATAGGGAAACTGAGGCCCAGAGATGTTAACTAGCTTACTCAAAGTCACACTGGTTTTTTTTATTTTGCAAAGATAGATGGGCTCTAACCAGGAAGGCAAGGGAAAGCTCACTGACCATTACTTGTAGACTTGTCAGAGAGGCACGGTTCAGTTGAAAGAACTTGGGCTCAGGGAACAGAGCATGTAGTCCAGTCTCAACTCTGACAATGCCTGGGGAGACCTTAGACAAGTCCCTTAACACCCTGGGCTTTAGAATTTCCTCATCTGAAAAATGAGGAGGATTGATCTGGAGAGGTAGAACTTCTAAAGAGCCTTTCTTTCTCAGTCTGGGAGTGAGAAGACAAAAATGAAACAGTCTTTACCTTCAGAAACCTTGTGTTCTATTGGCTCATTTCCTGAATTTCATGCAGCAAGAATTTATATTTACATCCGTAGACACCATAATAGGCAATGAGAATGCAAAGACAAAATCAAACTGTCTCTTCAAGGAGTTTGTTCCAAATCTATGATTTTCCTCTTCTTCATCCTGCTTCCCTCTCCCATTCCTCCCCAATTATCATTCTTTCCTTCTCTTGACTATCATCTTTTCCTCATCCATCCATCCCTCCACCCATCCACCCATCCATCCATCCATCTCTATCCATCCATCCATCCACCCACCCATCCAACCTATCCTCTTCCAGTAATTCTTTCTCTCTTGCCTCCTGTTCTTGACTATTCTAGATCTGGGGAACAATAGCCATAAAGATATTAGGGGGTAGAGGGGAACAAGGAGGACTAATGATAGTATGCAAGGTTCTGCTCACTCCAGAGTTGTCTGCCTTAAAAACAAAGTGTAATTTGGACAGACAGACCTCATGATAGGTCGGAATGAGATCTAATGAGAAATTGCATCTCTTTGGTTTCTTCTTTTTAATTCTCATTATTTTTCCATGAGGTTTCATAAGAATCCCTACTTGTAAGGAAATTCTGGATGCAACAAGCAGTTGCTTATGTTTTTTAATCTAATTATAGGGGAAGAGAGGATGGGGGGAGGGAAAGGGGGAAGGAGGCTGGTGAATGTCGGGGAGAGGAATCCACAGTTTATGAATGGAATATAACTGTGGTCGGCTAGGTGGGTGGGTACAGAAAATGTTTCTCTTTTCTAGAGCAGGTCCAAGGCAAATTCAGAATTTGCTGATCATGTTTGTTCTGTTACCAGCAGGCAAGCCAAGGGAATGGAAAAGGAAGGATGTGTGGGTGATGGATCTGTGCTCTAGAGAGCCCAAGGGGCACAAGGTTTTGATCATGGGAAGAGATGCTGAATCATAGTGGGACTTGGCCTTGCGTGTTTAAACATGGAGGTTTGGGCAAGCAGCGGGTGAGGGTCGGAGATAAAACATCTAGGGAAAAAATAGCCATAGCTCACCATCATGCTTTACTTTGTTCATAGTTTCAGCCTAATTTAGAGCCAACCTTTGACAAGAGAGGTTGAAAGGGCTAAATAAGACCTGAATGAGCTGATCCTTCTGCTACTTTCTGAGGAACCATTCTTGGCCAAAAGGTGGGGAGCAAGAGGACAAAGATCAGTCTGCATTTTAGATGATTCAAAGATTTCTCAAAGATTCTAGAAGTGGATTCTCATCAATTAGGATGTTCTTTCCCATAGTGCAGATTGCAGCCTATCCTTACCTGTCCATTCTGTGCCACTCTTGTCCATGTCTTCCCCTATGTCCACCCTAGATGGTCTCTCTCCAACATACTGAAGTCTGACTCAATTTCTCCTGACAGTGAGAGTGGAATATTTGTGTCATCTCATCTTTCCCATCTTCCCTCCCCCCACCCCCATTGTGTATTTACTTGATGCCTTGTATTTTTTTCCCTCCTTAGAAGTTTTTCATTGATTAGATAGGAGTGAGTCTGCTCACCTCCCAGTCTGTCCTCTAAAGTATTCTTTTTTTAATTAGTAGAAAACCAAATAATTCTGAGTTTGCCATGTTTGCTGAAGGTGTCCCCACTCATCCTCCATGACTCTCTTTTTGCAAACTTTCTGGAATTATTTATTTTTTCTTTCTCAACGAATCTTGGGCTTCCAGATAGGAAGAGAATAGAGGGGGAATTGGAGACAATTGTTCAAGTAAAGGAGAGAGCATGATAAGGATGCATGAAGATGAAATGTGATACGAAGGTAGAATGAATATCCTGGGCATCCAAGAGCAAGTAAACCATGGGCCTTCTTTTTTTCTTTTTTTTTTTTTTGGCTTCTTGCAAGGCAATGGGGTTAAGTGACTTGACCAAGGTCACACAGGTAAATAATGAATAAGTGTCTGAGTCTAGGTTTGAACTCAGGTCCTCTTGACTAAAGGCCAGTGCTCTATCCCCTGTGTCATCTAGCTGCCTCACCATGGACATTCTTAAGGAAGCATGGTCTAGTGAACAGAATACTGGTCTGGGAGTCAGGAGAGTTGAGCTTGAATCTTGCCTCTGACACTCATTAACTTTGAAATACTTTTTAACTGTGTGTAAGCCATTGAATCTCTGAATTTTGGTTTCTTTAATTTGTAAAAGAAGCATAACAACCCACCTTGGAAGGTTACTTTAAAAATTAATGCAATTATTTTCTCTCAGTTCCCTAATTTCCTAATAAAACTACAGGAGTGAGTCTGTAAAGACTAATCTTGAGTTCAGAGTTTGAATACAAGACTTGTATGGGAGTAAATAAGGGGACTGGGTTTCAATAAACTTATCTAGGATATTAGAACAGCCAAGTCATAGAAATGACCAGGACAAATTAATGGTGGTTATCGTTTTTTTTTTTTGAGAATTTGTCAGAAATACCTCAAATGGATAATTATCTTTCAATTCTTTGGAGACTTTGCCAACATCAAAAAACATCTCCAAGATCATTTTAGGGAGGAAGGGATTCTACTGACTCTCTTCTCTAAACTGAATCAACTGTCTTGATGGTCTCAGGAATCTCCAGATCTCCAGTCAATGACTGACAAAGGGAAGGGTCAGGAAGAGAACAGTCTCTTCTCAAAGCATGGGAGTGCTGACCAGCTGAAACTTGTCTCCAAGCTGTTTTTCAGTAGTGGCCATTAGTCCTTTCTGAAGACGTATAGATCTCTTTGGAGTCTGGTTGAGGGAGGGCATTTGCATTTGCCTTATATATACTCTAAAAGGTGTTTCCAGGAAATAATAGCTGATTTCTTTGAAACTCGTTTCTCCCATGTTTTGGCTTGAATCCCCCCCCCCCCCCATTCTAGTTGAAGTCTCGTTAAGTATTAAGATTTATTACATATAACCAGGCCCTGATGGATTATTTGGAAAGGTCCCCTTGACCCTCCCTTCGACTTTGATGTCTGTAGAGATGATGTGACTTCTTAGATACCATGTCTTATTTCTTAATAGGCTTTGCTAGTGGATGCTGGCTGCATAAGTGAGCATAAAGATGGGAGGGGAAAAACCAACTTCTAAAAATACAAGAACTAATTCCTAATTCTTTCCATTTGAAAGGGTAAAGTAATCAATAAGGAGTGGACCTTAGTGGTTCATCAGAACCAGCTGAACTTTGGAACTTAGGCATCATCTAGTTCAATATCTAGTCAATCAATATGCATTAATAGGCATTTACTAGCTTCTAGGCATTGCGGTAAGTATTAGGGTTACACAAGTCCCCTCTCTCAAGGACCTTAAATTCTTTATATTAAATATATTTTTATTTATTTCATTAAATATTTCTCAATTGAGGGGCAGCTAGGTAGCGCAGTGGATAAAGCACCGGCCTTGGAGTCAGGAGTACCTGGGTTCAAATCCGGTCTCAGACACTTAATAATCGCCTAGCTGTGTGGCCTTGGGCAAGCCACTTGACCCCGTTTGCCTTGCAAAAACCTAAAAAAAATATTCCTCAATTGCATTTATTTACTACTTTCTAGGTATAGTTCTAAGTATTAGAGTTACAAATAAAGCCCCCTCTCTCAAGGACCTTAAATTCTTTTTATTAATATATTTTTATTTGTTTCATTAAATATTTGTCAATTGTTTTAAAAAAATTTTAAGTTCAAAATTCTCTCCCTTTCTCCTGGTCTCTCTCATCCCTTGAGAAGAACACATGGGAAATATATCAATGAAATGTGGAAAGTCATGTAAAACATTTTAACAGCCCTAAGTTTTAATGAAGGATAATAACAGCTCCCCAATTTTAAAGGAGAACAAAGGGAATGGTAGGTCTCTGGGAAGAACAAGATGGCAAAGACCAATGAGGAATGGCAAGTCTGGGACACTTCTCCAAAATGGACCTTCTTGGAAGAACTCTCTGGTGGAAGGTGGGGCAGCTAAGTTCAAGCCCCTCACTTTACTGAGATTTCATTACTTACAGAACCAGGACTTGAACCTTTCATTCTTGTTAACAGACTGATCACTGGCAAGCCAATTCCCCCCTCTACTCCTCTAATTCCTTATTTGTAAAATGAAATGGAAACAGTAAATGAGTTAATTCAGGTAAAGAGCTAGTGGTATGATGGGAAGCACCCCAGTCATCCAAATCCATGTTGATTGTTTTCATTTTTCTCCAGGAACTTCTGGAGAATCTCTTTGTTAGACGTGGTCAGCAATTGGTAACAAGGGCTGATGTTCTGTAAAGCATCTTCCCTTCTTCACCTTCCAAATAAACTTATGGACAAGATAGTGTTTGCTGTTTGCATTTCATTCCCATTTTACAGAGCAGGAAACTGAAGTTCAGAGCTATTAGGATCCCAAGGGTCAGAAGTTTATAACCCAGACCTGTTCACACTCCACTGTTTTGATTTCGTAACTCAGGGGAATGAGGACAGCACAATTTAAGTTAATCCCAGTGAACCTGGTGTGTACAGGAGAATGATGATGTCTTAGTGGCCCTGAGCTGCTGTGACTCTACTGTCTTTTTTTTGTTGTTGTCGTATTAGGTTTTTTTGCAAGGCAAATGGGGTCAAGTGGCTTGCCCAAGGCCACACAGCTAGGCAATTATTAAGTGTCTGAGACTGGATTTGAACCCAGGTACTCCTGACTCCAGGGCTGGTGCTTTATCCACTATGCCACCTAGCTGCCCCAGACTCTACTGTCTTTGAAGTGACTTCGTACCCACTTATCTAGTAGGCAAATGGGGAGTGATCTTGAATCCCTTGAATTTCCAGGTTCTGGGGTGCCAGCCACTTCATCCTCAAGAATAAAGAAGTCTGAGCTATGTCCAGGAAGAGGTATTGGCCACTCCCTAAGGGTCAGCACAGGTCCAGTGATCTTTCTGAAAGTGCTCACACTTTCTACTTCAGTCTCTTCTCACAATAACCCCAGAAAGGAGGAAGTACAGATGTGCATTATTACCCCTATTTTTACTGATGAAGAAACTGAGACTCAGAATGTTTGCCCAAGGTCACACAGCTGGGAAGCAGTAGAACTGGGACTGACCTATTCCAGATTTTCTCCTGGGCTGCTTCTTATCCTTCACACCTCAAATGCCCATTTCATTAATGTCCCTATCTTTTTCTTAATTCCATTTTAGATTTTGGAGTAAATTAAAAAAATCTGTGAATTTCTTTGAACCTTTTTTGGAACTAAATTTTGGAGCCATCCTAATAGTTAAACTAGAATAGGAGACCAATTAGATTCAGATTTCTCCATCATCTTCTTCCAAGCCTTGGCAACAAGAAAGCATGGTGCATAGATCACTGAATTATAAGGATTTGAGTTTGACTCTTGCCTCAGACACTTACTAGCTATGCCACCCTGGCCAAGTCATCTTAGCTGCTTCCTGCCTCAGTTTCCTAAATTGTAAAAAGGAAGAGGGGATTGACTGGATGGTCTCTGAGCCTCTTCTCTCTCTAGATCCAGGATCCTATGAACTAAGATTTGCCATTGTGCTTTGGTTGACATATTCTTGTTTCTTAAATTGTCCTTCATAAAGTAATTTTGAAAACAATTTGGAATTTTTTTCTCCCTACCCTTTTTTTCAAAATAACTTCCTCGGAAACAGTCAAATGAAACAAATCAACACCTAGGTTTTGTACTTCTGATGCCAAACAGAATGCTGGGAACAATGTAGGGCTTTCCCTTGTTTGTTGACTGGCCATCTGTGAAGGTGTAAGCCCTTTTCCTCACCCATAACTCACACCTCTCTGCCTCACCATCAGTCTTGGGAAGCTCTTATTCATTGGACACTATGTGGATCCGATTTATAAAATCCTCAGAGTTGTTTTCTTTTATATCATTCTCATCATTTTGTAAACCATTTTCCTGTTTCTTTTTCCCACTCTATATCAGACTTGAAGGAATATGCAAGCATCAGTGCCCTCCAAATTTAGGACCCTAGTACAAAGCTCCACTCACCCTGACCCAGTTAAGGATCCAGCCCAGCCTCAGTTTTGCCAAACTCGCAAACTTCCAACAGGCGGGCTAGTCATCCTGCTTGTCTGGAAAACCCCATTTTTATGGATTTTCTCCACGCATTTGTCACAGACACAATTTCTATTTTCATGCTCAAACTGAAGAAGGCTTCTTTCTGCTTAGAGTTTATTTGTGTGTACTCCCCTCACAGAGGCCCCACTAGCTGGTTCCCTTCCCTCTCTCTGGGCAAGAACATTTGATAAAGTTTCCTCTGGAGTCTCTCAAAGTTCCTGTATAAAATAAGGGGGTGGGGGTAGACTGGCTGACCTCAGGGATCTCTGCCAGCTAAAGATCTATGAGCTCTGGCGTGTATGTATGCATGTGTATGTTTGACATTCGCCTAAATTACTCAACGACTTCGCTCCATTGTCTCCTTTCCCATTGGATCCATCCAAACAAGAAAGTCAACTCGATCAGTGCCCAGAGGGGCACTGGCTTCTCTTTTGGGTAGATGGGCCCCACTTGATTTTGTTCTGCTCAGTTTTACATGGTGGATCCTCAAACACACCCTGACTTGGCAGGCAGGAGGCAGCTCCCCTGCCCATTCCAGATGTGAACCACATTGAGCAGCCTCATAGTAAGAAAGCTGGTAAAGAAATGACCTAGGAGGGAAGAGCATCAAAACTACATGATTTGTCTCTTCTATTGCATATTGGTCCCATCCCTGACCCATGCTGCCTTTGGGAGCCTGGACAAGTCGCTTGGCTTCTATAATCCTCTGACGACTGTCTAAGATCATAAGTAGAGATGGGGGTAGCTTCCTCAACTGGAATACCCTTCATCAATGAAATCTGAGTTCCAGTCCTCATCCATTCATTACTTATCTAAATCCATTCAGACTCAAATCTAATTTCCAGTGGCTAGAGACTATGAAGAGACTGGAGGTAGAGGGGATGGACTGTTGGACTAGGAGTGGGCAAGGCCTGAGTTCAGATGCTGCATGGGATGCTTGTTAGTTTTGTACCTAAAGCCTCTCAGCCTTCAGCTTTCTCATCTGTAAAATGGGAATAATGAATAAATAGTACGTACATCCTAGGGTTGTTGAAAGGTTCAGATGAAACTCCAGATACATATTATATATATATATATATATATATATATATATATATATATATGCAGATAGGTAGATGATAAATCAATGACAGATTATAGACAGATAAATAGATAATAGCAAGATAGATAGGCATATCTTGCTTCACAAGCTTTAAAGCACTGCATCCAGAGAAGACTGATCTTACAGCTTTCTGACTTTGCCTCAAAAAGGGAATTCTAAAAACAAACTGTCAACAATTTATATGAAAGCTGGCTCTACATCACATTCTTACAAAACGCCGATTAAAACAATTCCCACTTAACAGCTTGGTAAAGATAATGGGAAAAAATTCAAAAAGAGAATGTTTGAAGGAGTGTAGGAAGAGAGATATTCTAATGGACTATTATTGGAGTAGTGAATTGAAGCAATTAATCTGGAAAAATAATTTAAAATTGCCCCTACACACACACACACATTAAATTATGAACACCCTTTGACTAGCCTACCAATCCTTAGTATATTTCCTAAGTGTGTCAATGATAATCCATAAAAGTTTATTAAGGTCTTACCTATTCTAAGTGCTGAGATTATAAAGAAAGAAAAAAAACCACAGTCCCTGTTGGGAGCCATTAGGCAAACAGCAAAAACGCAGAGGGTAAGTTTCATTTAGACAAATTTTTTTGATTAGCATTTTTTGTTGTTCCAAAGAACTAGAAGCATAGTGGTTGCCCACTGGTTAAATGATGGACTGAATGATGGTAAATTTATGAAATGGACTATGTGATAAGAAATGACAGCTCCAAAGAATTCAGAGATATTTTGGAAGGCTCCAGGGGAAGCTTTATCAAATGTTCTTGCCTAGAAAGAGGGAAGGGACACAGTGAGTGGGGCCTCTGTGAGGGGAACAGAAAGAATCTCTCTTCAGTTTGAGCATGGGAATAAAAATTGTGTCTGTGACAAATGCGTGGAGAAAATCCATAAAAATGGAACTTTCCAGACATGCAAAATGACTAGCATGCCTCCTGGAGGTTTGTGAGTTTGACAAAACTGAGGTTGGGTTGGGTCTGCAACTGGGTCAGGGTGACTGGAGCTTTGTACCAGGGCCCTAAATGTAGAGGGTGCTGACCTACATTTATGCTTCTTCAGCTGGGAGAAACAACTTTCAGGTGTCAACTTCCTCTCCCCTAATGGGGAGACTCCTCCCTTATCTCCCCAGGACTGAAGGCTCTCTTACAGTTGTGCCTCTTGGAGTTTTTAATCAAATATCTTATTGTGAATGAGAATTGGACCAAGCGTCTGCAAAATGTGCTCAATTGGAAAAGAAGGGATTATCAAAGAATTATTGCCACCAAAATTTTTTTTTTAGAAAAGATAAACAATAAAGACCCTGCCCTACTCTGGTGTACCACAAAACAAGGACCAATAGAATCTTTTCCCCTTATGGATGCATTAAAATCTCTACTGTGTTAAAGAGGCTCCATCTTTTCCTTTCTCCTTCTCTTCTTCCTTCACCTCTTCATCTTCCTTCTTTGTCCTTCCTCGTCATCTTCTTCCTCTCCTTCCTTCTCTTTTTTTTCTCCTTTTCCTTCCCCCTCATCTTCTTTCTTCCTCCTCCCTTCCTCCTCCTCCTTATGGAGTTAAACTAAACCTTAGCTTCTCTTCTTCCCTCTGCCTTCCTTTGTTTTTGTCCAGACTTCACCCTGTCCAACAAACACTGAACAGTCCCGGACATGGCATTTCCTGGTTTATGTCACTAGTGATAAGTTCTGTTTATTAATCATGACATGAGCCATTATCAGACTCTGCATCTGAGACCACTTCTGTTTCATGATGCACCCCCCCATACACATATATACCATACATGCACATAGACTCATGTGGTACCCCATTTGGGCTTTTGCCTCTCCTTCCTCTTCAGAGGAGAAAGAGATGAGAGTCCCCCAGTCCTAGCCCCTGTCCCTCCCCGCCCCCAACCTTACTCTTCACATCTATCATTCTGTAGAGGGTATTGATGTCCCATATTATTCATGTGCTATCCATAGCTTGTTTAGATACTTCCCAGGGATCCCCTTTTTGTTGCAAGTAACAGCAACAATGATAACAAAACAACAGCCGCAGCAGCCATAAAAATACTGCTGTAAAGAGTTGTTCTATGTGAGTTCTTTCTCTTTTTTTAAACATGCTTTGAGTAGATTTCTAACAACGGTATGTCAGGTCAGGACATTTTTATCACCTTCTTTGTACAATTGCAAATCATTTTTATCTTTGCTAGACAAATTCACCACTTCAATAGTGCATTAATGTGCTTTTCTTTCCATTATCATTGGGATTTTGGGAGGCAATTTCATGTTCAGTCCTCCCATTTTAGAGATGGAGAAAGTGGAGCTTCCACAAGTCATGTGATATACCGAGGGTGGTAGAACTCAGAAGCAGCAAAGTCCAGGCCGGAGATCAGGTTCCCTGAATTCAAATTCAGCTCTTTCCACCAATGGTTCAAGGTGGCCTTTGCTACAGACTTTGCTGTCCGAAGGAGGAAGGGGAGCAGAGATACCACCGACAAGGTGGGATGATTCCTTTTATGAAATAAACCAACTACACCATTGGCCCATTGTCTTCCTTGCACTATAGAGATGGTCTCCTCATTGAATCCCCAGACTCCTTCCTATCCATCCTCCCAACAGTATTCTTTGCTGCAAGCCTGACTATGTTACTGCCCTGACTCAAAAGTCTTCAGTGGCTCCCTATTTCCTCTAGTATAACATATCCACCAGCCTGACATTTAAAAACCACCCGTGGTTTAAATCTAACCTACCTTGCTAGACTTACTTCTCGTTACCCCAAATGTGCTATCTCCCCTATTATAATGCTTCTTAGGGGCAAGTACTGTCCTTTTCTATTTATACCTCAGTGTTTAGCACAAATAGTGAGTACTTAAAATGGTTATTCATTCTTTCTTTCATTCACACTTTCCTTTATGCCAAACTAAACTTTACTGTCTTTTCCCCAAATTCTACTTTCCTACCTCCTTGCCTTTACCCGGCTAACTTCCTGCATGTTACGCCCTCCCTCCTCATCTCTAACTCTTACAATCCTTAGCTTCCCTCAGGGTTTAGTCCCAGTGCTAGTCTCTAAGTTGTTTCCCTTGATCCCCTCTGCTATTCACCCTCTCATCCTTTTTGAATTTCCGTGTCTTATTATCTAAAATGCAGCTATGGGTTGCAATGGATAGAGTCCTGGACTTGGAAGAAGGAACACCGAAGTTCAAAACTTCCCTCAGATACTTACTAGCTCTATGATCTTGGGTAAATCAGTTTAAAAAAATAACCCTTTCCTGCCTCAGTTTCCTTATCTGTAACATGTAGAAAATAATCACAGCATGTATTTCCCAAGACTGGTGTGAGGATCAAATGATATAATCATTTGATTTTGAAAATCGTAAACTACTTTGGAGATATTATAAATGATAATGATGTCTCACATGTGCCCCCTCCCCTAGTAGGGGGTAAGCCCCTTAAACATAAGTGTTGGTTTTATTTTCATCTTTTAATTTCCATTCCCTAGTACTAGCTTTGTGCAAAGAAGATGATTAATCAAGATTTGGCTAATTGCATTGAATAATCATTGAGAGTTCAACTCAAGAATCACAACTTGAAAATAGGATAAGAAGAGAGACTTTAAATGAAGAAGGTACCGTGACTCGCTCTCTCTCCTCTAATGTTGTCTGATTTCCTTTTCTGGGAATTCATGACTTCTCCCTGGCTTTTTGAACTTCTAGGATTCCTAAATTTCAGTTTCCTCTTAGGGTCATCTGTACAAAGTTACCATGTTAGTGATTCTTTTTATGAACTGATGGGGGCATGTTATTTACTTTTCTTTTATCCCTGAATGACAGAATTTCCTTATTTTCTCCTAAATGGGAGTAAGAGAGAAGCCTGTATCAATAGCCAATGTGGACTCCAACATACCACCAGCCAATAAAAACATAATAAACATTAAAAAGATGCATGGCCAGAAGAGAAAGTGAGTTGATAATGTGACAAGACTGGCAGCCTTAACTGGCATCCATGAAATGTCAACTCCACATGTTGGTATAGAGAATTTGAAGAATACCCCAAGTTGATAAGATCATAGATTCAATGACACATTAAGTATCATTCTTTTCCTCCTCAGAATCAATAATGAATTGATTATTTGCCTCCATAATTGACCATGTCTGGCACTACTCTAAAGAGTTAATGAGAAGGATCTCAAGAGTTTTGACATCTAAATCAAGATAAAGGGGAGTTCCCCTAAAATGAATTTTGGGATGTTCTGCCTTCTCTTCTTCATCTTATAAAAATCCCTTGCTTCCTTCAAAACCCCACTTGGGTACATAGCTCTATTCTTCATAGAGCCTTTCACCTCTTCCCTTCTTCCATCATTAGTGAGCTTTCCTTTTCTTGAAATGATTTTGTATGACTGTGCAATACTTTGTTCCTATCTACATTGTGCATATTATATCTCGCGAAGAGAATGTAATCTCTTTTAAAAGGGTGGTGTTCATTTCATTTTTGTCCCTGGAGCTTGGCTCAGTGACTGGCTGATAGAAGAGACTTGGTAAATATTTATTGAGTTGAATGGAATGGAATTTGGGTCTTAAGTTTGCAAGGCCAGAATCATGCATCTTTGAAAAAGATGTGAGGTAGACCCATAAAACACTCCAGTAGCCTGGGAGTTTTATACATCCCTGGGTAGTGGTAAACACCAATCATCTAAAATAGGATGGTAGGACTAAGAGTTCTATATTGTCCTTGGGATCCCACCTTGTCCAAACATTCTGCTTTTCCCAATAAGCAAATAGGATCCTTCATTTAGTCAAAGGGAACTCTCTAGATGGAAACTTTCTCCAGTCACTCAGGTGGCAAGCCTTCAAAGACTTAAAAGAAAAAGTCCTAGAGATTTGCCTGAAGTTCAGAGAAGATTTGGACCCTGTCTTTCTGTCTGACTCTACCTCTTGAGTTCTGAGCACAATAGAAATTAAAAAGTTTAGTCCAATTGAACTGAATTATTATCCAACCCTTTGCTCATAGATAACATCATTTTTTTTTTCATTTTGACAAAATTTATTTGAGGGGCTGATTCTGTGGGCTACAGCCAAGGTCCATAAAAAGGAAGAGTGGAGGAGTAGGAAGAAGGAAGACTAGGTTTGAAGTCTGGAAATGCCAAGAAGGTGTCTCCTCTACATTAGCAGAGGGAGGTTCCTCCTCTGAGGAATCCCTAGGCCTGCTCTTATCCCTGTCCTCACTTCTAAGTCCAGTCAATGCCAGTTACATAGATGGATTTTAATAAATACTTGTCAATGGATGATTTCTTTGGTCCAGTGTTCATATGAAATGCTTTTGTCTGTAGGCCTATCACAGGTTTTCTGAAGGAACATCTGATGAGATGAATCTGTTTTTTTCATTTTGTTACCAACCTGGTAAGACTTGCCCTGCCCTCAGCATTGGTGGAAGGTTCATCCCTTGCAGGCATATGGGAACATCAGACCATAAATCTCTGTGTTTGTTGGCTAGGACCCACTGCATTGATGCATACCCAACTTGTTGGGGAGTTCAAAGGCCTGGGATCTGGCTGCTGTGGGTACCAGGCTGGAACGTGGACAGAAGAGGTGAATGGGCGGATTCAGTTCAATTCACAGAACCCTAGGAGTAGAACAGGAAGGCAAATGAGTGACCATCTAGTCTATTTCCACCTCATTTTACAGATGAGGAAACTGAGGCCTAGAGAGTTGAAACAGAAGATGAAGAAGATGATGTTCCTATGGGTTAGAAACTGTCTGGCACTGCCTCTTGCAAGAGCCCCCTGTCATATACCAGCACCATGCTGGATACACAGATGACAAATGATGTGGATTAGCCACACTAAATGTCATCGTTGTTTTAGACTCTTCACTGGAGGCATTCCAAGTTGGAGACACAAGATGGTGGTGTTTTCCATCTTGTCGTCTGCTTTTCTCTTCCCCCTCCCCAAGAATAGTTAACTCATGCTGTCAAATCCTGAGTGTTGTCCCCTTTAGACCCTGGAATAAATCTTGAACTGACAGAGTTTTTAAAAAGTGGTCGATGTGTTCTTGTATCGATGTCCTGCCAGTTGAGCGTGTGGTGGGAGAGAGGAGAAGGGTGCGGAGGTGGTGAGAGCGAGGCTCTGAGGTATCAGCCTTGGGGTTTGTACAGAAGTTGATAGCACACGGCTTAGCGACCACAATTCAATTAGGAACACTGTGCAGCTGCCCTCAGGAACCTTGCCAAAAAAAAAAAAAATTAGGAAAGAAAGAAAAATGCTTTGTAAAGGAGATTGTTTTTACTCCCTTTGCCTGATGCCTTCTAAGTCTATTAACCACATAGACTCACAACGCTAGAGGAAAAAATTTATTGCCGACACAGAGGGACCCAAATCCCCCGAGGTTGGCTAAACTCAATGAAAACACAAGAATTGCATTTATGGGCCTCCCAAAGATAAGAATTCAACCTTTAAAATGGTTCCTTCAAATGAAAAATGGGTAACTGAGCTGCTAATGGCCTGCTGGCCTAGGAATTTGTACTCTGCCCCAATGTGAGAGCATCTCTAATAAATTCCAACTTGGCTGGACAGCAGGCGGCCTTTCACCACAGGCAGCTCTCAGCCTTGAAGGCCTCAGAATAAGGGCTGAAAATTAAGGCAAACTGAATATCTTGGAGCAAGGAGGGACTGTCATTGACCATATGGTCTCCTCTGTGAATGTGAGAAGACCCAGTTATTCTTGGTTATGATTCAGGGATGTGGTGTCAGATCTGCAGAAGGAGGATAAGGATGATACCTTAGGGGACAAATCTTAGATCTAAGAGTCATCGGTCTACCTCATCACAGAATGCCCTCGACAGGGGAAGAAAGATCCTCCCTCAAAGTTCCTCCCTCCCTTCACACTGCAATGTGTGCAAAGCATGTCACTGGGGAAGCTTCTAGTAGAAGTGGAGTTTATCTGGGACTTTAAGGAAGCCAAGAATCAGAGATGCAAACAATTCTAGAGATGAAATACAACTTGAAGTCAGGAGATTGAAGGAGTCACAAGGAGCTCTATGTCTCTGAACCTAGAGGGACAGGATGGTGAGGGCTTTGAATGCCAGAGAGAGTGTTTGATCTTGAAGCTGATAGGGAGCCACTGAAATTTACTGAATAGGGTAGTGATGTGGTCAGATTGGCCCTTTAGAAAGATCAGTTTGACACTGAATGGAGCCTGGACAGCACTGGGGAAGTATGGGAAGAAGCAGTCAAACTCCCCACCACCACCACCACCCAGCAGCTATTGTATCTCTCTCCTGATAGAGGACCTAGTGACCATCAAAAAAGAAAAGCATATTGTTTCTTAGGGGAGAAGGAGGTTGGAGTGAGGGGAGAAGGGAATGCAGCTATTAGCCATGGATAATTAAGGATGAGAAGAGCTCAAGTGGGAGAGACCTGTCTTCAAAAAGTCCAGTTGATAAAATTATATGGTAGTGTTCCCCTTGAAATGGATCTAATGGATTCCTTTTTCATCAGTGATACTATTTTTCTGGTTTCCTGTTCAGGTGCTTTGCTTTGACCCAGACAGAAGCATCCTTGACTCAAGGGTCTATGGGTCTAGTGAATGAAATGGCCCTGCTTAGGGATCATCCATCTGCCAGGTTGAAGGGGGAACCAGGACTCTGAATTATAATTATCTGGAAAGAGATTTTTTTTCTTTTAATCTTCCCTTCTTTTTTTCCTAGATGGAAAAAAGGCCAAAAGTTTAAATGACAGCTTCTTAGTGGAATGGCCCCACCATATGATGAACCCATAGGACTCAGCTGGCATTTATTAGGGACCTGCTTTGTGTGTGGTACTATACTAGGTGATATCAATACAAAGATAAGGGTAGACACAATCTCTACCCACAAGGAATTTGTCATTGGAGAGGCAAGTTGGTGTTGCTACAAAGAATGCCAGGGAAAGTCCTATATGTACTACTCTAAAGGCTCTGTTATGTAAGGCAGCTTCTTGCTGCCTCAGTTTCCTCATTTGTCAAAAGGACTTGATGATACATCATCTTCATCACAAGACCCTTGGCCAGTCTTAAAGTGCCAGATAAAACTGAACTCCTAATAATAATAATAATAATAATAATGATAGCTAATATTCATGTAGTGTCCTAAAGTTTTCAACTTGAACCTAAAAACCACCTTAGGAGATAAATACTATAATTATAACAATTTTACAGATGAGAAAACTGAGGCAGTCAGAGGTTTGGGGTTTTTTTGATGTTTGTTTTTTTGTTTCTTTAGTTACTTTTCCAAGGTCCTACAGCTTAGAAATGTCTGAGGCTAAATTTGAACTCAAGATTTCTGACTAGAGGTTGAGAGCTGTAATTTACTATGTCCTTGAATCACCTCCAATTATTAATCTCTTATGAAGGGCATGTAAACAAATGAGAAGAATATGAATCAAATCACAAACAGCAACTGAAAGAGTCCTGGACTTCAGGTGATAGGGCCTGGTTTCAAGTTCCTACTTTTCCTTTTACCAGCCGTGTGATACTCACTAAGTCACTTCATTCTCTGGGCCTTGATTTCTCTAAAACGAAGAATTGACTCAGTGACATCTGAAGTGGTTTGGGGGGGTCATAAAATCTAGGCTTGGCTCAAAGAAAGGGCTGTTCTGAGTTTGAGGAATGAGAGATCACTTCTGGCTAGAGAGGAGTGGTGGGAATCAGGGAGAGCTCCTTGGAGGAGGTGGCAGGAGAGATTTTAGCAGATGGAGAGTGGATAGTGTAGTGATGTGGTCAGATTGGTCCTAGATCTAGAGATAGAAGGGGCTGCAGATCTAGGCCAGTCTAGCCATCTGACATTAGAGAGGGGAACAGTGAGATCCAGCTGGGGAAGTGACTTCCTCAAGGTCACACAGGGAACGGTCAGAAAGATAATCTGCTGAGAAAAAGGGGACACTATGGGCAAGAACATGGGAATAGGTTAGATCGTATTCTAGTCAATATTTAACACCAGTCCTCTGAGGAGGGCACTATTTTTATTGTTTGGGTTTTTTTTGCAAGGTAATGTGGTTAAGTGACTTGTTCAAGGTCACACAACTAGATAATAATTAAGTGTTTGAAGTCAAATTTGCACTCAAGTCTTCCTGACTATCCACTGTACCACCTGACTACCCCAAAGGAGACTCTTTTAAGTTTAATCTGGATTAAAACTCTCCATTGCTTTCCTAAGTTCAGATGATCAAATAAATGAAACCCTGGTATGTAGTGTTTGCTGATTTGAAAGGTGTAGATGTTTACACTGAACATTAAATAATGGGCTCCCTGGTTAGCCAAGAAAAAGGAATACTGATAAATCTGGTGAGATTGGAACATGGAGTGCTTGAAGTGGGGGGGGGGGGCAGCAAGAGATAAGGCTGGAATAGTAGGTTGGAGTAATTGTGGAGAACCTTGAGGTTTGGGCTAAGAGCCTCATCGTCCATTTAGCCAACAGTGGGGAGCCATGGCATGTTTTTGAGCTAGGAAATGACTTGCCATCTGAATTATGGGAGTGATAGGGCAAAAGACAGAGTAGAAGAAGTGATGAATTTGAACCATGATAGTAAGAGTCAAATGTCGAACTGATTCAAGAGATAAGAACAAGACTTAGTCATGCTCCACAGAGCAGAAGGAGAGTCAGAGATGATACATTTTCAGCCTAAGGCCTATCCCCACCCCCCAATCTTTTCCTCCTTCCCCTCCAGGCTAAAACAAGTCTTTCAAACAATTCTCATATGGTAAAAAGACCAAGCCCTTCTCCATCCAGATCAAATATAAAATCTCTCCTTTGGCTTTTTTATGGCCAAACACAGTCTGGCCTCTTCCTTTCTTTCTAGACTTTTCTTCCACAAACTGATCCAGTAACACTGATCTTCTCCCAACTTCATACCTTTACATTGACAAGATCCCATGTCTAGAAGTCTTCCTCCATCCCTTGTCTCCTCCACTTCAAGACTCAGCTCAAATTTCCCTTTTTTTTCCAAGAGTGTCTTCCCTCTGAAATTACTTTTCATTATTTATTCTTTATCTTGTATCTACATAGTGGTTTACAAGCTGTGTCCTTCATTAGTCAATGAGCTTCTTGGAAGTAGGGACTATGTTTTTGCCTTTCCTTCTATACGTACTAAATTGGCATACAGTTGGTGCTTAATAAATGCTTGTTGCTCAGTTGATCTGTACCTTGTCCATCAAGAGCCAAACATATATTAAGGATCATTTATATGCTAGAGTTGCAAAGAGAAATGAAAGAAAAAAAAATGAATCAATGAAGAAATGAATGATAAAAAAGGTATTTAATAGGCATTGACTATTGAGCAAAACCCTGGACCAAGGACAGGGGACACCCTGGGAAAAGTCCCTATCTTAAGGATCTTCCATAGCATTATAAGGGAGAGAAAGAATCTTTTTAGGGGCCTCCTCCAAGCAGATGGAAATAATGTTCCTTTCTTAATGTTGTTTCCGTGATAAAATGGTATCTGCTCCCAAGGAGTTTACATTCTACATGAGGAGAGGGGGATGTGTACATCTATAAATTTATGTAGAGTAAATACAAATTAAATTGAGGTAGTTTAGGGAGAGAGGAGGGGGCCTGGAAAAGGCTCCATGGAGAAGGCGATGCTTCAAGACTGAGCTTTGAAAGAAGCCGGGATTCACATATTAGTTCCATTTACAGAATTAGAAAAGCTCAGAAGAGGAGTGTGTTTGGTGAGTTCAGTCTGGGGCTAGTGTGACATCAAGGTGAAAAGTGTCCATGAAACACCAGAAGCCAGAGTGGGAGGCTGGACGTTAAGAGGGTGATTATCTGCCTGCGAATCCTGGAAACCATGGGGTCAGGTGAGATCCTGGAGCCTGAGAATTTAGAGAGGAGGACCCAGGCTTGAAGACAGAGAGATGGCAACTCGAGTGGGCAAGAGGAACAGGGAAAGGAGTCTATATGTGCTGGAATTCTTTTTAGGGCAGATGACTATACTCCCCAGGTGTTATTCTCCTTTTTTGGAGGTAAGGAATTACTGAGCCGATTGGCACTGTTACCTGTTGGCTGACTCAACAGATAAAAAGGAAATTTCTCTGAATGAGTCATTGGCACAAATATGGGATGTTCACCAATCTCCGATGGAGTAGAAAGCTTCATTTCTCAAGCCAAGACTCTGCATCTGCAGACCCCCTGCTCTCGGGAGTACAGTCTGCCAGCATTCTGCTAATGGCCCTGCCCAGAGAACCTTAAGCTTTCCCTTTCATCCATTCCTAACAGCATTAAATATGGCGGCAAACAAAAGGTTGCTTTTTGTTTTTTTTTCTCCACCAATGGTTTCCTGGAATGATGATGTTCAATTCATTCCTTCTGGTTCACTTGATCAAATTACAAGTTAGTTATGAGATGCATTTATTTAGATTCTTGCCGGGGATTCAGTAAGAAGGGAATCCGGTAATCCAAGGTACTAAGAGAAGGGACATGAGGGGTGAATGGTGGATGTGGGTGGGGAGTGGAGAGGCTTGTGGGGGGAATAAAAACAGATTTGGCCGTAGGAAAATACCACAGAAAGTATGAGTTTTCCAAGGAAAACACAGAAAAACCTTAATGTATGCTGCAGTTTTTAAAAGGAAACATTAATAGCTCAAGACGCCCTTCTAGGGCAAGCCAGTAATCAATTTCAATTTCCCATCAGAACCTACCTGTCAGTGGGACCTCATTAAATGAGGTGGGATTGGTGTTAGCTTAAGAGGAAGGGTAGGGGGGACAGGGAACTTAGCAAATGTTTTCAAAACCATTCAAGGATTGTCAGGTTTTGTGGAAATCCTATTATTAGGAATGATTTTGGGATTTTTTTTTTGAGTTTTTGTACTTAACCTCCCCCCAGACTGTATTGAAAAATCAGAGGTTTGGGGGATTCATTATGTCCTTAAAAGCAGGATATTTCATCTCAGGATTGAGCTAGAGGAAAAACCCATTTCTTTTGAGGTCCCATTACAATTTGACCCTTTTGGAAACTCTGGGTTCAGAGTCTACAATTGTGGATTCAAATGTCAGCTATGCTATTTGCCTCTGTGTGACCCCAAGCAAGTCTCTTTTCCTTTTGGGGACTTACTTTTCTTATCTATATTATGATGGGTAGAATTATAACATTCCAATATCTTATGCCACTCTCAGGTTGATGATCTTAAATAAATCTGTATCACTCTATCCAGTTGCTGGGGACCCCTTTCCAATTTCTCTGTTTTTTTAACTTCTCTCATTGAATGTAAGCTCACTGAGGGGAGGAACTATTTTCTTTGAAACCCCAGTGCTTGACAAATATAAGGAATAAGAATCATCTATGATTTTGTGTATATATGTATATATGGGGGGTATAAGGAATCTGAAGTAAAACTCCTATCAAAGCAGGTTGTCACCTTCACTATAATCTATCATTTCAGAGAGGTTCCCAGAGTACTCAGATGACTTGACCAGGGTCACACAGTTAGTTTGTGTCAGAAGCAAGATTTGAATCCAGTTCTCTGCACTCTATGCCATCATGCTCCCTCTCTTGGCACATGGTCAACGTTTAATAAATGCCTGTTGAATTAATGAGCCTCATTGGAGCCAAAAGGAAAAAAAAAAACATTGTACCAGCCTAGCAGAGAAAAATATTTCTGTTTAGCCAGAGTGGGAGGGAGAGAAAATGCCCCTGGGCTGCTGAGGTACCTGGGGAATTTCAGCGGTGGTTGGGCATTGTGTTTCTTTAGGCCAAACAAATCAAGACATTAAAAAAATAATTGTTGTGAAAGGGGAACTGTGTTGAGGATCACAGGAATGTGTTGGCACCTGAAGAGAAACCGCTGGGTAAATCAGAACCCCTAGCATCATACCAAGTGTGCTGAAGAGGGATGGAAGAAAAGAATGGAGAAAAACACACACAATTAAGGCTTAAATATGACCTAATACATTGGCATAGTATTTGATCTTATCCTATTTAGGGAAAAAAACTTATGACTCATGTGTCAAATTATCAAGTCATTACTCACTTATAGAGTGTAAATTGTGGCTACCTTTTATGTACTTTTCATTAAGAATGCTCACTTCAGTGAGGATGGATTCGGAAAAGGGGAGGGCAGTTGAGGTGGGCAGAGGAGTCCAGAGTGACCCAGCTGATGAGCTTCCGTTCATATTAGTAATCTTGCAAATGTATCATGATTTGCATCTAGTCTTCCTCTTTAGAATGGCAACATTTTGAGGACAAGCATTGGTTTTTCTTATAATAACAAAGGAAAAGCTTAATAAATATCTTTGTGGATTGAGTGATTCTTGATACCAGTCTTTGAGGAAATAGATTATAGATGGAGAGCTGGACAACTCCTGCTTCTTTTATAGGAGAGGAACCTGAGACTCATTGGGATAAAGAGACTTTCTCAAGATAACACATGCAGCAAGTGGTGTAGGAATAAAATCCACATGATTTTATTTTAATTTTATTTGAGAAAAGTATTTAGAGTCCATCAGGTCTTTTTTCTGAATATTGAGAGCATTTTTTTCTCACGAGTCCTTTGTAGTTGTCGGGTCATTTTGTTGCTAAGAAGAGTGGAGTTCTTCATGTTTGATCAAGGACACCGTGTTGCTGATACTGTGTACATCGTTTTCCTGGTTCTGCCATTTCACTTTGTGTCATTTCATATAACTCTTTCCAGACTTTTCTAACTCTTCCTATTCATCATTTCTTATTGCACAATTGTATTCCGTTATATTCATATCCCATGGTTTGTAAATGAATGACTACTTTGCAGGAGAAATGAATTATAGGGGATGCTTTTGAGAGCTGAAGCCATCCAAACTTGGTTCAGAAACAGTATCCATGGGGCCTGTTATATTTTCCCAAGAAAGCACTGTGGGAACTGGAATGTTTCTCAGAAGTATGTTTGAGCATCTCATCCACATGGTGTCCTTCCTCCTACCTGACTAGGTTTGAGCTTGTGGTTGTGAAATGGCATTTTAATTATACCTTAACATTTAGGATTTCCAAATCCTTGGTTATTATTAATTAATTAACCTCTGCAGTAGGGTGGGAAAGGAGTCAATGTTGTTATCATTATTGTCATTCTGGTCACCATTGATCTTACATGGGGAAGAGATAGAACCTCAGGACTGGAAGTCCTCTTTGGTCCCTTGCACCTTGGAGAAGATCATTTCCTGAACTCCATCCAGGAGTTTCTCTCCTAGGTTTAGGTCCTCTTTCCCAACAACCAGAGACTTTTCTGTTTGGCCCCAGGGGATAAAAGTTGCAGAGAAACCAATGTAGATGACATAAGGGGAAGCCATTTCAACAGTCAGAACTGTTTCAGAAGAGAGTGGACCACTGAGGCACATAGTGGGCCAGTCAGTCAATAAGGAGGGAACCCCTCAAACAGAGACTGGGTGACTTCATTTGTCAGGTATGGGCTCTGGATGACTGCTAACAGTCCTTTTCAATTCCAAGATTCTGGGACTCTGGGGCTCTTGTCCAGAAAACCAAGGCAGAATAGAGGAATTCTTAGCATCTTTTCTTGGGCTCATTCATAAGATTGGTTCTGTGGCTTAGGGACAGCTAAATTTGGAATTTTACCCATGGAAAAATGCTATGCCATGTCAGGCCAAGAAAGGGGAAGTTCAATAGTATCCCTGGGAGGAAAAAAAGAATTTAGGGGAAAAAATTCTGCTGAGCTATGTTTGGGACTCGTAGTCAGTGCTACTGGATCATCACAGACCAAAAAAAGAAGAAAATGGTCAAAGGCCATTGTGTCTGTCTTTCTGCCCTTCCTGGCAGCTTCCCATCTCCCCTCACATTCCACCATCAGCTTCACCCCCAGCCTTCAAACTGATGACTGAGAATGGTGTCAGAAACACCCTAGATATTTTTAGGATTTCCTTTCCTGTACATCAACAAGCCTTTGCTGTCTTGATGATTATATGACCATTCTAGGGGGCAAAGAAAATCACTCCAAAGCATCATGAATCTGTGGTTGGAAGGGACTTTACAGGTCTTCTAATCTCTCTCCTTCATTTTGTAAATGAGAAAATAGAGGCCTCCCAAAAAGGAAGTGACCATTAGCACTAGTGGCAGAACGCAGATTCAAATCAATGTCTCATGATCCCCAAGTTCAGTGTTCTTTCCAATGCCTCCCAATCCCCAAAATCTTTATCAAGTAGATCACGGATTTAGAGTAGAAACTCCACATTTTATAGAAGAGGAAATAGACCTCTAGAGATTATATGACTCACACAGTCAGGGATTATCTGGGTCAGGATTAAAACGCAGATCTTCCTGAGCTCCAAGATGAGCCCTTTTGCTCTTGCATGCCTGAGGCAAAAAAAGGAAACATCTTTGTCTTCAAGAAGTTTGATAGGGGATAGAATATGGATGTAAAATGAAAAAGCTCATGATGTGACTTGTCCAAAGTCATATGGACAGTCAATGTCAGAGGCAAGAGATGGCCTAAGAATGTTTCCTAAAATAATCAAGGAGGTCAATTGTACTCAAAGCAATAGACTTTTGTTATTTTGTTTTTCAGTTGTGTCTTCCTCTTTGTAGCCCCAGTTGGGGTTTTCTTGGCAAAGACACTGGAATAGTTGCCATTTTCTTCTCCAGTTCATTATTCTGATGGAGAAACTGAGGTAAACAGTTAGGTGACTTGCCCAGGGTCATAGTGCCACTAAATGTCTGAGGCTGAGTTTGAACTCAGGAAATCTAATAGCCATTACCTCACAGGGTTCTTGTAAAGAATGCTTTGCAAAAGTTAAATCGCTATATTAATGATGATGATGATGATGATGATGATGACCATTATTATTTACTAGGTAGACACTGGGAGAAGAATGAGCCCTTTCTGTTAACTAGAGAAAGGAAGATAATCTCTGCCTTATTTCCGCATGTGATGTCAGAGACCAGAAGACCCAGAATGTGGGACGGGATTGTCTGGCTTTCCCTTTCTCTACCCTTTACTTTACTAATACCTCTCTGAGCTCACTTTGGACAAGTTGTCTGCTCTACACCTCTCTCACATTCTCCCTGTTGTCTGGTTAGGCAAGGCGCTTTATCCACTATAGTGCCACCTAGCTGCCCCTTAAACCTTTATTATAGAATATTTTAACACATGGGAAAGAGTTTAAGTCTTAGGAAGAGACATCCAATAGTGCAAGGGAAGTAGGGTTTCACAGAATCAAATCAAATCAAATCTTATTTAAGTCATCAGCTTTTGAGAGTGATTACTTTTAGGCCATGGCAGGAGGAAAGAGAATGAGTGATGCTCTTCTAAGAAAGCCCAACTCTCATCGTTCCTTCTACAGAGTGGGTAGGACTCCCCTGGGTCCTTCATCATCTTCATCCATGGCCTTATCAGGAGGATTTGTTTCTCATCTTGTATGTTGCAACCAGGGAGCTGCTGTGGACTGTCTGTAGGGGCCCTGATGAATAGAACAAATATGATGGAATGGATGGCTCCATCGAAATATATGGAAGAGGGGTGGCTAGGTGGTGCAGTGGACAGAGTACCAGCCCTGGAGTCAGGAGTACCTGAGTTCAAATTCAGCCTCAGACACTTAATAATTACTTAGCTGGGTGGCCTTGGGCAAGTCACTTAATCCCATTGCCTAGCGAAAATTTAAAAAAAGAATTAAAAAAAAGAAATATATGGAAGTACCAGACAACAGGGAGAATGTGGGGTAGGTGTAGAGCAAAGACAGCTTGTCCAAAATGAGCTCATAGAGGTATTAGTAAAGTAAAGCACAGACAAAGGGAAAACAGAACATTCCCGTCCCACATTCTGGGTCTTCCTGGCCTCTGATGTCATATGTGGAAATAAGACAGAGACTGTCTTCATTTGTTAAGTTAACAGAAAGGATTCATTCTTCTCCCAGTGCTACCTAATAAATAATAATAATGATAGTTTTAATAATAAAAATTAAAATAATACTTTCAATTTTGCAAAGCACTCTTTACAAGGACCCTGTGAGGAAGCCACTCTTATATTTTACAGATGAGGAAACTGAGACTCAGAGAGATCACACAGCTAGTAAGTCTCTGAGGTAGTTTTTGAATTCAGTTCTTTCTGAATCCAAGCCCAACATTCCATCCACTTTTCTACCCAGCGCACCCAGAATGTAATAATGGCAGGTGAATGGAGAATCTAAGGAGGAACTCAAATCTGATCCTTCTTTTGATTATGTGTTTTTTTATTTTGAGTTTTAAAAATTTTCCCCTAATCTTGCTTCCCTTCCCATACCCATCCCACAGGAGACAATTTGTCAGTCTTTACATTATTTCCATGGTATACATTGATCCAAATTGAATGTGATGAGAGAGAAATCACATCCTTAAGGAAGAAACATAAAGTAAAAGAGATAGCAAGATCAGATAGTAAGATAGCAGTATTTTTTTTCCAAATTAAAGGTAATAGTCCTTGGTCTTTGTTCAAACTCCACAATTCTTTCTCTGGATACCGATGGTAATCTCCATTGCAGACAGCCCCAAATTGTCCCTGATTGTTGGGCTGATGGAATGAGTGAGTCTATCAAGGTTGATCATCACCCCCATGTTGCTGTTAGGGTGGACAATGTTTTTCTGGTTCTGCTCATCTCACTCAGCATCAGTTCATGCAAATCCAGGCTTCCCTGAATTCCTGTCCCTCCTGGTTTCTAATAGAACAATAGTGTTCCATGACATACATATACCACAGTGTGTTAAGCCATTCCCCAATTGAAGGGCATTTACTTGATTTCCAATTCTTTGCCACCACAAACAGGGCTGCCATGAATATTTTTGTACAGGTGATGTTTTTACCCTTTTTCATCATCTCTTCAAGGTACAGACCCAATAGTGGCACTGCTGGATCAAAGGGTACACACATTTTTGTTACTCTTTGGGCATAATTCCAAATTGCTCTCCAGGAAAGTTAGATGAGTTCACAGCTCCACCAACAATGTATTAATATGCCAGTTTTCCCACATCCCTTCCAACACTGTGAGGTGGTACCTCAGAGATGCTTTAATTTGCATTTCTCTAATAAGTAATGATTTAGAGCAATTTTTCATATGACTATGGATCACTTTGATTTCCTCATCTGCAAATTGCCTTTGCATATCCTTGGACCATTTGTCCGTTGGGGAATGGCTTGTTTTTTTTTTTATTTGACTCAGTTCTTTGTATATTTTAGAAATGAGACCTTTGTCAGAAATATTAGTTGCACAAATTGTTTCTCAGTTTGCTACATTTATTTTGATCATCTAGTTTGTTTTGGGTGATGTTCTGCATCTCTTCCTTGGTCATCACCTGCTTCCCTTTCCATAGATCTGACAGGTAAACTAGTCCTTGATCCTCTAGTTTGCTTATAAGTTTTTTATGTCTAAATCCTGTATCCATTTGGATCTTAAAACAGACAGAAAACATAGCTCCTGGTTCATATATGGGCGGTGTGTAGTAGGCAAGTCATGTCACTGCTGTTTGCCTCAGTTCCCTCATTTGTAAAATGAGGATGATAATTGCACATTTCTCACAGGGTAGTTGTGAATATCAAATGAGACAATGTACCCAGAGTGCTTTGCCAACCTAAGGTTCCATTAGTTGTTTGTGGTTGTCATGGTTGGGATACTGGGAGTTGTACAGGGGATACCTAAAGGCTTCATAATTAATGATGGAAAAGAAGAGTCCTCATTTTCTTTTGCTTGGACCAACCTCACCTCACATTTCCTCTGACCATCTCCTGACTTGGAAATAATTAATCATGTTCAATTTGCTTCCCTGATGCCACTGAGCTGTGTAGTTGTGTATCTGAGCTGTGTATCTATTGGCTCGGGGTCAGCCAATGCAAAACCTGCTTCAGAACTAACATTGCCCAAGGCTCCCCGGAATCTTCCTCTGTGTTTCTGTATGGCCACCCACAGGAGAAGTCTTCATTTGGCATTCCACAGTTCCTTAGGTTTTGCTTCTGGGATTATGTAGGGCCCATAGAACTCTCCCAGGTAGATCCAGATGGAGATTGATGTACAGGCAAAGGCAAACGATCTGCAGCAAGGAAACATTGTCATCACCCAACATGCCTGATCCTGTAGGCTTTCTTCTTAGGTATATGTCTTCCCAGAGACTAAAGTTCACTGAACATGGACCTTTAAAACTCTAGTTAAACCCCAGTCTCCAGCACCCTAATAATTGGTTCCTTGGATGGCCTGGAGGCAAAAAGCTAAAAGATATTTCCTCCTCTCCCTCAATTCCTCCTCAGTAAAATTATTTCAATGGGAAAAAAAGGAGAACATTTCACAAAAAAGAGGGGGAGGTAGAATTTGCAATTGTTGACCCTTATTACCTGTGTGATCTCCCACATGAATGGTGATGTTTTGAGATTTTGCCTGCAAAAGAATGAGAAGTTGGAGTCTTTGGGCTCATCACTTACTTTGCAAGGCACCTCAAGGAGGATCCCCCAAATTTCAGTAGGAAAATAGCTCTCTATCCCAAGGACAAAGTTTAGCCCTAGATGCTTTGACTGTTGTTTTCTTTAGGGAGGTGACTGGTAACTATAAATTCTTTATATTTAGATCGCCTCACATGAGAAAGTTATCTATGGAATGATGTGCCTAGTAGTCTAGGATGGCACCTTGGCCAAAAGTCGCAAGTATCCCTAGCCCCGGAGATCCTGAATGTTTGTCAAGTTATGAAATGATAAAGGACATGCCTTCTTCAAGCTCTCCATTATGGGATGATGATGGCCACCATCCCACTGCTACAATCTTTGGGTCAGAGTCCCACCTACCTCACAGTTTGGCTTTATTTTTCTTTGTCTGATGAAGAGCTCAAACTCTTCTCCCCTATGTACTGTGAGAAAGCTTTGTAAATAATGAAGAGAAGAAAAATGGTAGGAATATGGGGCGGGTGGGGGTGAGGCAAGGAATGCTCTGTGGGTTTGGGTTTGTTGTCGTGCAGGCAAGAAGGTATTCTATACAGGCCTTGTTGAAAGGAAAGTTCGTTTTCTAGAATATCTGTTGAGATGAATTAACTTATCCCGAGTACTGAATTTGGCTAAAATTAAATCTAAATTTCCAGTAGGATCTAGGGACAATAGAGACCTCAGAGGTCATTGGATGCAAACCCTCATCTGACAATTGAAGAAAGATTTAGAGAGATTGTATGACTTACCTAGCATCATACAATTTTCATTCACTTGTTTTAGGTTGACAAGCAATTATTTTCTCTTCCATCTGAAAAAAATAAAAAGAATAACAAAACAACATAAAAAATCATGGTTAAAGGAAACATTTCCAAATTAGCCACACTGCCAAATGTCATACAAGTTTAAAGGGTCGGGTATTGGACTTGAACCCAAGTCTCTGAATCTGGAGGTAAGTCTCTTCCAATTAAACTTCCAGATCTAGAGGCAAAGTCCATCCTTCAATCCATATAGTGAAGCCATGCACCCCCCCATCCCCAACTTTCTAAACATTTCTGGATTTGAGTCAGTTCCGGAGCTATCTGAGGGAGGTACCCAAAAGTTGAGCCACTGCCCCATACTGAGGCAAGCTCCAGGGATAGCTAGATTCAAGGTGGTCCTAGAATCCTAGTTCACATCTAACCTGACTTCATGAGACAGCTAGTCATGTGGAATCCAGACCTTATACTAGAATAAAGGTTGTTGGGTCCCATTTTCACTCGTTGTAAAATTCTGGAATGTCAACTTTCCAGTCGGTAGCAAAGAAGACTGGACCAGCTGGTCGGAAAGTACAAGTGTGGTTAAGGTGAGTTACGAACAAGGGAAAGAATTTACAATGTCTCTTCTTAGGGAACCCAAATAACTTTTAAACCCTAGACAGCCATGATGGAATGCACCTTTCTACATCTAAAGGGAGATCGTCCTGTCTCCATATTAACCGGATATCTGTGGTGCCTAGAAAAATCCTCATGACAACATTTCAACAATTGATCATTGAACTTCTCCTTAATGACCTCTCAGGAAAAAAAAATGAGATTTATGGACAAAGATCTGGAGTCAGAAGGCACTTGAATGATTAGCCAACCCAGTTCCTTTATTTTACAGCTTCATTGAACTGAGAGACCTTTTGAACAAAATAATCGGGATTTTGGGATGCATTATGTGCCCTCAGAGTTTTGATGGGTGTTCATAGGATCCTATATTCAGAACTAGAAGATGCTTTAGCAGTTATCTAGTTCAACCTCCTCATTTTACAGAAATGGAGACTGAGGCACAGAAAAGGAAAATGAATTCTGAATTGACCCCAGTCATCTTAAAGCATCTGGAGGGAAGCATGTGGAATAGGGTTTCCACTTGGCACTTGAAGGTAGAAGTAGTCAGTCAGTATCTTCCATGAGGTGACACTATGATAAGCTCTTTGCAAATATTTTCTCGTGTGAGGGTATGGGTTTCCTCTCACTCAAGACCCTCATCACAAGCCGGGGATCCCTTGTCAGGGGACATTACAAGGGATTCCTGCTCTGGTACCCATGAAACCAGTGGTTCTCTGAGGTCCCTTCCAACTCTGAGATGCTGGATGTGAGGATCCCTCCTCTGGGCTTCCAGGAAGAATTCCTTCGGAACATTTGCTGCCAATTTGTCATTCAATAGAGGCCTAGAGAGTTTCAAGCTGATTATAATTGTCTGGCTGCCAGAGTCTATCTCATTCCTAGGGGCGAGGTCAGTGATTAACACTGGGGTATGATGTCATATCTCAAGTAATGTGGTTCTCTGGCTTCTGCCAAGGTGGCGATCCTTATTCAGGCAAAATGACCAGCCCTCTGCTTACATGGCAGAATAGGCAGGAGCTGGGAAAAGAAGCCAGTGAAGCTCTCCAGGTAGGATGCTGGCAGACCTGCCATGGTCAAGTTCCTTCCTTTCTCTGAGCCTCAACTTTCTCACCTGTAAAATGGAGATCATCAAGGTCAGGTAACCTGGTACCATGGAGAGAAGTCTGGGTTTGGACTCAGAATCCCCAGGTTGAAATCTCAGCCCTGTTGCTACTTGTGGAGACCTGGTTTAGCAACAAACCCTGTTGACCTCAGTTTCTTCTTCTGTAAAATAAGAGTATGGTACTAGGTTACCTCAAATGTTCCTGTACATCTGTAGCTTCTGCTTCAGTGGGTTATTGCAAGACTCAATTGTGATGATATTCTTTTTTGTTTTGGGGCAAGGCAAGGCAATGGGGCTAAGTGATTTGCCCAAGGTCACACATGTATTAATAGGTAGCATTTGAACTCAGATCCCCTTGTTTCCAGGTTTGGTGTTCTATCCACTGGGTTACCTAACTGCCCTGTGATGACATTCATAAAGTGTTCTGTAAATTTTAAAATATCAGTCTTGGGCAACTAGGTGGCATAGTAGATAGAGCACCAGTCCTGGAGTCTGGAGGATCTAAGTTCAAATCTGACTTCAGACACTTAATATTACCTGTGTGACCTTGGACAAGGTCATTTCCTTTCAAAAACCAAACCAAACCAAACCAAACCAAACAAAACCCAAAATCTCAGTCAGGAATATCTGAAGTCAAATCCAGTCTTGGACACTTATAAACAGTATGACCCTGGGCGAGTCATATAACCTCCATTTGCCTCAGTTTCCTTGTCTATAAAATTGGGATAGTAATAGCACCTGCCTCCCAGTTTTGTTGGGAGGATTAAATAGATGACCATTGTAAAATGTTTTAACATAGGGTCTAGTATACAGTAGGTGCCATATAAATGTTAGTTGTTATGATGATTGTTTTCTTTTATGTTTTTCCCCAGAGTGGTCTTGGCACCTTCTCACACATAGTGGATGCTTAAGAAATACTGATTGAGAGATCCTATCTTAGGGAGAAAAGGGAAGGAGGGAGTAAAATGTGGAACTCAAAATCTTACAAAAATGAATGTTGAAAACTATATATGCAGTTGGAAAAATAAAATATTATTAACAAGGGGGAAATACTGGTTTAAAAATAAAAGATACTTACAAAATAGAAAAAAAATCAGATTTTACCCAAGGGTTCTTGGACTGTGGGTTCAAATATGAATAGGAGGTCTGTGATTTTTTTTACAGCTTTCTTTCCATATCATTGGTTTCCTTTGGAATCTTCTCTGTTTTATTCTGTGTGTGTGTGTGTGTGTGTGTTTAAAAAATCTGATTGTGATGAGTTGTCCATGGATATCACCAAGTTGCCAAAGGGACCCTGTACTATAAACAGACCAGGGCTGAGGTCTTACCCACCTTGTAGAGTAAGCCATGAGATTCATGATGAGGGAAAGAGACTCATCCCCAAGCAAAAAAAAATGATCCTTGGACTTAGGGAAACCCAATGATTCATTTCTTTATTCTTTATTCACTGGGGTTTCGAACGGTGGGTGCAAAACCTCCCTCCACTCATGCTGTTGGGCACATTTGCCCAAGGTCCCATAGCCAGGGTATGTCAGAGACAAGATTAGAACCACAATCTTTCTGGCTTTGCAGTCAGTCCTCTCTACTCTTTAGCAGGCTGCCTCTCAGTAAATCATTAACAACAAGATCCTTCTTACCTCTCAGTCCAATCCAGGAACCTACATCGGACACTAGCCAGTGTCTAAAGACAATGTGAAAGTATTTGAGTGTATACACATATTTGTGTGTGTGTGTGTGTGTGTGTGTGCGCGCACACGAGTAGCCTGTCTGCAAGCCAATGAGCAGTGTTGCCTCCTCACATCATTCTCTGGTTGCATTCTTATATTTTTAGGCCAGAGTCATAATAAAAGAATCTTTATATTCCAAAATAACTCTACAGATAAAACTGCACTATCGGCAAACCAGCTCCTCTTTTCAGCCAGGGGGAAGCAGTTGGTTCAGGGTAAAGCTGAGTTCACAGTCTATAAATGGCATGAACCCCCTCAATCTGCCTCGTTGTATTGTGGCAGAGTCACTTAGGGAACCACTTATTTTTAGCCTCTTAAAGAAGCACCATCAACAGGAGCATTTTTTTTTTCTGAGAAAAAAGACAAATCCAAGTGAATATGGTGCTCTGCAACAGTGGAAAGAGCATTGGATAAGAATCTGAGACCCTGAGTTCAAATCCAAACTCTGCCATTTACTGACTGTGAAACCTCCACAAAATCATCTGCTCTCTCTGAGGCTCAATTTCCTTGTCTGTAAAATGAGGCAACTGAACTTGGGTTGGTGAACTAGTTGATTTCTAAGCGACCTCATGCCTTTCATTCTATGATGCCCAGGAATGAGCTCTCTAGGATTTTTCCCTGACTCTATGAAGTCCATTCTGAGATTCTCGGCATGCCATTGACAAACCATTCAACATTTGTTCCAAAGATTTTGTTTTCCTTTCTTTTTTGCAGTGAGGGATGCGGTGAAAAGTACAGAGGAGAATTTTTGTTCAACAAAAAAATTAATTTTTTAAAAATGTAAGTAGAATAGCAATCTGTTCATCTACATAAGTGGAGGGAGTTTCCACACTGGAAGATATCTGTACACTAAAAACAGTAAAAACAAAAACAATTCTGAGAAGACTGAGAAAAGTAGAAATAAAAGAATTAATTTGTAAAGCTACTGGCCTAAATAAGAAGGATTAAGTCTGTTAACCTTACAATAAAGATGCTCTCTGATAATTTGTCCAAAATGGTGATGGTGACTTGGATGGTCAACGCCATCATCATCATCACTCCCTCTATTTTACGGTCTGTTCTGTCAAATAAATATGGCACACTGCCCTCTAGGGGCATGCAATCTAAACCAGAAAACTTTAAATGTAAACAAACAGAGAGTGGGTAAATAAACCCACGTGTCAGTGAACCCTTTCCACCATGGAAGGTTCCATTCTGGGCCTTCTAGGAACTGGCATTTAAAAGTAGAAGACATAGAAGGCGTTCCCTTTCTGCTGAATGTGCAGGCTGATACCATAAGGAAGGAAGAACAATTAGCAAATTCATGAAATACCTTTCTGCTTATTCTTCAACTAAAGAATAATCATTGTTTATTTGTTTAGCTGGAATACAATGTATTTTTGGTAATCGACCATTGGTAGATGAGTATGGATTTCATAAGTCTTGAGGTCATCCCATCTCACTTCATATAATCTTTACTAAAAAGCTTTAGGCAAGAGAAGGGGATGATTGACTTCCTCAGTCCAAACAACGATTCTGTCATTCCATGTCTCTCCCCATCCCTTCGTTCTCGTAATACAGAAAGGGTATTCATGAATTTACTTATTGTTCTTCCTAGCAAGGGACGCTATCCAGTGCTGTGGATTAACTATTGTGTATGAGGGAGGTTGACAATTCAGTTTAATTGAACAACGTTTATTACACATCTCCTATGTGTTGTAATACTGTGTGAGATCCTGAGGCAAGACTTTAAAGATGAATGAAACACAATCCCTGGCCTCAAGAAACCCACAGTCTGGAGGGGGGGGTGGATATTAAAACAATTTCTCTGAAGGACTTATGATAAAGAATGCTATCCCAAAGACAGAGCTGATGGTGTCAGAATACAGACGTAAGTATTGTTTTTTTCCTTTATTTTCTTGAGGTTTCACTTCCATTGTGTGTGTGTGGGGGGGTTACATTTACTTGCACGATATGACTTTTGTAGTAATGTGTTTCATAGCTACACATTTTTAATCTACACCAAGTACCTTACTTTCTCAATGGGAGTAGAATGGGAAGGAGGGAGAAAGTTTGGAACTCAAGATTTTGGAAGTAAATGTTGAAATTTCCTTTTGCATGTAGCTGGGAGAAAAATTAAAAAATTAAAATTAAAAATTAAACAAAAAGGAAACTTCCACTCTAGTTGGGAAAATAAGATTGATGTGGTATTTGGAATGTGACTGATCAATAAAGTAGCAAGATCAGGCAAGCCCCTACTAGTGACAGTGTTTATAATACATCAGATAGTAAGGTCCATGAGGGCAGGGACTGTCTTTTGCCTCTTTTTTGTCTCACCCAGATCTCAACCCCAGTGTTTGCCATGAAATAGGAGCTTCATAGAGTTTATTGATCTGTCGATACAATAGGAAAAGTCCTTGCACACAAAAGACTTAAATGTATGCATGCTTACATCCATGTATACACATTTGTTTATGCATATCTATGTATTTGTTCACAGAAACATATAGGAATATGTGCATGTATGAATGCATAGAGGTTTGCCTATATGATCATGTCAGAGGTCAGGTGATTTGGCCAAGGACACACAGAAAGAGAGTGAGAAAGCAAGGATTCAAACTCTTTAGACCCAGCCCTCTCTCTGCTTCCCCAGGATGTCAAATGAGCTATATCTTTGGCATCAGAGCAATCTGGCATCATACCCCAACTTATACTAGTGGGTAAATCATTTCACTTGACTGAGGCTCAGTTTCACGGTCTCTGAAATGGGCTTAACACTATAGGAACTTTAATTCCGTGAGGATTTGTTGAATACCTACAACACGCCAGCCGCTATTCTGGCTGCTAACATTACAAAGACAAAAATGACAATGGTCTTTACCTTCCTCCATTTCATATCTATTATTTGCCATCAGTTAGAGGAATGGGAGGAAAGGGAGAGGAATTAAAACGAGCTCAGATAAAATATCCAGTGATTTAAAGGAGTCAGTTCTTGTGGTCATAATATTGGAGCAGCACTTTGAAGGAAGATAAAGAAGTCTAAGGGCATGTGGGAAAGCTGTGATAATTGATAATAATAATTAACATTTATTTATATATGTTCTCATATATTGCTATCATCTACATAGTGCCTTAAGGTTTGCAAAGTGCTCTACATATCTTATCTCATTGGATCTTCACAGCAGCCCTAGGGGACAGGTGCCATTATTATAACCATCTTACAGATGAGGAAACTGAGGAAGCAGACCTTTAGTGATTTGCTCAGAATTTGAACTCCTTAATTCCTAAATCCAGAGACCTATACAATAATGGATTGAAGGTGTTCCCTTTTTAGTGTTACATCACCCCCCCAACCCATGAACTCCTACCCAGGAGAAGAGAGCCAGACATTCTGGACTAATGCATCACCCTGATGCTTGGTTGACATTGAAGAAATGTCCAAGGTTTGTCCTACCCCGTGGCTCCCAGAGTTGACTTATATAGTCAAAAAGAAGGGACTCCTTGTTAATGGTTGAAGTTGCTAAGGCAGCCAAAGCCCCCTCCAGATGCTAGTGTGTGGTCACTGGTCATGCATTTCTATTTGCTGAATTCCACACCGCCAAGGCAACTGTCTTGCCTTACTGAAGATCCACAGGGGAAAAAAGTTATGTGTTCGAGTATGTGGGGGAAGAAAGTCCAAATGGAGCCTGGGAGACCACGCTGCACTCCCTCAGCTCCCTTGATACAGCAATGTTTATTCTGTGGGCCCCAGGCCATGGAAAATGTGCCATCAGTCTTAACCGGCTCCAGTCTCCCTCATTGGTTACTCGTGAAGTTACAATGATGTCACATAGGAGGAGATGGAAGGGCCCTTCCAATAAAAGCACATTTTTCAGATTTTAAAAATACATTACATTTTAGTGAAATAACTCCTGTGAGGGTTTGGGCCATCGTCAGAAAAAGAGGCCCATGATTTTAGTTTGTCATTAAGTAGCAAACCCCCCTTCTTTTTGCCTAACTTCATTCAAGGGGGATTGGGGGACATTTGTTCCAGTTTATAATTATTTCTTGGATACTATGGGTTGCACTCATTCACAGCTTCATCTGAGTGGAGATTTGGATGTTCTATGTTGGTGGTATAGTTACTTAAAAATAATCTGTCCTGAGAGTTAATGTGGTGTGGTGGTGGTGGTGGTGATGATGATGATGACGACTGATATTTATATGGCACTTTTGGATGTCAGCTCATTTGATCCTCATAACAATCTTCTGCCATAGGTATTAATAGCATTCTCATTTTACAAATGAAGAAACTGAGACAGAGTGATTTGTCCAGGGTCACACAACTGGGTAGATATGGAACTGGAGTGAGCTATCTCATCTCTAATATTTAATAGCCAAATGACCAAAGACAAATAGCAACTTTTGTGAACCTCAGTTTCTTCATTTGTAAATAATAATAATACTTTACAGGGTTGTTATGAGTTATAAAGATAAGTGACTATGAATTTTGGTAATTAGTAATACTTCAGCTGTCCATTAAAACAATTGAACGTTACTATTTCCTAAAATTTCTCTTTTATCTTCTGTGACAAGTCATAACCTCCTGGTTGAGAGTAAGATGTTTTGTCATTGGAAAAGTACCTTAAACTAGCTTTCTTCCCTAGAAGAGGAAATTTCTAAGGTCCTTCCATCTTGAACCCTGAATTATGATGGCCCAAGTACATAGGGTTTAGGCTTGTAAGACTGGAAAGGATTAAGTTCAGATAGAGAGTAAGGAGGAAGGTTTGAAAAGCTTTCCCAATGCCCATACTTTAAAGATGAAGAAGCTACAATGAAAAGAACAAAACTGGACCAGGGTTCAAATTCCAGCTTGGATGCTTTTACTTTATACTTGGAACAAAACACTTTGGTTCCTTAGCTTTCAGTTTCTTTATCTTTAAAAAGGAGGGGCTTGGACAAGATGAATGCTAGGTCCCTTCCCTCTTTAGATCCAAATACCCTAAAATACCAGTAAAGGTAAATGCATTGAGAAGCTAAGCTGATAGAGCTAGCTAATGATCGAGCCTCATCCCCTTAGTCCTATGGTCTTTGGAGTGAATCATTTAGCCTTATCCATCAAAGACAACTTGCTGCAGCTCTGCTCAATTAGCATTAGGTTTCAGGTCACTAATATTTGATGAAGCAGGGCTCCAGTGTCAGAACATCAGAACATCTTGAATTGAGAAGCCAGATTTCAGTCTTCCTTATTAAAATAAGTCTCTCTCTCTCTCTCTCTCTCTCTCTCTCTCTCTCTCTCTCTCTCTCTCTCTCTCTCTCTCTCTCTATCACACACACACACACATATCTCCCTGCCTCTTTCTCATCTCCCCCACACACACACATACACCCTACAATCAAATGACATGGACCATTAACATAAAATGCCTTCAGCATCCATTCGCTTATTATTCCCTATTCCTAAATGAGATGAATAAATAAAATTAATTTCCATTTTCCACTTCAAGTCTATGCATGCTCCTCTGAATGAAACATGACTGGTTTATAAAGTCAAGGCTTTTTCCCATAGGTTTCCTCCTTTGGTGGATGTCAATTATCTGACACAAATCTTGATTGAGATGAGTTGACCCAAAGTGCCTGTGATGGATAAGGTAGGATAGAATGCAAGATGAGGAAGTGAGCAAGAAGTCAGCAGACCTGGGGGCTTATTCCAGGTGTATCTCTTTCTAATTATGGGGCCTCAACCAAGTCACTCACTATTGTGTGGGCCATTTTTCATTTCTTCCATGAATTTATGGTACTCCTTCCCATGGGGCAAATTGTCAGGTGTCCATCCCTTCTTCCTTTTGTGTGTCTCTTGACCACATCCTCTTCTCCCAAATCCCCAAAGGGCCCACCTTCCACTAAAGTCACTGGGCACTTACCTTATGACTCATAAAAGATACAATAAAAATTTTAGAACAAAAAGATCATGGTGAGAAAGAAGTTGGATATAACCATTCAACAAATGGGGGAGACAGGCCTAGACAATTGTGGTTAGTAAAGAGTGTCTTTGGTTTACTTTAATATATATTTAAGAGGAATAGTAAGTTATACATAATCGATTTGCATTTTCATGTGCAATCAAATTTTTTATTAAACTGTGATAGAAATACTCGTTTTGTTCCATAAATTTAAAATTAAATAGCAAAAAAAGACTACTCAGTAAATCCAGTGTAAATGTCGCCCTATGACCGACTTTATCACAAGAGGCAAAGACACTTTAGAGACAGTAGTCCCAGTTCCAAGCAAATAGACCCAGAGGGCTCCTCTACTGCTCATTGTGAACCAAGATGCCCACTTGAAATATGATGGTGCCTTTCTTGTCGTGAGTAGATCCTCCCTGACTGACCTCAGGAGATGACTTCTGAGGACACTCAGTTTCTGAAAATACTTTGCTTATATGGTCTGGGGTCTGGACTTTATTCCAAGCTCCTTATCCCATGATGCTCCTGGTCTGTTACATAATTGATGAGACAATGCCTCAGGAAGACCCTGGCTCCTTAGATAAAATGCTAGGAGTCTAAATTCCAGCTCCAATACTCAGGATCTTTCTGCCTCTGTTTCCTCCTCTGTATAAAAGGGAATTATTGAATTCATGAGGTTGCTGTGAAGATTAAAGGAAATTTTATATATATATATATATATAATCTATAAAATCCTTTGCAAAGCTTAAAATGCTGCATAATTGTCTATTATTATTAATGTTAGACATAAATGCTGCACAGACATAATTCACTTCCTCCTTGGAGCTCCATTGAGACCCTCAGGAGAGTTAACCAGTTTTCATTAAACCTCTTCTGTGTGTCCTCTGGATCCAAAGCCAGAAAAGAAGTTGACCCTGCCCTCAAGGAGACTACATTCTACTGGGAGTTCAATCACTAAGGAAAGAGCCACGAATCGATACTTGAAGGCAGGAGGGAGGACTAACAAATTAGAGAATCAACACTAAAGAATGTGTTGAGTCCTCAGGAAGTTGTGTACATGCAAAATGTTGGTGACATAATTGGGTAATTTTTTTTCCTGCTTAAGAAGCCTTAAAATTTTTTTAGTACAAACCCTCTTGTCATCAACCCTCTGAGGTTTTTAATCCATTAAATGGAAACCACTATCCAACCCCTCATTTTACAGATGAAGAAATTGAGTCCCATAAAGGTGAAAGGTCAGACAGATAGAAAGTGGCCAATTTGGGGTCCTCTCATTCAGTGTCCATCACTCTTGTAGATGCACAGCCCTGCATACAACTTAAGGATATGAAAAGGTGGGAGAGCAGGGATGGTGGGGAGGTCAGGGGGTATATTCTAGGCAGGGGCAATGGGGAATGGCTCAGGCAAAGAGGCAGAGGCAAATGGAGTGCCCAGTCCAGGGAAGAGTAAGCTGACCGGTCTGGCTGGAAGGGGAGGGGTACAAAATGAGTCTAAAAGACAGAGCATTGGTTCTCATTTCTCCTCACATAACTGCTGCAAATTAAATTGGGGCCCAGAGCCTTGCTTGCCTGCTGTGACTTCTCCAACTTCTTCGTTAGTCATCGCTGCCCATTCGGCTTGGTTTATTTAACAATAACCTGATGTGACCCCACAGCAGCCAACACTGGTTAGTTTTCCCCCTCCTGCCTGATCCCTCCCAACGCCCACCCCCAACTCTGATGTTCCTCAGAAGGCGACGGAACTGTCAATCTAGTAGCAATGGGAAACCTTTTGGGAGACACCCAAGACCCTGACAAACCAAAGACACTAAGCAGGCCTCAGAGCCCCAGGGACATAGGTGGAGAATTTGGATTTTAAGAGGCAGAAAAAAATAGAAGATGACTGGAAAATGGGTAGAGAAGGAGCAAGACAGAGACAGAGAAAGAGAGTCAGAGATAGGAGGAGGAAGAGGACAGAAATGATGAGAGAAGGGAGTATAAAGACAGAGGAGATAAAGAAGGGGAGTCATAGAGAAAAGAAGGAAGAGAAGAGTGGAGGGAGTATAGATGGAGAAAGAGAGACAGACAGAATCCAAAAGTGATTCTGTTGGGGTAGAGAGAATGTTAATGTTAATTAAGTTAACTTAATTAACATTAAGTTTTAATGTTAAAAACCAAGGGATTTCAGCATCACCACTGATTCCAACACATAGCAGCTGTGTGACTGCAGCCACATCACGAATCCTCTCTGAGCCCCAGCTTTCTCATCCGCAAGGTGCTGGAACAGTAATAGCCTGCTACAGGATGCTCCATCCATAGTCTTGGGCTTCAGTAGTAAGATTTGGGCAGGTGAGAGGGAGAATTGAGAGTAACTTCTGTTCCCTGATTTTATCTTCCTGACATCAGTCCCTTTTGGGTACTTCCAAGAAAAGCATCTTGGGTCCCATGATGTCACTGTTTTGTTTCCTCCATCTCTGAGGAGAGACAGTTGTAGTACTTGGGATAGGGAGCGTCATCTGGAATCTGAGGAGCTGTGTTCGAATTCTGATAATGTTACTTGACTGACTTTACATATCCTGGACAAGTTGCTTAGTCTCTCTTTATCTCATTTTCCTTTTATGTGAAAGCAGGGGATTGGAGGAAATGACCTCCAAAGTCTCTTCCCTGCTCCAAATCTCTCTGAGTATTTTTTCCTGGACTAGACCTGGGATCCTTTGGTCTAGGGAACTTCTGAGAAAACTCTTCCATCAAAGTCGACTAGCAGGAACTCTACAGGTTCCTGGGACACTTGGACAAAGCAATGAGCAGAGCTACCACCATTGAGTCCTTTACCAATTTCTTCTCATTTAATTTTCACATTTTATGGATACGGGAGCTAAGACTGAGAGAGGGTAAATGACTTGACTAGAGTCACACAGCTAGGAAGTAGGTGACAAGATTTGAATTTGGGTCTTTCTGCCTTAGCATTCTATCCATTGCATATTTTTTGCTGTTATTGTTCAGTTGTGTTTGACCCTTTATGACTCCACTTGGGGTTTTCTTGGCAGAGACACTGAAGCAGTTTGCCATTTTCTTCTGCAGATCATTTTACAGATGAGAAAACAGAGGCAAATAGGGTGAAATGACTTTGCTCCCTAGAATAAGAGACTTGCCCATAAGGACCCAGGCAGTCTATGTTAAAAGAGGACTATCTTCCATAGAAAGACTATCTATGCAGAGAATCAGGAAGACATTTTCTGATAGAAAACAGGGCATCATTGAATAGAAACAGAAGAGAGAGACTCCTAAAGACAAGTGGAGAAGAATCCCTCTCACTTACTTATTGTTGATTCCCTTTTATTGTCCCTGCTTTCTCCCCCAGCCCCACCTGCTCCTTTCTCTCCACTGAGAATTGCTCTGAAATGGAGTTCAGGTCAGCCAGCCTGTTCAACTGCTGTCAGTTCCTCATCTGTTCTCTGCCTTTCCAGAAAGAACAGAAATGACCTGGGGCAGCAGTAGATTAACTGACAGGTTTATAGAAGCCATTCTCTCCTTTCTTCCTCCTCATCCCCAAATTTCTGAAGTCAGGACCACTACCCAGGACTCTAGATGGATTTGTGGGTTTTGTTTGGGAACCCCTTCCTAGGCAGTCAGAAGATCTCCTTGCCATGGAGCAAAATCTCTCTCCCTTCTGGCCTGGACTTTGAACTTGCTGAGATCACTCCTGGGATCTGGACCCCAGTACCCAAGCATGGGTTCCAGTGGGTCACAATCAGAACAGTGGCATCTGTGTAGATGAGATGACAGCAAGCCAACTACAAAGCAGGGGTGGTCCTCTCAGGCTTCATAAATATGTAATGACACCTTGCTGGGTTGAATTTCCAGAACCCTTGGTTCTAATTATCTTCCTGTGTACAACAGACATCTGACTAATGATAGAGGATCATAGACTTAGCAGGAGGTCACAAAACCTAGAATTTTGTAGCTGCGTGGAACCCAAGCGTCCTTTTCAATATCCCACCCTCTGTAGGAATACTTTCTACAACATCTCTGACATCGCTCATGAAGCTTCTATTTGAAAACTCCCAAGGAGTGTAGGCTACCTCCTTTACAGGCAGAACCCACCCCACTGGCAGCCACTTTTTTAAAAAAAAAAATCTCATCTGTATATTGATCCAATGTATGCCTATTTAGAGTTTCAACTCTGGGCAGCAGAATGAAACAAATTGACTCCTCCTTTGTCATATCAAAGAGACAGAGCTTTAGATAGTTCCCAGAATTGTAAAATACAAGACTGTGAGGGGGATTTGAGAAAATAGAATTCATTTAACACGTGAAGAATCTGAGACTTAGGAAAGTAAAGGGACTCAGCCAAGGTCACGTAGCTAATAAGTGGGAGAGAGCTGGACCTTGAACCCAGGTCCACTTGGGTTCACATTTTGAACAATTCTCTATTGAACTTAAAATGTTGGTAACATTCCCATCTCGTCCAGCTGCCCAGTCTTGTGGAAGTTGGTGACCCACAGTGACCATGTGCTTTTGCTCGGGTCTGACACCCACTGACGAACCATTCAGTACCTGCAAAACCCCAGATTAACACACACACACACACACACCCCATTCTATTAGAAAAGAACATCCCAGGCAGGCCGGCTTCACTTCCCTATCTCCCTCTTCAAACCCGGGCTTTTTGGAAACCCGCGGATACTTGAACCTCGGCACTGAGAAAACATCTGTTTTTCATTTTCACCTGACATATTGCATCTTAAGACATCATGCTGGGTGTGCAGCAGCTGAAACATTTTGGAAAAAAAAGTTCAGCCTCTCCAAACTCCAACCCTTCCAAACACATGGTGGAGAGAGAGAGGCAGTTCAGAAAGCAGTTTGGTATTTGGGGGGATTTAGGGGGGTCTAGGATTGTTTTCATTAAATCAGGGCTGTGGGGGAGGATAATGAGCTGATTCAGACACTTGCAAACATTAAGCTGGTTTGTCCACTATATATGTGGGCTGCCATCTTCTTTGCTAAGGGAGTAAATTTAGTGCCAAGAAAAAAAACAAACCTCAGTTTAGCCCCTTAGAGAAAGACCCTCTGGGTATTTTGGCAACTGTTTTTTTGGCCACAGCCAGATGTCGGTTAGGGGCAGTTGAATTTCATAGAATACCCAAATCTCAAACTCATCACTGGGAAGGACTTAAGGCCACCACATTCAGCCCTGTATCCGCACAAGAATTCCCACTCTAACATATCTGACAAATAGTTATGCAGCTGCTGCTTAGAGATCTCTAGGGAGGCAGAAACCACCACCTCCCAGAGCAGACTGCTGACCTCTGGCAGGCTCCCAGGGCCAGGAAGTTTGGAGCACCGCACACCTCCCCAGCGACATCCATGCCCTGCCTCTTGCTTCAGTCTCCGCCTCTTATTAGAATTTGGACTTCTGCCTTTGGTACCCAAAGTTTGGACTAGTGGGCATCAACCTGATCCAGACTGGTACCAGGGCTCCCATACCTTTTCCTGACCATATTGAGTGTTAACCTTCACCCCCCCCAACACACACACACACACACACACACACACTCACACAATTTTTTCATTTCTAGCTCTGAGAATAATAAATCAAAATGACCTTCCTGAATGGAACAGAACCATCTTCTGTCTATTTTCCCAATCTCAATCCCCTCTGATTTTATTGTCCAAAATACTTCTCCCTGGTCACCATCCCCCTTTATGTTGTCTTCCTTCTTGGAATATAAGCTACTTGAGGGCACTGAAAGTAGTAAATGCTTAAGATTTTAGAAAAATTAATTCATTATATAAAGTTTAAATATACTTTGTAACTTCAGCTCATTATTATGTAAAATGGACAATTGAATCCTATGGTCAGTGAAGGCCTGAGGCCAAGCAGAACTAATTCAGTTCCCACTCTGTTGATCATCCTTCAAATACCCAGGATGCTTCCACCTAAACTTTTCCCTCTTTCCTCTATAGTCTAAAAGAGCCTTAGTTCCTTTAACCACCCCCCTCCTCCCCTGCCCCTCACCCCCACCAAAAAATTGCTCATTTGTTATAGTTGTTTTGGACTCTGTGTGATCCCATCTGGGTTTTTTTTTTGGGGGGGGGGGATAAAGACACTGGAGTGATTTGCAGTTTCCTTGTTCAGCTCATTTTACAGATGAGAAAACTGAGGGTGGAGTGACTTCCAGTCTCACCCAGCTAGAAGGTGTCAGAGTCAGGATTTGAATTCAGGTCTTTCTGTCCAGATCTAGTGGCATCATAGGGCACCTAGCTGTCTATTAATAATAATAATAGCAATAATAATAATAGTTTTTATACAACATATTGTATTTTGATCACCATTTTGGGAGCTTGCCATCTTCTCTGCTAAGGTAGTGAATATGGTGCTAAGAAAGGGGACTAGCCTAATTCCATGATATTTTGCAACCTTCCTTTGCCCATTTCATTTGAGCCTCACAACAACCTTGTCCATGTCATATAACTCAAAAGCATCTCAGTCAGAATTTGAATTCAGATCTTCCACTCCAAGTCTATCACTCTATTCACTTACCCCTACTGATCCTCCCAGGAAAAAAAGCTCTCTATGGTCCCTTGTCTCCTGTGATTCTCACAAGAACTCTGTGGGATAAACCCATCAGCATTACTACCTGTATTTCACATTTGTACCAATTGAGACTGAGAGAGACCAAATGATCTTGTTCTTGGGCTACAAATTTATTTCCCAGTGGTCCATTTCTATGGTCTATGGTCCATTTCTGATTTGCCTGGCTATTCAGAACTAGTCATTCATCCATTCCTATCAAGTGATTTCCAGGAAGACTCTCACCTCACCCTCTTGCTAATTGGGTAACTATAAGAACTTGAGCAAGTCACTTCACCTCTGTCTCAGTTTTCTCTTTTAAAATAGGGGGTTAATAAAAGTACTTCCTTGGATTTTTTTTTTTTTTGGCAAGTCAATGAGGCTAAGTGACTTGCCCAAGGCCACACAGCTAAGTAATTATTAAGTGTAAGAGATCAAATTTGAACTCGGGTCCTCCTGACTCCAGGGCCGGTGCTCTATCCACTGCACCACCCAGCTTTCCCCCCCCAACCCAATTGTTTTTGAGGATTAAACCCTTTTTTAACCCTTAAAGCTGCATGGAAATGTGAATTGTTATTATTTTATTAATATTGTTATTGTTATTATTAAGCACCTTCATAGGTCCAAAGTACTGGGCTAAAATTCAAGAACAGGAAAGAAAAGGGTCCCTCTCTATGCAGAACTATCCTGGGAGTCCCTCTGCCCATCTGTGTCCCCTTGCCCCTAGGGCACATCCTCCTCACCTCTGCCTCCTGGCAAGGTGCTTCCTCCAAGGTTCTGATAATTAGCTACTTCCTACCCAAAGTCTTTCCAGATCTCCCCCCATTCATCTTTGTCTATCTCTTTGCACTCCAGACTCTAATCTCCTAGAGCACAAGCATTGGTTTTAACTTAGCAATTTTATCTGTAGCACATCTCACAGTGTTTGTTACTGAGTCAGGGTCTAATGCTTGTTAATTGATTGAGTATTCCTCTTCCTCTCAAGTGATCACTTGCATCCTTGTGTGTTTACAATTTATAGCCTCCTAGTAGAATATAAGATAAACACACACACACACACACACACACACTGTAATAAACTCCCAGAAGGCAGTGGCTTTTTTTGTTATATCTTCATTCTTTGTTTGAGATAGACATGGAAATACATCAGATCAGATCAGAAATGGCAAAAAAAGAGTACTAGAGAAATTAAATGACTCACACAAAGTTAACCAGGGCATGTTCACCGAGATAAAGTTGAAGGTTAAGAGACAAGGAAAAGAAGATGAGAATCCTGCCACTATAACGCTCCAGGTGGCCCATAGATCCCAGAGCCTGGAGAATTTAGAGTTGTAAAAGAATCACGGCTCATGCTCAAGTTGAAAATTCTAAACCTCAGGTTGTTCTTAGTTCAAAGGCTCATCGTTGTTTGCTTTTTTTCTGATATGGCTGTTCTCAAGCATCTTCTCTTCTTAATCTTCTCCATTAATTTATTAACTCCATCAATTTATTGTTCTTCTCCATTAAGTCAGGTTATTGGAAATCCCATTCTTCTCTCTTGATCCTTTGGAAGCCACTTGAGAGTTATTTCCACTTTGGTCCTTCGGGAAGTGAATGCTGGGAGAATGACAGAGCAGCTAGGTCTAGTGATGTTCTTCTCTTTGAACTGCCTTCCCACCAGATCAAAATCCTGGTGCCCTACTCAAGTCTGAGGATAGCAGAGCGGAAGACACAGAAATGGAAATATTTTCCTTGCTTTCATTCATCTACCAAGGAACTATTCTTCTTCCCACCCCCAGTTTTTCCATTTCCTGCTTTTCCAGTCTTTGCAGATTGGGCAAAAAATACTCAATATTTCCTGGAGTTGACTGATGACAGGACATGGATGTCTGAAGCCTAAGCTGTCTGGTGTGCCCCAGGATAAGACCTGGGGAATTGTGGGTGCTCATATTGATGATATTCATGGTGCTGCTCCTACAACATCTTTTCCTACTCAAAAGTTTAGACTTCTTTGTCCATGATATTTGCCTTCCTTCTAAGATTCCTTAAGACTCTCCATAGAATAAACTCATGAAGTGAATTTATTTATTTTCTTTGCACAAGGCAATGGGGTTAAGTGACTTGCCCAAGGCCACACAGCTAGGCAATTATTAAGTGTCTGAATACTGATTTGAACTCAGGTCCTCCTGACTCCAGAGCCAGTGCTCTATCCACTGTACCACCTAGCCACCCCAAAAGTGAATTTACTTCAAAAGGATCTTTGAACCTGTAGGCAGAAAATGGCTGTCCTTTCAAACTTTCTGCTGAGATTTTTTTAGAGGATGGCAGAAAATGCTTGGTGAATATCCAAGACTATCCTGGGTGTGTTGTGAGAGGAGAATATATTGTTCTAGGAGAAATTTTCTTTTTTTATAAATTTTAATAATATTGTAATTTTTCTAAAGCACAGGTCTGATCATGATCTCTCCTGCTCAAAAATCATCTGTGGCCCATACTGGCTCCAGGGGGGGAAATGTACCAAACTCCTTAATGTCCAAATTGGTTCCAATTTACTTTTCCAGTCTCAAATTCTATTCCTTGCTTTTACTCCTCCTGTTTCTAGCCCAGCTGGACCATTATGTGTTACCATACTTGACTGTCTCTCTCATTTCTGTACATTTGCATTGGTCCAGTCCCTGGAAAGGTAGGTACTCAATTTCTCTCCCATTTGCTGTAATCATTTAAAAACTTTTTTTAAAAAAAGACTTCTTGGAACCTCATTGAAAAAAACAATAGAGAAAAAGACACCAGTCCCTCCTCAGGGGACAACTCCTCTATCTTTGGCCAACCTTCAGTATCAGTAAGTTTAGTACCTTGGACAGACCCAACCTTTCATCAATGTAGAGACGGGGAGTGACTAACCCTAGGATTTCCATTCCAGGAATGGAAATTCCCTTTATCATCTTCTCTGTCTCTTAGAGAGCTGCCCAGGCTGCTAGGGGTTCAGTGCCTTGTCAGATATAACTGAACCAGTATGGGTCAAGTGTGGGATTTGAACCCAGGTCTCTGTTCCTGAAGTCAGCTCTCTATCTATAGTTCTGCCATATATTCAACACCGTCTTCTGCATTCAGGACTGTAGACAGATGCCTCTCTGATAAGCTGCCATCCCTCATTTTGGGGCTCTCTTTAATCTTCATCCGTCCGAGATGGGAACATCATTTGATCCACAACCCCAGAAGATCACTAGGACATTTGACATTGTCTGATGGGGGCAGAGGAAAGGAAGCAATTGTGGCCATTTTAAAGTCACAAAATGTGAGACTTTGAGGCTTATGGGAAGGACTGAAGTTAAGTCATGTGGCTTGAGTTTCATCTCTGGCTTATCTGTGTGACCTCAGGTTGTCTCTGATCTTCATATTCTCTATAAATAAAATATGAAAGTTGAACTTAATGTGCTAGAAAATGTAGTTTTTTTGAAAATTCTTTCCAGGTTCAGGTTGATGAAAGCTTTGACTTTAGATGAGCAATAATTTTGTCATATTTTTTCCAATTTCTGATTATTTGGGTGGCTTATCTGTGACCTGCTTCTGACTTATTTCAAGTCAAAGAATAAGTCAAAGCTAAAATCCCACTTCTCCAGGAAGCCTTTCCCAATCCTCCTTCATTCTATTGATTATCCCCGATTTATTCTGTGGCTAGCTTGTTGGTGATAGTTGTTGACTTGTCTTCCACTATTAGAATTTAAACTCCCTGAAGGCAGGGTCAGATTTCACCTGTCTTTGCATCCTCAGTGTGCAGCACATAGTAGGTCTTTAATGAATGTTCACCAACTGACTATTCCCTTCCAGTCTCTTCTTCAGAGTTCTTTGTTCGTTTCACCGCCTCCCTGTTCTCTCTTGCCTTAGCCACATCCCAGAATCTTGGTAAAGTGAGGGGTATGAAGGGGGCCGCATGGAGGGAGAAGATGGCAAGGAGGGATAATATGTCTGGGATGGGACAGCAACCTCCTGAACTTTGGGGGTTTACCCAAGACTTTCCGCTCAGGATCACATTTGGTCATACTCTACTCTAAATATCGTTATCCCCATTTCCTGATGAAGAAACTGGATCTCAGAGAGATTTAATGGCTTACCCATGATCCCAGAGCTTTGCCCAAGATTCAAAACTCCACATAAAATCTCAGCATTAATATGGGAAGGAACCATAGACACAATTTTCTTTAACCCTTTCTTTTATTTAATATTTATTTTTCCAACTACATGTAAAGATCGCTTTCAGCAATCATCTTTTGGTAAAGTTTTGAGTTTCACATTTTTTTTATCCCTCCTTCCCTTTCTTCCTGTTTATCCCTGACAGAGGGAAATCTAATATAGATTATACATGTATAACTATGTGAAGTGTATTTTCATATCTATCATGTCGTGAAAAAAAGAATGAGAACCAAAAGGGGGGAACCATGAAAGAGGGAAAAAATACAAATTTTAAAAATTGAAAAGAGTAAACTGTGGTCCACATTCATACTCCATAGTTCCTTCTCTGGATAAGAATGATATTTTCCATCATGAGTTCCTTAGAATTGTCTTTGATTATTAGAGTGATGAGATGAACAAGACCATCTTAGTTGATTATCACCCAGTGTTGCTGTTAATATATATACAATGTTTTTCTGGAGCGGCTCACTTCACTCAGCATTAGTTCATGTGCCTCTTTCCAGACTTTTCCAAAGTCCTGCCCCTCATGAGTTCTTTTTTTCTTTTAGGTTTTTTTTTTCTTTTTGGCAAGGCAATGGAGTTAAGTGGCCCACCCAAGGCCACACAGCTAGGCAATCGCTAAGTGTCTGAGGTTGGATTTGAACTCTGGTCCTCCTGACTCCAGGGCCAGTGCTTCATCGACTGCACCACCTAGCCACCCCTCCTCGTGATTTCTTAAAGAAAAACAGTACTCCATCACATTCAAATACCAGAATTTGTTCAGCTGCTCCACAACTGATGGGCATCCCTTCAATTTCTAATTCTTCACCACTAGGAAAGAAATTCTTATAATTATTTTTGTACATGTAGGTTTTAATTCCTACATATGTGGACATTTTTTCACTAATGAGGAAATCAAGATACTGGGCAAGTTACCTCTCTCCATTGCACTTCCTTGGGCTCCAATCAGACCTTTACTAGTTCTGGACAGATGACCCTATATCCTTTGAACAGCCTCCAACTATCTTTGTTCTGTGGCTGCCTCCAAGAGCTATAATGGTGCTGGTTTCCACTTTATGAGCCCTGAAGAATAAAATGATATCTATACAGGAATAGTGGATTTCCTTCCTGAATTTTTCCAATTGCAGCTTTAACTGGTTGACCACTGAGGTCCTTTTTAAATCTGAAGTTCTGGGATTTGGTGATCTTCAGCCAAATTCCCACTTTGCCATCAATAGCCCCATGGAGTATGATGAACGCAACCCATCTTTTCCTAGAGTTTTTCCAAATAGTTTGTTTTGTATTTAAAGAAAACCAAGTTGAAGTAGGAATGTGGGTACTTTCAGATAACTTGAAATGTTAGGAAGAGTTTCCTGATGCCAAGCCTAGATTTGCCTTCCTTCATAATAAAATAAAAGTTCCTAGCAGGCAAAAAGCAATCTCACTTTGGCGAGTGTCTAGCATGATATCTGAAATACAGTTAGTGCTTCATAAATGCTTATTACTTGATTGTTGATTAGTCTGAAATTTGAATTTTTCATGAATGATGTGGAAATCACAGGGTATGTGATGGATCTTTCATGTCACTCTCATGTCCCCAAAACACCCCAAAATCTGCCTCTTTTTAAAATTTGTTTATTTTCCTTCTCAGCACCCATTCTCAGAGCCTGGCCCTGACCATCGGCCTCCTCTGCAGCATTAAGCTATCCAGATTAAAACCAACAGATGCTCTGCCCTGGGAAGGCAATTCTGATCTGGGGGAAAAGGAGCCTTCCCCCGCCCCAAGACATTTCCCAGCCTGCCCAATGGAGCTGCCTTCTCCCTCTTTCTGTTCCATCTCAGATTGAAAACCTGCATGAGAGGAGGTGAAAGGCCAATGAACTCAAACTCCACTTTGATCTGAGCTGCCAAACACAGATCTCTCCACTCCCGACCAAATAAGCCACGTTCAGATGGCAGAAATACATGTGTCTGCTCCGTTTGACATTACCTTGGAGATAAGAGGCATGGAGGTCTAAATTCCTTCCATGTGCTGTGAAATCCTCTGTAGGGGACCCTTAATAGATTTGAATTCACACCCCCTATTCCATTGGCCTGCTTTGGGAAGGCAGGAGCTCATTTGGACTTGATCTTCACCGCTGGTCCTTGTGGCCTCACAAAATACTTTCTGTTTATGGTGGGATGCTGAGCAGACTTTTAAGATGTGAGATTTTCTTTTTGATTTCTTATGGAATCCATTCCCTCCATCCTCAGTTTCACCAAATGCTTTTTCTTTTTATGAAACCTAATTTAGGGGTCCAGCTGATGTTGAAACTTAAGGCTGTTTTGGTTCAGCTGCAATGTTAATGGATCCTGGATAAATATGAAAAGGGGGCCCAGCTGGAAGCAGACATAACCTTATCTTAGGGCCGAAAATGGATCCTAGGCATTAAAAGACCAAACACTCGGCCCCACTTTACAGCCCCACCAAAATGTTAAAGTGATTTTATAGCAACTCGATCAGTGGGCAGAGAAGTGTGATAGAAATTCAATGCAACTCAATCCAGCAGACATCTAAAAAGTGTCTATTATGTCCAGATCATTGGGGAGACCGAGGCACAAATGTCCTACCTTCAAGAAGCAGATACTACTAGAAAAAAAAGAGATCCCTGCCTGGGAGGTAAGGGCTGGGTTTTAGACTCGGATCTGCCCCATAAAGCTGAGTGACCTTGGGTAAATCACTTGACTCTTGAGAAACTCCTCATTTGTAAAAATGAAGCTACTCTTGTTCCTTCCTACTCCAAACAGATAATGGATAGAATAGAAAATAGATAATTCTGTGGGTAGGGGTTTAGCTTTGTGATTGCCTTTATCTCAGGGACTTCCAGATAAAGAAACCCTCTCTCTCAAAGCATCTGGGCACTTTTTTCTTCCTGTTGTTATTCTATTTTGTCTGACTCTTTATGACGCCATTTGAGGGTTTTCTTGGCTGAGATCCTAGAGTGGTTTGCCAGTTCCTTTTCCAGGTTATTTTCCAGATGAGGATCAGTGACTTGCCTAGGGTCACAGCTGGTAAGGGTCAGAGACCGAATTTGAACTCGGTCTTTCGGAGTGTTCAGTGCCCCACACAGCTGCCAGGGCACCTTCTCTACAACTGATCTTCTTAGTGAACTAACCAAAGCACTGAGCAGTTAGGTGACTTGGCCAGGATCACAGCATGGATCACAGACAGGACTTGTATTTTTCTGACTCTAAAGCCAGCTCTCTATCCATTATCCCACGCTGCCTTGCAATGTCCTATGATTATTTCAAATAGTCATGAATTGGACACTTTGGAGGTTGAAGCATTTTATATGCTCAATTACGTTTTTATGACATCTCCAAATGATCTTGGTGACTTCTTTTGTTTTTATTCTTTCTGGTGCTGCCAAATTTCTGGCCACACTGAAGTGCTTAATCCGCTATTCAGATCATTGAATCATCTAGCATAGGAACTCCAAGGAATCTTAGACACCATCAAATGCAATGATCTTTATTCCATCTTCATTTTCCTTCATTTCTCTACAACCTTGGACCTGATCACCCCCTTCTCTTTGATTCTCTCTTCTCTCAGGGTTTTCAGGACTCCCCCCCCCATTCCTTCTCCTCCTCCTCCTTCTTTTTCTCTCTTCCCATGAACTCCATATTCCAAATATGTCCAAAATAGAACTCATTATATTTCCCCTTAAACCTTCCCCGGTCCCTATTACTGTAAGGACCACCATCTGCCTCTCAGATTCTCCACCCCCACCCATATTCAACATGCTCTCAAGGCCTGTGGATGTTGCCTTTGCAGCATCTCTGGAATATGCCCCCTTCTAGCTTCTGACACTTCTCTCACCATGGTAGCTGCTGATGGATCTGCCTGTCTCAAGTCTCTCCCCACTCCAATTCATTCTCCATTCAACCACCAAAGTAGTTCTAGTCATGTCACCTCCTCCTTCCTACTCAATAAATGCCAGTGGCTCCCCATTACCTCTAGAAACAATGCTTTATTTGGCATTCAAAGGTCATAAAACAAAGCCACCTCCTACTTTTGTTGCCTTGCTAAGACACTGCCCTCCTACCCACTCCACATTCTTGTTCAAGAATCATGATCAAGAGGTGCCTAGGTGGCGCAATGGATAGAGCACCGGCCCTGGAGTCAGGAGTACCTGAGTTCAAATCCGGCCTCAGACACTTAATAATTACCTAGCTGTGTGGCTTTGGGCAAGCCACTTAACCCATTGCCTTGCAAAAAGAACTAAAAAAAAAAAAAAAAAACAACCATGAGCAAACCAATATTGCCCAAGCTACTACTATCCATCCACTCTCCATGGCTCTACTTGCTACCCTGTAACTTTCTAAACCAAAAGATCTCTCAATGGTTGCCATTCTCTTTATGTATTATCTCCTCCTGTAAAATGTAATATCCTTGAGGGTATTTGCTCTTTTATTTGCATCCAGTGAAAGCAATTAGCATAGAATTTGGGCAAATAGTAAATACTTTCCCCCCATTCATTTAGTTGTAGTGTTTCTGTTTGGACCACTCTCCAACTTTCACTCATACTTGAGGGTTGGAGTCCCCAGAACACGTCTACTACATATTAAAAAAATTATTCAATCAAACAACGAACCACTCAAGTGATCAACCATTTTAACAAGTTTGGGAACTGAGTTGGAGGCAAACTCTGAAAGTAAATCATTAAGGGAAGAGAGAAAGGGGAGAGATTCTTCTGCTATTCCCTGCCCCATTCATTTATTATATCATTGGAAATACTAGTCCAGTATCAGATAGTGAGTACCTACAGCTGGGATCTAAGTAATTGGATCAGTAAGAGACAACATACTCAGTCTTGGATCATTGTCTTGATCAGAATAACTAAATCTTTCACACTTGATCCTCCTTGAATTACTGTTGTTACTATATACAATCTTGCCCTGGTTCTGCTCATTTCATCATCAGTTCATATAAGTCTTCCCAGGTTTTTCTGAAATCAATCCTGCTTGTCATTTATTATAAAATAATAATACTCTATCATAATCATATACTCACCTATCACAACTCTTTCAACCATTCCCCAATCTATAGATATTGCCTCAATTTCCAATTCTTTGCCAACACAAAAATTGCTGCTATAAATGTTTTGGTATATAGAGGTCATTTCCCTTTTTATTTGATCTTTCTAGGGGTCATGGTATTGCTGGGTCAAAGGGTATGCACAACTTTATAACACTTTGGCCATAGTTCCAAATTGTTCTCCAGAATGATTGGATCAGTTCACAACTCCCAATAGTGCATTAGTGTCCCAATTTTTCCATATTCCCTCCAGTTTTTGTCATTTTCTTTTTCTACCATATTCGCCAATCTGATAGGTATAAGGTGACATTTCAGTTTGTTACCCTACTAAGAGGTGATTTAGAGCATTTTTCATTTGACTATTAGCAGTTTGATTTCTCCTGAAAGCTACCTTACATATCTTTTGACCATTTATCAACTAGAGAATGACATTTATTTTTACAAATTTGACTCAGTTCCTTATATATTTGAGAAATGAAACCTTTATCAGAGACACTGGCTATTTCTGATTTTCTTTCTAATTTTGGCTACATTAGTTCTGTTTGTATAAAAGCTTTTTAATTTCATGCTCAAAAATATCCATTTTACTTCTAAGAATATTCACTTTTTCTCATTTGATCATAAACATTTCCTTTATCCATGGATAGGACAGGTACGTTTTTCCATACTTTGCTAATTGACGTATGATGTCACCATTTTTGTCTAAATCATGCACCCATCTTGACCTTAACTTAGTATATAATGTGAATACTGGTCTAGGCCTGCTGTTGTTCTTGATTAGAAGTTTCAGTCATGTCTGACTCTTCCTGACCTCTTTTGGAGTTTATTTATTTTTTTTTTTTGGCTAAAAGATACAGGAGTGCTTTGCCTTTTCCTCCTCCAACTCATTTCTCAGATGAGGAAACAGAGACCAATATGGGGAACTGACTTGCCCAGTGACAGCTAGCAAGTGTCTGGGTCTGGATTTGAACTCAGACCTTCTCTATTCATTAGCTGTTCAGAGCCTAGTTTCTTCTACACTGCTTTCCAGTTTTCCCAGCAATTTTTGTCACATGGAGAGTTCTTACACCAAAAGCTTAGATTTCTGGGGTTATCAAGCACTGGTTTCCTATGGTCATTTAGTCCTGTATAATGTATAACCTTGGTTACCCCACTGATCCCTCACTATTTCTTAGCCAGTATCTTTGTTTTAATTGCTTTGTACTATAATTTATAATCGGGTACTATTAGGCCACCTTCTTTCACTTTTTATTTCCTCACTGATTCAGTAGGGAAATTTCTTCACATGGTCAGGGTTTAAACTTTTGATTGATTCATTTCAGGAAACTGGTCATTATTTGAAGTGAAATCAGAACCCCCATCTCCTTACACATTTCTTCATTTATGAATCCTATGAGAGAGGGAAGACATCATGGACATGATTCAAGGAGGGAAAATTTTATTACAACCAGGTTAAATTCATTAAAATATTTTTTTGTGTTTAAATAAGGAAAGTTTTTCATTTCAATTACACTTCTATTCCTTTTTACATAGAGGGTTATGTTTAAGTTCATAATTTTAAAAATCAAATACTTAAATAATCACGACCCCAACCCTTGATCAATTTATGATCTCAAAGGGAGGACAAAAGAGATGTAGATACAACATGATGTTTCAAGAATGAAAAAGAATGGGGTGGCTAGGTGGCGCAGTGGATAGAGCACCAGCCCTGGAGTCAGGAATACCTGAGTTCAAATCTGGCCTCAGACACTTAATAATTACCTAGCTGTGTGGCCTTGGGCAAACCACTTAACCCCATTGCCTTGCAAAAACTAAATAAAAAAAATGAAAAAGGAGCTAAGGATATACATGTAGCAGCATATAACTAATTCATAATAAAAGTAAAACTTTGGTGCTATGGTAGTTTTTGACTTTACAAAACATTTTTACGTATGTTATCTCAGACCGATAATTATTGGGGAGTTTCCATTTGCCCTGGGGAAGGGAGTTCCAAGAGGAATGGAAACTCCTCGGGAGGAGGACTCAACTTATCGTTTGTACTTACATTCCTAGAGCCTGGCATCAGACCTGGCACAGAAGAGATGGTTGGTATAAGATTGCTGAGTGAATGATCGTAACTGGTTGATTAGAGCCCAGCACCCATTATATAGCTACCTATAAAAAGTTCAAATGAGAATTTCAAGATGCTGTGATTTCTTTGGTATATATGCTTACTCTAGCAGCAAATTATAATTCCTCTCTGTTAGCAGACCACCTTTGAGGATTGTCATGGCCAAATGATCTCCCCCACCACCACCACAGCTAACCTGGAGCTGAGCCTCTACAAACTTGACTATGTCATTTTAGTACGGAGGCAATGAATGGTGTGTTGCGGGGGGGGGGGGGGGTTCCCAGCTTGTATACAGAATGCAAAGTCTATCTCACCGCTAATTGATAATTTCAAAGAAGTGAGGGCAGGGGAAGATTGAATGGTTAGGTGACCATTTTGTGAATGAGCCCACGTCTCCCTGTTTCCTGGGATATTCCTCCAGCCATTACACTATACTGTCTCTTATTAGTAATAATGTGAGTCCATTTTGGGGATGGGAAGCAGGAGTCAAGGTTTCTATTTTATACATGTAAGATCTGAAGCTCAGAGAAATGGAATGATTCTCCACCCCCACCCCAACCCCACTCTCACCCTTCCAAACTTTAATAATGGAAGTCAGAATTTAGGATTTTGACATGATGTTTAGAAGGGTAGAGGCAGGCAAAACTGAACTGCACAGGAAGAAGAAATTTCATTCCAAACTGTAAAGAAACAATATATCTGTTGCAAATTCCTTTCTTTCTCCAGTATTAGATTTTGAGATAAAAAAATCAGGTTTTTCTTTTACTTGAATATTTCCAATGTATAATTTGTGGTTACACTACTTAGAATGAAATTTGCTGAACTCCTAGGTCTCAGATTGGCAGCCGATGGAGGCTTGGATTTGGAGATAGACATCTTGGATTCAATTTAATACATCTCAATTCTGTAAATCCACCTAGCTATTACAACCCTGGGCAGATTATTTGGCCTTTCTGATGTTTAAGCAACTTTCTTAGGAATCGGGTACTGAGGAATAGAGGGAAGCAGTATAATCCCATACTAATGGAATTGTAGAGATCTGATGTAGTGACTATGTCCCACTGTCTCCATCCAGGACAACAGACCCCAACAGCTTCCGCTCCTCTGGGGCGACTCTAATGATTCCAGGATAATTACTCTAGCATTTCCTGGTTCCTGTTAAAGCTGGGAAGTGCCTGGGCTAGACATAGGCTTGTTTGGTTTCTGTCTTCTTGTTTATCTTCAGCATTTTGTGTTAAAATAAGCTGGAATGTGGGTCCTTTCTCAAACAAGACCAAAAACCAGAACTAGTCAGTGGGATCGGCCATAGTCTTTCAAACCATCCAAAAGAGAACATGAGCATTTTCTCTAGCCCTGATATTCATAGAAAAATAAATTTAGAGCTGGAAGGGATCTTAGAAGCCATTTACAGATAGGAAATTGAGGTTAAATTGTAATGTGACTTCTCCAGGGTCTTCCAAAGTCCAAGGCCATTCTACTATGAACAGGAGTGTGTATACGTGTGTGTGTGTGTATGTACCCCATCATTCAAACATCAGATCATTGAATATTACTCTATTTTCTAATCAGAGATGAGCTAGCAAACAGTTTGGTGTAGTAGAATACTGGACTTAAAGTCAGAAAGTAAAATCTGGACTCTTGTTTATGATAGTGTGCATAAGCTCAAGTCAACTTATCAAGTTGAACCTCAGTTTCCTCATCAGCAAAATGGGTATAATAGTAGCTACTAGTTGTAGCACCAACTTTACAGAGTCATTGTAAGGTTCAAATGAGAAGATGCTATGAAAATATGTCACCACCTTGTCACCACAGAGTCTTGAAGATGGGTGGGCAGTTTAGATTGTCTTAGATATTTTCAGTGGGGCAAGGAAAGCCTGATGAGGAAACTACAGAGGCTCAATCAGATCAATCCATCTAGTCCAATGCCTTCATTTTATAGATGAGGTAACTGAAGCCCAGGGAGGTGAAGGGGTCAAAGGCAGAACTTGAAAGTGGGTTTTCCTGACTCTCATACCAACTTGTGACCTACATGACACCATATTGCCTCCCCTTTAGAACAGCCACTCACTTTATTCTTGAGTAGAATTTGCAAGTGAACTTTAAAAAGAAAGCTAAGTAGTCATCACAATTCCCGGCTTTGGGTTTTTGCCTTTGGGTTCAAGCCTTGCTTGGCTTGGGTTTATTGATTGATTCCACTTGGCCTGGGAGGCAATACAAAACCCCCTCTATCAAAGCCATCTCCAGGAGAGTGGAGGAGGTCCTGCCCTGGGCCAGGCAGCATCCTCTGCACCACCCATCCAGAAGGACCACAGAAAGGGCCCCCACTTGGTTCTGAGCTGTGTTTCTTGTCACTTCAGAGTATTTCCAGCCTCAGGCCAGAAGTGGTAGAAGGGATTCAAAATGAAGGCCTGTAAAAGCATGCCAGAGACCACAGGCACACTCACTTGGCTGTGTTTGTGGTTTTTCATACACCCACTCCTGCAGAAAATTTACTGTAAAAAGGGAAAAAAAACCAAACAAGGCCCAATTTGATAGAATGGTTGATTAGTCCTTCACTTGAATACCTCTGCATCTCCCGTTGGTTCCCAAGTGAACCTCAGCCTTCTTTCTCGATGCAGTCTGTCCCACTGGGTTAGGTATGACTCAAACACTGACCATCTGATTCAGTCCCATGGCCTACAGTCCCAAGTCACTGGACAAGTCATGGCCCAAACCAAACAGTTTCTGTCTTCATACTCCTGAGGGAAGGGAGACCGAACAATAAATAACTAAATATAAGTCATTTCGAGTGGGAAGAGTGCCAATAATGGGGCAGATCTGGAGAGATGGGTTATGTTGGAGCCAATTCTTACTAGCTTGAAATTGTACCATTTACATTCATTTAACAAGTAAATATCATACATTCTCCTGGGTGGAAGCAACAGCATGTAAATAGAGAAGGCACTCAAAACTATGGAAAGTCATCTAAATGATGGGGGTGGGGATGGGGATGGGGAGGGAAACAAAAAAGGCCCTCCTATGGAAAGGCCTTGAAGAGCTAGAGATTCTAAGTGATGGGGAGGAGTCTGAATTATATCTGAGAGTCAACAGGGAGCCAGGGGAGCTTCCTAAGCAGAGCGGTGGTGAGTTCAGATTTTTGCCTAGGAGGAAGATTTGGTCTTTTGTGCAGAGGATGGACGGGAGGGTGAAGAGACTTGATCCCCAAGGAATCTGGGCAGATTCTACTTATAAATTCAACCCAATACCTTATTGTCGACTGAAGCCATTTAATCACATGATTTCACCGGGCAGGAGAGCAGTTCACAGATATGGTAGCCATGAATTCTATGGAAAGTTCTTTTCATACTATGTTGCTACAATTCAAGGCTCTTTGCTCTTGGCAGGGGAAAAGCTGTGTCCATGTGGTGATGGAGGAGGTTCCTTTATCTATTTTAGGAGAGGATCAGCCTCAATCAGTGCACTGATTCCCTTGCAGCCAGCCTAGTGAACAGTCTCCTTCACCTTAGCCAGCTGGTCCTCAGAGGATTGCCTAGTCCAGGTTTCAGTGGGATAGACCAGAATTTAAGATTAGAGGATTTTAGAAACATAGATGTAGAACTGCAAAGGGACCTCAGAGGCTTCCAAGTTCAATCCTCTTGTTTTACTGCTAGGGAAACTGAGGCTCAGGAAAAATCATGACTTTTCAAAGCCCAAGGCCCCACCACTGATAAGGAATAACTTTCAAGGGCTACATTAATGTATTTTTACTAATATTAACAGTGCCAAAATTAGTTAACAAAATGTTCTCACATTGTACATTCCTCAATTAGACCAGAGTGCGATGTAGCCATGGACTATATGCCCAGAGAAAATATGCTTTGAAATTAGAAACAAACTTTAAAGGATTGAGTACATTTGAAGGCAAAAAATTAATCTCTGCTCTCTCCCTCCTTCCCTCCTTCCTCTCACCCCCATCACCCTCCTCCTCCCCACCCCCACTCTCACCATCCCCCTCATCCCCGGGCCCACCAGCTGACAAGTCCTACTCAGTCCTCCTAAGACCTGACCCTTCCCAGGGTCCAGCCTGAGAACGCTTTCCTCACTTCAAGTTCATCTGTCATTTTACCAGTGAAAGTTTAAGATTTCATTCTGCTTTTCCTCAACAGCTCCTACTGGTTCTGCTCTCAAAAGCAGAGTCAGCCATGTGAAAGGGTCTCCTTCCTTGAGCACATCTGGAATTCCTCCCCAAGCACCCACCTTTCCGCATGCATGTAGATCCTCTGAGACCTGAAACTAGAGGGGCCATCTCTTCGGCAAGACCCTTCCCTGCTCCACCTAAGGATGACCCCAACACTCTACCCAACTCCCATCGAACCTCTTCACTATTGAGTCATTAGAGTCATAATTAATTATCATAGGCTAGTGTTTCTAGAGTTTTATGGTTTGAAAATACTTGATAAATGTGATCTCATTTAGTCCTCAGATAAAAGAACTAGGGCTCAGAGGTTGTGATGAGTAAAAAGTATCTGAAGGAGGATTTGAACTCAAGATGTCCTGGCTCCAAGTTCCACAGTCTCTTTACTACAATACTTGGCTGCATCCTTTGCCTTTAAACTGTTGCCAGGGAACTCCTAAATAGGAGTGATGCTAGTGGAAAGAGCTCCCTGACGAGTCAGGATAACCTGTGAGTTCAAATCTGGCCTCAGACGCTTACTAGTTATGCGACACTGGGCAGGTCATGACTCTGTTTGCCTCAGTTTCCCCATTTGTCAAATGAGCTGGAGAAAGAATGGCAAGCCACTCTAGTGTTTTTGCCAAGAAAACTCCAAATGAGGTCATGAAGGGCCAGATACAACTGAACAACTGTTCTTCCCTCAGCTGGCCCCCATGTGATTTGGAAACCCAGAGGTCAAGTGTATCTGATGACACCAATGTAGTGTGTGACTCTGGGGCCTTAGTCCAGTTGGGCAGCATGGAGAAGTGGGGGATGTCCCAGAACTGCAGAATAGAATCTGAAGTGGAAAAGCCCTGAGCGTCTGTCAAACAGCCCGGCTATGGCCAAGTACAGGGTCAGGAGACTGGGCTTCGAGTCACTAACTCCTACATCCAGAAGGGTGTTTAGAGGTCACCTAAACTGACCGGCTTATTTTAAATGTTAGGACACAGAGTTGAAGTGATTTGCCTGTGGTCACATGGCTAGTTGAGCAAGGGAACCAGTTGGGAGCAAGACAGGCAAGGGAACCCACTTCTCCTGGACCTTCCCCCCGGTCGTCCTCCCCTTCACAGTACATTAGGAGAGATTTCCCTTGGGGTGCAGGTCTGAAATAGAACTCAGACTTGGGGGGGCTGCTTCCCCATCTTTGGGAGCTCCAGAATAAGGTCAGATGACCTCTTCTAAACTTCCTGTCTTCTCTCTCCCTTATTGCTGGAACTTTTCCCCTCTCCATCTCCATCTATTGGCTACCATTTTTTTCCTTCAAGCCTCAGCTAAAATCCAAGTCCAGATCGATATCTGCTCCTGATTCCTATCCGGTCACTGGACTCAGATGGCTCCAGAGGAGAAAGTGAGGCTGATGACTTAGCGCAGCGCCCCCCCATTCAAATCAAATTTATGTGCTTGTCATGGTATCACCTCCCTGACGTGCTAGTCTTAGAGAACAAAGGACAAACAACAAAATCAAGCACATATGTGTGAATACATATGTTCATACACGTGTGCGTGTACATGCATGTGACTTATTACATGTGTGTGTTTACATGCAAAGAGAGACATCTCATTTGTATAAGTTGTATATTGTCTCCTCCATTAGACTGTGCGATCCTTAAGAGCAGGGACCACTTTTTTCCCCTTCCTTTTGGATCCCAGCCCTTAGAACAGTGCCAGAGACATGGAAGGTGCAGTATTAATGCTTCTTTTAGATCTCAGTGAAGGATGCCAGCCACTCTGATGAGCATCAGCCAAGTCAGGGATTAGAACTGAGCTGCTGCTTGGGAAGCATAGGTTTATCTTATCTTTATTTCAAAATCAGTAATTAATCTTGAAAGCCATAGATTAGGCTCAGGGCTGGGCCTCTGAGGAAGCCAAGCCTATATAATGTGATTTCAGAAAGGTCCCTTGTTCTCTCCCACCAAACAAACACACAAAACCCTTCAATTTTCCCTTCCATAAAATTCAGGGGCAAGGGAAAATGTGACTATGTCTAAGATATCTTCCTGCTTTAATCAATGATGTTATCACCCCATTATCTCTTGCCAGGGTAGTGGAATATAAGCTTCTTGAGACCAGGGACTGGTTCACTATTGCCCTAGAAATCTCCCTTTCTGAGACTGTAGCCTTGGAACTCAGTCGGAGCTTAGAAATGACCAAGTCTGACTTTCTGAGTTTACAGATGAGGAAACTGAGGCTTGCCCACTGTCAAAAAGCTGTTCTAAATGGTTTGGTGACTCAATGAGTTGACCTGATTCTCCAATTCCTGAAATTTCATGATCATGGGATGAAAGATTCAAAGCTGAAAGGTCCTTCAGATGTTTTTCAAATATCTTCCCCTGCAGTTTGCAGAGAGGAAGTGGAAGGATTTTATTTGTTAGTTTGTTTTGGAGGAAGAGGACAAGGGAATGTTTTGAAACCACCTCATGATCTCTTGGCTTCTTCAAGTGGTCAACTCTGAGCTGGATTTATTATATTCAACTTACTGAATTTGAAATGATTTTTAATTTAAAAGAACCCTTGTTTTCATGCAAGGGTTCTTAACTTGGGCATCTGTGAAGCTGAGCTGGGTAGCAGCCTACCTCCATCAGAATTTCCCTCTACTTCTCTGCTCATACCTATCCCCATCAACTTTCAGGGTAGGTCAAGGAGTCTGGGAAAAGCTGATAATCGCATCTTCTTGTGGATAAAAGAAGAGGGTCCCATGTTTGCCATGCACGCTGTGATGTGAGCCAGTCCGGTAGAGAACCCATAGCAGTTAGTTTTCCCACAAATATCTAAGGAGTCAGTCAATTAGCTAGTCAGCAAGTTCAACAATATTGAACACCTACTATGTGCTAGAGCGAAGTGTGGCCCCTCTGAAAAGCAGTCATGTGCAGGGTCCCCAGATTGGAGCCTCCTTCTGTGTGTTTCTAGGTGTGTGAAGTCCAACACCAACTTCTTTCTTTTTTCTTTTCTTTTTTTTTTTTTGGCTATAAAAAAAAATCTGAAAACAATAAGTCTTGTTCATTGACATAAACCGGCTGTCGGTTCCTTGTGGGACCTGGGCTGATAAAAACCAGGGAAAAACTATTTTATTTGCAATGTAAAGAATTTTAGCCTGTGGAGATTTTGAGTTTGAGTGCCGTAAAGGTAAGGAGAACAACCCAGTTAGCTGGTAAAGTCTGTGCCCCCCTCCAGCGCCCTTTCCCCATTCCCCAGAGACATAATTAAAACTCCAGAAAGTGAGAAACTGTTGCTAATAGGAACATAACCATTCCACCATAACAGATTCATTCATTCACCGACTTTTATTTTACTCCCCCTTTTTTTTAACAGGTCAAACTGACCTTTATTTTACCATTCTTGATACAAAGGGCTTTTCTGAGGGTTGACACTTTATTATGACTTACCAGGTGACTAGGAAACAAACGGTCAGCATTTGGGGACAGTAAGGACCAGGCCTCCATCATAGGTGGCTGTGATGAGCGATTCACTGGATGTCGATGGCCCAACCTGTCACTTGTGGCCTCCCCCAAGGAGAAGAGCTGGCAGCCACTTCCCTAATTTGTGAGAGTGAATTTGTACTGGAAAACCTTAAAAACCCTCATGAAGTCAGAATGCAAAGTAGTAGTGATGATAGCAGCTTCTATAGTAGATAGAGAGCAGCCTTAGAGTTCCTGGCCTAGTTGTGAGACCCTGACTAAGTCACTCACCCTCTCCATCACTACGGTGGCACCTCTGAGCAGGCACCAGTCTGCTCTATTGGAGGAACTTTCCTTATCATTTTCTGTCTGTACCTATACCTATAGGTGCGGAGCCTTCTCCCAGCCCTGCCAAACTTCTGTATTAGCATTTCATCTTAGGGGCAGCTAAGTGGCACAGTGGTTAGAGCACCAGCCTTGGAGTCAGGAGGACCTGAGTTCAAATCCAGCCTCAGACACTTAATAATAATTACCTAACTGTGTGACCTTGGGCAAGTCACTTAACCCCATTGTCTTGAAAAAACAAAACAAAAACCATATAAAAATCATTCCATCTTCCTTTTAGGGCAGGGATTTAGTTCTTTTCTATTGCAATCATATTGTATACAAAAGACACTTAATTAATGCCTATTAATTTGGCTTGATATAGTAAGGTTTTAGGGGGGGATGTGGGAGCAGAATATTTCATATGCTGTAAAACTCAATGTGTTGATTTTGTTTGGTTATTTTTCTTAATCCCAGTCTTAAGCGAGTGAGGAAGGAATGATTGACTGAAAGAGTTTATTGAGGACTTCACCCTATTTCAAGTCCTGTATGAAGCGTTAATAATAACAATAACAGAAACAATATTTCCAGAACTCCTTCAGTTTTGAAAAGTGTTTTATAAATATTATCTCATTTTATTTTCACGACAACCTTGAAAGGTATTATTATCCCCATTTTACAGATGAAACTGAGGAAGATAGGTGTTAAATGACTTGCTCAGGGTCACATAGTTAATGTTTAAGGTGAGATTTGAACTCGGGTCTTCCTGACTCCAGGTTCAACATTCTATCCACTGCATTATTTTTCTGCTTCACAAATGCAAATATAAAATCAAAGACTGATCCCTACTCTCAAAGAGCTCATATTCTAATACCAGGAGACAAGCCATACAAGGAAGCATTGTTTGGTTTGAAAATTTATTGCAATAATAGTGATTAGAGTCTTAGGAGAATAGATTGACACCCCTTATCCCAAAAAAGCTATGTCAGAATTGATTTGATTATGGTTTCAGCAGGTGACTGGTATTAAAAGTAGAAGTAATTTATACAATTTTATTTTTCTTTCAAGAAAAAAAGTTTTCTATCCTAGCCCAGTTAGCTTTCCTCCATAATGACTTGCAAACAGTGTGCCCAGATTCTTGCCCATGGAAATAAGGAGATTCATAGATATGAACAAATGTAATGACTAACATTTTGTTGAAGAAGATAGATGGTGTTTGGGAAAAACTGTCTTGCCTGAAACTTGACACCAAAATATGTGCAGATCTTTGTAGTTGATTTAAAAAGAAAAGAATGAAGGGGAAATCTTAATCCATTAATATTTATATATATGCCCATGTTTTGGCTGGTGGGACTGGTATATCCCCTTCTCCCTCCTGGTTTCCTTCAAAAAGATCTCATGTGCCTTTCCTGACCCCCCCGCCCCGTTCTCCTTCCTGACTCCCACTTAAGACTTCCTCTTGAAATTATTTTATCTGTCTATACTTCATATACTCTCAATAAAATATAGGCTCCTTGAGGTCAGCGACTGTCATTTTTGTCTTGCACTCTCAGAAATTAGTGGAATCCTTTGTAGGCATTTATGAGCATTTGTTGGAGTCAATCAAATCTAGAAACTTAAGCGAAATCACTTTGTTGGGTAAGCCCAGGCTTCCACAGAAAAGTAAGATGTTGGTGGAGGTGGAAATGATCCCTAACAGAAACAATGGAACAAATCCCAGGTTCTCTAATGTCAGATCCACTGTATTCCCCACTGGATTCCATTACCTCCCGTGTTCTTTGTTAATAAATTAGCTAAGTCAGAGGAGTTTTAATGTCATCCTTTTAACATTTCTATAGCTTCTATTATCCACCAGGCACTCCACTAAGCCAGATATGATCTCATTGGATCTTCACACAGCAACCTTGGGAGCTAAATGCTATTCTTTTCCCCATTTTGTAGATAAGAAAACGCAAACAGGTGAAGTGACTTGCCCAAGGTTACATAAAGAAGTCAGTATCTGAGACTGGATTTGACTTTTCCATCTCCTAAGAATAAGGAGGCCAAGAGTAGTCATCCAATTGAGGCTGCTCTAAGAAGTCTATGTTTTCCTGAGACATCAACTATATCTTTCTTTAATGAACTTTCTCCAAAAGAAACGGCAGGAAACATTTAGCCTGTGGATTCTGAGTCTGCCATCCAAGCAGTCAGGGTCAGACCCTAAGAAATGGACAGACAGAACATCTTCCAGGTGTTCATGGCAAGTTATTCTTAAAGACAGGATGGATGCAGAGTTGAATAGATTAGGGGTGTATAAATGGAGGGGGGGAGGGATAAGAATGGATAGATGGATGGATGAATTTTTCCATCTCACACGATAGATGTTTCTCTTCAAATCCCTTTCCAAAGTATTTTCCCTGTAACACGGTGGCTTAAAACTGCCTAATAGTGTGATTGGGTCCAATAACTTTCTGCTCTTTTAGCTAACAGGTTATTAGCAGAAAGGAAGGAGGTGGCTGCTCATTGTCTTTGACTTGCCTTTCACTGCCTCTCATGGGTGTAGCCATTGTGTGTTCTGTTCCTGGGCTCTTCTTCCTTCATTTCAGTATCACTCCCTACAAGACTCAAAATGTTTCTCCAGTGTGGCTCTTCTTTAGGCAGCTCCAGTTCTGGAAATGTCTAGAACCATCTGGGTGTTAAAACCAAGTTCCTTTTACCTTGTCCCTGGTCAAATAAGCCCCTAGCCAGGATTCTCTAATGGATAGACTTATAAACCTGGAAAGGTTTCATGCAGTGGGATAGGGAATCCATTCAAGGCTCAGATCTGAGCTACTTTCTCTAGGATGTCTTTCTTGAAGGTCTCTTAATATTAGTGTTATATCCCCGCTCTTCCTCCCCCAGTAAAGTTATTTTTGCATATATTTTACATTTTTGTTGTTCATTCATGTCTGATTCCTTGTGACCCCATTTGGTGTTTGCTTGGCGGATTCTGGAGTGATTTCCCATTTTTCTCTAATTTTACATTTACTTATTTACTCCATATTTAAGTTTCTATTTAAAAGAAGACCATGACCTCAGGGAGGTGATACCATGACAAGTAAGTGAATTGGAATTGAGTGAGAGAGATGGTGAGATGGATAGAGCACTAGCACTAGTCAGAAGGACCTGGGTTCAAATCTGACCTCAGACATTAAGTGTGGGCAAGTCACCCTGATTGTCTCACATCCAGGACCATCTCCATTTATCCTGATCCATATCTGGCCACTAGACCCAGATGGTTCTGTAGGAGAAAGTGAGGCTGGTGCCTCAGCACCACACCTCCCTCATTCAAATCCAATTCATGCACTTGTCATGGCATCACCTTCCTGATGTCCTGGTCTTCTTTGAGAATGAAAGACAAACATAATCAAGTTTCTATTTGGGGGTAGGATGTCTCCTACATAGACTTCCTGGACAAGGACATGCTTTGACTAGTCTAAAACATTTACAGTGGAATCTATGGTGATCAGGGAGAGCCCAGAATTATAGATTTAGAATCTCAGAGGCCATCTAGTCCAACCCCTGCATTTTTCATATAAGGAAACTGAGGTTCAAAGTAGTTAAGTAACTTGCCCAAAGTTACTCATTTCTTAAACCTCAGAGATAAGATTTGAATCTGTGTCCTCCCATGTAGACCCAGCTGAATTTTCACTGAGCTATTTCATCTCCTGAAGATCAGGGCTTTTTGTTTTTTGTTTTGTTTTTGATCAGAGATATTAATTAATTGTTTAATTTTTTGCATTGAAATTTTATTTTTCCAATTACAGACTATGGTAGCTTTTCAACATTCATTCATTTGAAAATTTGAGTTCCACATTTTTCTACCACCCTCCCTTTCCTTTCCCTTTCTCATAGTGGTAAATAGTCTGGTAAAAGTTGTACATGTGCATTTGTGCTTAGCATATTTATATATTAGTCTTTTTGTGTGAGCAGAATTAAAACAAAGGGGAGAGAAAACCATGAGATGGGAAGGAAAAACATAAGAGAAGTTTTTAAAAAGTGAAAATCGTATGCATTCAGATTCCATGGTTTCCCCCCTATGGATGTGAATGGCATTATCCAGAGCAGGTCTCTGAGGGTTGTCCTTGATCTCTGAACCGCTGAAAGGAGCCTGCATATTGAGGGTTTTTTTTTAATTTAATGCCAGTCTTCAACATTTATCTTCAAGTCCTATCTTGAGCATTTAATGACTCATTGTATAATCCTCCATGGGAGAAGAATCGACATGGCCCATGATCTGTTTATTTGATTCTACAATACTGCCATATTCTAGGAAAGAGCAGACTATGTTTGAAGAAAATTTGCTTTGTTTAAAGAAAACTTCTTTGCCAGCTCTCAGAGAAACTTGAAATTTTCTCTTTCATTCTAGGGAATCTCTTCCCTGGTTTGATTGTTGGCTGGTTGATTTTCTCTAGGCACTTTTTCATTTGAGTCCAATTTAAAAAGTTAGATTGTGTAACTCTTTTATTGGAATGTCCTTCTGTCTGTCTGACTACTGAAGGAAGTCGAGGTCCAGGTCCATACAATGTAATATCAGAAATATTTGCACTCACACTGACGCCAGCCAATATGGTGAATGACATGAAAGGCAATCCTCTGAGCAAACTCCAATTGACTGTGTTTTGTGTGTTCTCAAAAAACAAACCTCCTGTCAACTGCTATGAGAGTATTGACCAAGGATTTGGATGTTTGGGATCTTTAAGCCAAAGAGGAGGATTGAAATCACATCAGAAGATACAAGTTTTCTTATTTTACATTCATCCTTTAAAAATTGATTCCTAGGTTGAAACAACTTCTTTAGTCTGATCTTTTTAATGAATTTATTGAGTTATTTATTGTGGAATGTTCTCCCAGTTAAATAATGAAATTAGTCATTTTCTGCAGAATTTTCTGAAAAAGAGAAATGGGAATCACAAGAAACAAAATGCAACTTTGTGCCATTGGCTGATTCCATGAGTAAGAAATGTGAGTGAGAGGGGCAGTTAGGGAGCACAGTGGATAGAGCACTGGCCTTGGAGTCAGGAGGACCTGAGTTCAAATGTGACCTCAGACACTTAATGATCACTTAGCTGTGTGGCTTTGGGCAAGCCACTTAATTTTTGAAAAAAAAAGAAAAAAGAAATTGAGTGAGATTTATTATAGCAATGAAAATACAAGAGCTTGGTGATAAATGATTAGGATTGATGACTTATAAATGTCCTTATTTTCATTAGAATTATGGGGAAATCTTAGAGACCAGCCAGTTCAACCTGCTCCTCAAACAGATGAGGAAGTCAAGTCCCCGGGACAATTTAAACCAACTTGTTCCTACAGTAGTGACAGAGCCCTCGATTCAACTCCACTTACTCATTTCCAAATTAAATTCATTAAAAAAAAAGGTGGGGGAAGGCAGGGAACCACACACACCTCCAGGACTCAAGCCTTTAGAATATAAGGTCACATTTGAAGATTACAGAATTATCTTTCAAAAGCTAGAGAAGACTCTAAGAGTTTCACCTAGTCATAGAGTTGCAGGATCCTAAGACCAAAGCTGGTAGAGATCTCAGATGAATTAGATAATCAGAGGCTCTCTTCTCCAGCTTCTTCCCATTGTACCACATGTCTGTTTCTATGAGGGAGATTTTGTTTCCATGCTCCAGGACGGCACCATTCTCTAATTCCAATGCATTGCCATTATTTATTAATTATGCATATATATTAATCAAGGATTATCAGGAAATAGGTATGATGAATAGAATTTAACTTTTTTTCCTGGTCAATATAAGTCATATGGGAGTGATGACAGTGACAAATCCCCATGATGCCATTTCCTTCTTTCCCGCTCTGATTTTTCAGTTTTCCAAATTTTAGACTCATGTGTCCACACCCTGTGGACAGACAGTCCAGACAGTCCTGTAATAGGAAAAGAGAAGGTCAAGATTTGCCTCTGAAATGTTCTGGCTATGGGACCCTCATCAGGAACCTTAGGCAACTCTCTGAAGAAGAAAAATAACATAAAAATGGGCTGAAAAATGAGTTTCTATGCTCAATTCTAGATAGAAAGGTAGGATAAATATAGTTATATGGATGGATAGATAGAAGATAGAGATGGATAAATAAGTATAGATAAATAGAATTGAATAGAAGGAGATAGAATAGATGAATAGAAATAGAGAAGTATAATGGATGGGTACATAGGCTCAAAAATTAGGTTTAGATGGATGACTAAGATGAAGCAACAGATCAGATAGATAAATAGGAGGAACCAGAGAGGCATATGGATGGATAGAGAGCATTCACAGTTTTATATATATATATATATGTATATGTGTGTGTGTGTGTGTGTGTGTGTGTGTGTATATATATATAGTTGGATGACTAGATAGAAAGATAGCTAAAAATGGATGGATGAGAGATTTAGAAAGATATATAGATAGCTGACTGGATAAAAGTTAGATATAGATGCATAGATAGATGTAGATGAATAGATAGACTAGATGCATAGAAATAAATATAGGTATATGGGTAGATAGTTAGGATAGATATAGGTAAACAGAAAAATTGAATAGACAGAAATAGACAGCTCTGTAAGTAGATAGGAAGAAAGAAGACAGAGATAGAATACAGTTAACTAAATGGATAGAGAGAGAGAATAGAATTGTAGAATTTTAGAGTTTGACGGAACATCCAAGATGCTACAGGCTAATCCCCTCATTTAAAGATAAGGACACTGGAGCCCAGAGAAATAAAATGATTTCTCTTCCTCCCCGCCCCCCCTCAACAGCAAAATTGAAGGAAATTGATGTTAAACTTTGGGGAAGTTAATTGCAAGAAAATTAGATGCATTTCTGCTGGCTGACATGTCTAAATGAACAGAAACCTTCAGCATTACATCATCATTAAGATTTTAATTTTTATGAGTTGTGCCAATTTCCCTTATTTGCCACTGAGATCTCACACAGAAGACAGAGGAAGAGGAGCCATCTGAAAATTTTTGGATGGAATATGACAATAGAAAAGTGGGGCAGGGACATGTTTTTCTCATTTGGATCAGGACTCCAGAATTCCCTGAGAGCTATAACATTCTCCCTGAGCTTATATTTCACCTTTGAAATAGAAATAAGCAAAGGTATATCCATCCATATCTTCCTGCCTCCTGGGAGAGAGAGGTTTAGGGTTAATTTGCTATGGTACTAGAAATGATGCTTCCCTAACTTTGGTTATAAAAGGACATTAAGATGTCACATTATATTTTAAAAGTTTTCTTGAAATACATCAGTCTTCTTCTTGGGGATGGGATGGGTGATGTCATCAGTGTAGGGAACTCCCATGTAAAAACTCCCTCCACTAATACACATTAGCCACTCTTGTGTGAAGCTTGTTATCTCAGAGAATTGCTTAAAGATAGAGACATTAAGGCACTTGCTCAGCCAGTGCATGTCAGAGACACAGCTTGAACCCCGATTATTCTAATTCCAAGACTTGAAAAATACAAATCCATCTTGTACTCCCCAGTTCATCAGAAGGAAATGTCCTAGTTTCCCTGTGGGCTTTCTTATATGTCCAATGGCTTGAAATGAGAAAAATATTCATGTTTTTCCATTCAAGATTAGCTCTATCCTCCGTTCATTCTGCCTCCTCAAAATCAACAGAAATTTAATCCAACGGGCAACAGGCAGAATAGCAAGGGAATGGGTCAGGGAAGGTGTGTTTTTGAATCATCTGTTGGCCTTGATCTGTCTGCTGGAGTCATAGAGCAAGCTTTAGGTTGGAAAGGACGGGAGAGATCATCTATATGAATTCACTGGCCATCGGCTAAATTTCTGCTATAAAATTTCCAATCAGTGATTTTCTTCAGATATCTCGTTCCATTTTAATAAACTCTGATCCTTTAAAATCCATCAAAAGTTCTATCTCAAATTAAATAGGAACCCAATTTTCTCCTCTGGAGTTGTATGGATACTGGGGTGTTTCTTTCATGTAATCATCTTAAAAATATGTGAAGCCAGTTATTTTGCTTAAGCCTTTTCTTAAAATTGCTCAGCACCCCCTTTTCCTTAGACTGCTTCCTCATTAGTTTCTGATCCTGCTCCTGCCCACTCCTTTTTTATTATTGTCCCTTTAAAACAGATTCTTATCTTGGGGTCTAAGGGATCTCTAGATAGATTTCAAAGGTTTCAGAACGTGGTTTGGGAAAAAAACACATCCTCATTTTTCACTAACCCCAAATTGAAATTAAGCCTCATCCTTATTTAGGAATTAAGAAAAAACAAAGGGACCCATAGGCTTCCCTGGACAGCCAAAAGGGACCCACATTATAAGCTAAAAACATAGTTTAAAACATGTATGACACTTCCTATATCAAATTGATTACCATCTTAGGAGAAGGCCGAGGAAGAAGGGATGGAGAAAATATGCAATTCATATATTTTTTTAAATGAATGTTAGAAATTGTCTTTCTATATAATGGAAAAATAAAATACTATTTTCAAAAAATCAGATAAAATGTGTTGCCTAGAGCTGAGCCCAGTATCGCTGAAACATCAGGGATAGTGTAGAAACATTTCTTATACTGATCACAGAACAGGGCTGGGGGTCTCATAAAGTTTCTCCCAGTGATGATATTCTATAAAATTCATTGCTCCTGGAGTAATTTTGATCTGAATACAGTACTATAGTACCACATCTCTCCTTTTCTGAAAGTGTTTTCTAAATGAGAGCTGTTATTAATTTGATGTACTCAGAAGTGATTTTCAGTCTGATGGAAAAAAGTGAGGATAATTGTTCTAGGAAAGGAAAAGTTTAGTGTGTGCATGTCCCATAGACTTGGTCCAGTGACCCTGAGGTCAGAAGACCTGTTTTCAGATCCTGCCTCCCCATCTTAAACTTAGTTCATCTTCTTTGGTTTCCATGACCTCCTTTATCAAATTAAGGGGTTGGACTGGATAGCCTGGAGTCTTGTCTCCTTTCACTCCTATGGTTCATTCAGTCTAACATAGGGACCATAACTGGAGTAGTCAGTGGAAGTTATAAAGATACAGACCTTGAAGGTTCACTTTTAAGAATAAACCCAGGGTAGGGGCAGCTAGGTGGCACAGTGGATAGAGCATCAGCCCTGGAGTCAGGAGAACCTGAGTTCAAATCCGACCTGAGACACTTAATAATTGCCTAGCTGTGTGGCCTTGGGCAAGTCACTTAACCCCATTTGCCTTGCAAAAAATAATCTAAAAAAAAGAATAAAACCAGGGGGCAGCCAGGTGGTACAGTGGATAGAGCAGTGGCCCTGGAGTCTGGAGTACCTGAGTTCAAATCCAGCCTCGGATACTTAATAATTGCCCAGCTGTGTGACCTTGGGCAAGTCACTTAACCCCACTGCCTTAAATAAAAAATTTTTAAAGAAAGAAGAAACCCAAAATGGCATAGATTGCCTTGGAAGAAATGTATGTTCCATTCCTCAAGAGCTTTCAGCAGAGATATGATGCTACAGAGGAGACTTTTGGACAGACTGGTTTCAAGGTGATTGGTCTATCTGTGTCTGTGGAAGAGATGTCCACATTTCATTTTCTACATCTAGGAACTCATAAGTGCAGCAAAAAAAAAAAAACCCTACCTGTCTTCCAAATGGGACAACAGTACTGCAGATTCATCCACGTGGACTCTCTTCATGATCAGTATTGATTGGGAAAGTCCAAATCTATTATCAGCGGAATTGGAGAGCTACAAGAGTGTGAAAACTGGGCCAACCCAGTAGATATAAATCCTATCCAGGACCCCTAAGAAAGCTGAGAAAACTATTCCTGGAAAAAGCAGGTAATATTAGTTCAAGATATCAGCAGGGAGTTGGGCTCTGGGAAATAAAGGGAAAATATTGAGGAATTTCTGTGAGCATGTGTTTCTTTATTGAACAAATAATCTCTGACCAGACCTCCCATGAAAGAGAAGCACATTCCATACATGCTCTCTATTGGGCAGTGCTTTAAGACACCCCTCAAATGTGAATCTTTTATGATTTTGAGGGGAGGAGATTAAGAGAAGAAAGGTCATTCTCAACTCATTCTCCAAAGAGAATCCTTGATTAATGGGTACTGGCATCTTGGGCCAAAGTCTTAGAAACCTATTTTGCAGGAAGATGCCTCCATCTATGGAAGAGACAGGCTAAATATCAAGGTCTTTGGAAACAAAAACTTCTTTCAAGGTGATTTTCGGGGGTGGTAGGGGTCCTGGGCACAAGCCATGGTGTTAAAAGGGAGAATTGGAATCGAAAAAGGAGTTGGTTTTGTTTTTATTATTTTTTCAATTAGTTAGGAAAACAGGCCTTGGGCTTCCTGGCAAATTAGCCAGTAAAACAAATAATATCTTTTAACAAATATGCTTCAGTATGGGCCAGGCATATTTTATGGAAAGTCACGCCAGTGACTGGAGGCCAATTCTACCATAGCACTAGCTCTCCTACAGGACCTAGCCCAATGGAGACTTTGAGGGTCCAGAGAAAAGCAGGGCAACCCACATTGTTGAGGAAGGAGATGAAAGGGGAGGAATGTTTCCCAATGATCTCCCCAAAGGAAGGGGGAAAAGAACCAATAAAAAGCATCATTTTTACTGCTCTGTTGGTGAAAGAAATCAAGTCATCTCTTGCAAAATGATGGAGATTTTGATGTACTTCTATCTACCATTTCTTCCTCCCCAAGTTTCTGCTATTTTGGAAATGCCTGTGTAACTCAGAGAAAATTGCTGAAAATTCTGTAAGTCAAAGTTTCCTTCTTTATAGAATAAGGAGGTGAGACTTGATGACCACGAAGGAGACTGTCCATCTGAAATTAAGAATTGATGTTTTTCCAAGTGCCTTAAAGTTTGCATACAGACACAAGTTTTTCTGCTTACACTGTGAATTCTTGTGGGCAGATACTGGGTGGTTTTGCTTGTTTGGTTGTTTGGTTTTGTTTGGTCTTTCCTTAAAGCTTAGAAGAGTGCTGGACAGTGATAAAGGCTTTAATAAGTGTCTGTTGACTAAAAGGTCGCTTGAACCTCACCTTGACCCCATGAGATAAATGTTATATCATCTCTGCATAATATAGTTGAGGAAACTGAGGTTCAGAGGTCATAGGATCATGAATCCTGAACTGGTCTTTCATTTTAAAGATCAGGAAACTGAGACCCAGATGCATTTAATAACTTGCCCAAAGTCACCCAGCTAAGAAGCATCAGAAGTAAGCACTGAATTCTCTAACTCTAGGACCAGGTTGCCTCCTCTGGCGACATAGTTATTAAAAATTTAAGTGGAATTTGCACCCAGGACATCTGCCTTATAGATGAGTAATTCTCCCCATTGTGCTTAATTGTCTCTGTGATTAATTGTATATGTTATTTAGACTTCCCCTAACCTCCTCTTCCAAGAAAGCTTCTCTTTCTTGAAATATGTATTATTCACATAATTAGTTTTAAATTTATTGAATATATTTGGAATTGGAAATTTTTTAACTGAGTTCTTAGACCAATCTTTATGAATCTCTTATTTACCAACATTTGATACTGTTTATTCAGAGACAGTAGAGAGAGCAGCGGACTGGTGGTCAGGGTCCTCGATTAGTCTAGGCCACTTACTGTACTCCAAAATACATCAGCAAAAACTTGCTTGAATAGCATTTTATGATTCAATGAGACATCTAAATGGAGCAATGGATAGATCACTGAACCCGAGTCATGAAGACCTGAATCCAGATTTAGACTCAGACACTTACAGGCTCTGTGACTCTGGGCAAGTTGCTTAGCCCTGTTCGCCTCAATTTCCTCATCTATAAAATGAGCTGGAGAAAGAAATGGCAAACTACTCCAGTATCTTTGCCCAAAAAAACCCTCATAGGGATTATAAAGAATTGGACGCAACCAAAATGAGTGAACTACAAAATGATACAATGATGATCCCAGAGTAAGGTTTTGTTTTTAAAAAAATTCTGACAACCTAAAAAAATTAGTAAATTATTTTAAAATTTCTATATAAACTATTTTAAGGTATGGGGTAGAAGAGTGATTGTCTGTTCCCCCTCCCCTCCACACACCATAGGAAAAAAATAATTTAAATTATTTAGTTCTATGGAGTTTTTGTTGTTCATCCTTTGTTCTCAGAGGGCCATTGAGATCATGAAGGTGATGTCTTGACTTGCTATTTAATTTCTTTATAAATTTTTATAACAATATTTTATTGTTACTTAAATCAAATTATGTACCCTTGTTCCTTCTTAATAACTATCTTCCAACCCTCCATTCCTTATTTCCTTTCACTAGAACTCTTATTATGCATATTTGGGTATATAGAAGGTCTTTTTTCCCCCCTCTCCTTTAGTTCCTTGAACTATACGGTGTAACAAGTTTAGTAACTTGTCTTGCATTATTTTAAATTGACTTTCAGAATAACTGATTGAATTGACAGTTCCACTAACAGTGTATCTGTGTATATATCTTACTATTGGTCTTCCAGTAATGACTATTTCTGTCTTTTATTATTTTTTTCTAATTTGGTCCATAGTGGATGAGAACTCAGAATTATTTTAATTTGGATTTCTCTTATTATTGGTGAATTGAAACATTTTCTTTCTTTTTTAAAAGTTTTACTTTATTTTTACAATAGCATACAAAGATAATTTTCATTATTCATTCATTTGCAAGTTTATGAGTTCCACATTTTTCTACCACCCTCCCTTCCAAGGCATTGAACATTCTGGTAAAATTTATTCCCCATATAATTATATTGTGAAAGAAGAATCAGAACTAACAAGGAAAAAAAAAACATGAGGAAGAAAGAAAAAATATGAAAGAAGCTTTTAAAAATGAGCATAAGGGGCAGCTAGGTGGTGCAGTGGATAAAGCACCAGCCCTGGAGTCAGAAGTACCTGGGTTCAAATCTGGTCTCAGACACTTGATAATTACCTAGCTGTGTGGCCTTGGGCAAGCCACTTAACCCTATTGCCTAGCAAAAAAATAACCTAAAAAAAAAGTGAGCATAATCTGCTGTGTTCTGCATTCAGATTCCCTGGTCTTTTCCCTCTGAATGAGGATGGCATTGTCCAAACCAGTTCTCAGAATTGTCATGGATCTCTGAACTGCTGAGAGGAGCTGCACCCATTATAGCTGATCATTTCATAATGTTATTTTTGATGTATACAAGGTTCTCTTGGTTCTGTTCACTTCACTCAACATCAGTTCACGCAAGTCTTTCCATGCTTCCCTAAAGTCCGACCACTCAAGACTTCTTACAGAACAATAGTACTCCATATCATTCATATATGATAACTTGTCCAGCCATTACTAATTGTATCCCCTCAGTTTCTAATTCTTTGCTACTACAGAAAGCACTGCCATAAATATTTTTGAACATATGAGACTTTTTTTGCTTTTTTTTAATGAACTCTTTGAGATATAGACCTAGGATTGATATTGCTGGATCAAAGAGTAAGCATAGTTTTATTGCTGTTTGAGAATGGCTCCAAATTACTGTCCAGAATGGGTAGATCAGTTCACAACTCTTCCAAGTACATTAGTGCCCCAATTTCCCTGCATCCTCTCCAACATTGATCATCTTCCTTTATTGTCATTTTAGCTAATCTGATAGGTGTGAGGTGGAATCTCAGAGTTATTTTAATTTGCAAACCTCTAATCAGTAATGGTTTGGAGCATTTTTATATGACTATAAATAGCTTTAATTTCTTCATCTAAGAACTGCCTGTTCAGATCCTTTGACCATTTATCAATTGGAGAATGACTTGTAATTATATAAATTTGATTCAGTTCTGTATATATTTCAGAAATGAGCCCTTTATCAGAAACACTAACTGTGAAAATTGTTTCCCAGCTTCTAGCCTTCCTTTTAATCTTGACTGCATTGGTTTTATTTGTGCAAAAGCTTCCTAATTTAATGTCAAAATCATCCATTTCACAATTTATAATTTTATATCTTGTTTGATCATAAACTTTTCCCCTCTCCATAGATTCAGCAGGTGGAATATTTCTTGTTCTCTTAATTGGCTTATGATCTCACCCTTTATGTCTAAATCCTAAATCCATTTCATTCTTATTTTGATATAGGGGGTGAGATATGGGTCTATGTCTAGTTTCTGCCATACCATTTCCCAGTTTTCCCAGCAGTTTTGTCAAATAATGAGTTTTTATCCCAGAAGCTATTGTCTTTGGGTTTATCAAATGGTAGATTACTGAAGTCATTTACTATTCTTTCTTTTGTACCTAATCGAATCCACTGATCAATTGTCTGTTTCTTAGCCAGTGTCAGACGGTTTTAATGATTGTCACTTTATAATTTAGTTTTAGATCCAGTATAGCTAAACCACCTTCTTTTGCATTTTTCCATCAATTTCCTTGATATTCTTGACCTTTTGTTGCTCCATATGAATTCTGTTACTAATTTTTTCTACCTCTGTAAAATACTTTTTTTGTGATTTGGAACATTTTCAGATTGTATGTTTAATTTTAAATTCTTGCACCCTCTAAATTTTGCTGCCCTGGGGCAAATCCCATCTGTCCTTCCTACCTTAGTTATAGCTCTGATCCCGGGTCATTTTTAATGAATCTAGTTACTTTGGTGAATGGAGCCAGCTCTGACAGGCTTGTTAAATTCTCAGTGTGAGCATTTACACCTCAGACATCAGCAAACACCACAAATCAGTGCTTGATTTAGGGTTTTGTTGATTGTCTAGACTTAAGAAAGTGATGGAGAAAATGTTAATGAGGGGCAGATTAAACTTAAAAGTCCATCGTGTGAAACAATTTTTTCCCTAGAGATCTGGCTGTTTACCAGCAGATCCTTGCTTTAGTGGGTCCCAGTCCCTTGGAACTAATTATAGAGCCATTTTTGGACATCAATGAGTCAATCAATAAATATTGATTGAGCACCTACTCGGGGCCAGATACTGTACTAAACTGTGTCCCTTCTTTAAAATGCCTATGCTGCTTTGCCTTCTCACCTACCTTAGTTTCCCTTCAACTGTTTAACACTCATGATGCTACTATTATGCATCATACACCATACTAAGTGAAGGCGCTATGATGATAAAGTTATCCTTCCAGAATCTCAGGGTCCATCATCCCCGAAGATGTGGGAACATAGCCCGACTTTAGTGATAACATTGACTAATGCAAATGGACCAAGATGCATTATCCCAAGTATTCCTTCAGAAATGCAACTGGTCCTGTTTCTGTGAGAAGCTAATGGGCCTCCTGGACTCTTTTCTCCTGGGGTCCAACCCCCAGCCTGCTCTGGAGGTCTGCTGACACCATGATACCATGGCAGGGTTGAGAACAATGAGCAGTTCTCTCCTGCTTTTCCGTGGTCGGAAGGCGATTGGATCCCTTCTGTGTATAATTCAGGAAAGGCCTTTGAGGTTTGCAAAATGGCACTCTACGAATCAATAGACAGTGATGTATTATATCTCTCTGAACTCCTATAAATATATTATTGAAAAGCATTAACTGTTACACAGAGAATGCTCAGGCTAGTTAGAATGAGAGCCTAACTTACCAACCCTCTTCTCTCTATCTCTGACCTCCAATCTTGACGGGTGAACTTAACCACTCTGGACTTCAATCCGGCTGTAGTATAGAATCAGTGAAATGGAGATAATGAAGACTTGGAGGCACTGAGTCTTTTGCACATTTTCAAGAACTGAGTCCATTGGCACAGCCATCCCCAACCCATGGGGCACCCCCGATGGGTAATCAATAAGCCTAGATATGTGTGTTAAACCTTTAATTGTTTGAGAAGGACCAGAAACCTGAATTTAAAAATGAGATTTTGTTAGCAAACAGACTGAATATGACAGTGATTCCCTCCCAAAGTTTGGATATCAAAGGAAAGATTTGGAAGGGCTTTTTTTTATAGTCAACCACTCATTCTATTAAACAACATTTTCAAGTGCCTACCTCGTGCTAAGTATTTTGCTAGGCAACAGAGACACAAAGGGGGGAAAGAACACAGTTTCAGACCCAGGGAACAGGAAAACTCCTCTTTGTATTTGAAGAGGAAAGGCTTCTGCACAATAGAGTTGTTTGCAAATTCTCTTCAAGGCAATAGGGAGTCAGTGAATCTTCTTAAGCAGAGGAGGGCCATACAGCTTAAGTAATCTTAATAGGGGCATCTTTGAGAATGAATTCAAAGGGGGAGCTTAGTTTCAAGTAAGTTACAGATCTTGATATAAAGAAGTCTTCCACTTGACCCCTCAGAGCAAAAGTAAGGAAGTGACTATAGATGTGGATTTGATATAAGGAAAAATCCCTAAGGATTTGAAATCTCCTAGCTTAGAAAGGTTATCTTAAGGCTGTAACTTCCCCTTTCCTGTAGTTGAGCAAAGATTGGATGGCTATATAGCAGGAATGTTGCAGGAGGCAGTTCTTGGTCATGTACAATTTGGACCTATAGATCACCACTGAAATAATCTTTCTTTTTTGAGATTCTGTAAACCTCTCTGGTGGTTATGACATTTTTTGTTTATATATGAATGAATATTTGTTGGCAGGATTGGGAGGGGACAACTGTGAGCATGGCCTTGGGGTATGGAAAAACCTATTGTGAAATCTTGTCTCTGGCACAAATCATATCCTAGCATGTCTCTTCTTTCTGAGCCTCTCTAAGAATGAAGACATTAGACTAGATCAGCAATGTCAAATTCATATAGAAATAGTAACCACTTTACCAAAAATAAGGATTACAGGTTGACTTAGAAAACCACAAATTAACATCATCTATGTTTTGCTGTATTTTTATTTATTTTGTTCAATATTTCCTATTTATGTTTAGTTTGGTCCCAGAAGCTTTGGAGGATGTTCATCTCTGACACCTCTGGCCATCTGAGGTTCTTTAATCCTAAAAATGGATTTATAAAAAAATAAGGAACACATTGGAGCTGTTGAATTAGAGTGATAAAATTTGTGGTAGAAAATCATAAGAACCTAATGCAGTGGTGTGGGGAGATTTCTATCACCCTTCCTTGAGTAGGTGTTGGTGAGGTAGGAGTAAATTAATCCCAGGCCACAACCCTACCTGTTAATGAGATTCAATCTCACTCATCAGAATGTAAGAAAGAGCTTAGTGGAGCAAGGTAGAAACCAGGAGGAACTTCTGGTATGGGAATTCTCTCTACTGAAATAAATAACAAGGAAATTAGATGACTTACCCAAAGTCCCTTTGCTAGTAGGTGATAGAAGCTACATTTGGAACCCCCCCCCCCAGTATTTAACAACTATAACAGACTGATCCATTCTTTTCACTTAATCTATTTTAAATGTTTAAATAAATGCAAAGGAAAGTGCAGAAGAATGAAATTAAAGGCAGGGGAGACCTTTTTAGAAAGAATCTGTGCCCTCTCCCATAGCTTTCCTCCCCCTTCTAGGAAAAGGGAAGTTTGGAGGCTACTCTACCTTCTTCCTTACTGTCCTGACAGGGAGCTTGGTTCCTAATAGGCATTGGGGACCTTGTTGAATTGAAGTGAATTGAATTGAACCCCCTATTCTAAGTCTTTGGCAGAGTTCCTGCCTTTCCTGCTCTGCAGACACAGGTTTTGTGAAAGTGTTTGGCCCCTTGAGAAGAGGACTAATAAACGTAGCAGCAATGGCAGAACGCTTGGGGAAATAGGCATTAAATCCCAGCCATTCACTGATTGGCCCCCCATTGGTTCCTTTCCGACTATAATCAAGGCTGTGTTCTGACTTAAATCAAATGATTCTTCCCAGCAGCAGCAGCAGCAGCCTCAAGGCTTGTTGAGGCTCTGTAGCTGAAGGATCCAAGGATCAGCATCTCTGTTTAGTCCAGTCCTACTCTGAGCCTGACACTGGCGGGGTGTGTGTGTGTGTGTGTGTGTGCGCCTGTGTCTGTGTCTGTATCTGTGTCTGTGTCTGTGTCAGCCTTCCTTGAAATCCTCTGCTCTTAACCCAGAGTAAGAGCTTCATAAAGTCTCAGTGGTTTGACTCTTCTAGACTGACAAAAAGAAAATCGTTCCTACCCTCAGCTAAGTCGCCATATACATACGGATGCAAAAACCCATCTATACACACCTATACAGGTTAATCTATATTGGGGGGGTACAAGACATGTATGATACATACAAAATATGCAAAGTCATTTGATTATGAGAAGTAATAACTGCAGGAATCATGAAAAGGCACCTGTAGAAGGTGATATTGCAGCTGAGCTAAGAATGAAATCTAAGATGAGGATGTTGGAGATTGCATTTCAGGCATAGGGGACTGCCTATGGAGTGGGGTGGGGGATAGACTAACATGGAAAAGGCCTCACTGGCCAAGATCACATAAAACTTAAGACCCATGACAATTAAGCATGGGAATCCAAGAATACAGGAATAGAAAGAGAAAGCTGGATCTCCATTTCAGAATAGGACTCTATTCTTGTTTGGTCCATTTGCAGGTTGAAGTGATTATCCTTTAGTCTAGGCTTGCTATTGGCGAGGGCTTTGTTCTTGGATGACTATCCAATTTGCTGACCATTTCCATTGACTTTTTTTTAGATTGTTGCAAGCAATGGAGTTAAGTGACTTGCCCAAGGCCACACAGCTAGGTAATTATTAAATGTCTGAGGCTGAATTTGAACTCAGGTCCTCCTGACTCCAGGGCCAGCGCTGTATCCACTGTGCCACCTAGCTGCCCCTAGCTTTCTTCTTTACTGCTAAATCCTAAAGCAGAAGAAGACACTGCCCCCATTCTTTTAGGTTTTTTGCAAGGCAATGGGGTTAAATGGCTTGCCCAAGGCCACACAGCTAGGTAATTATTATGTGTCTGAGGCTGGATTTGAATTTAGGTACTCCTGACTTCTGGGCTGTGCTCTATTCACTGTGTCCCCTAGCCACCCCTACTGCACCACCTAGCCGTCCCTCCATTGGCTTCTAATGAAGTTTGCATTTTTAGTTATTTCTTTTCTTGTAGGGAGATCAGTTTCTCCCAAGACCACAAAAGTCCATTTTTGAAATAAAAATAAAATCATATTTGGAGAGGAGGGAGAAGGGGGCTGAGAAGAATTTTAGAGAGCATTACAAATAACCTAAGGAAAAATGTTTCCATGTGGTATAGTGCTTTGTGTAGATGGTCATTCATTCCATCTCTCAATCATTTCTTCTGGAAACATGACCCTGTTGGCCCCCAAATATATATGGGAGAGCCAGCCTAGTCTGTAAAGCTTGTTGGATTTGGCTGTAGACAGGACTGGGGTTTAAATTATAACTAGGAATGCTTTGCTACCTATATAATCTTCAGCAAATTACTTCATCTCTCCAAACCTTAGTTTTCTCATCTGTAAAATAGGGATGATAATAATAATAATAAATAATGCATTCTTCAATTTTTCTGTTAGTCCACAAGCATTTGATAGGCACTTCCTATATGTCATACCAAACTTTGGAAATACAAAGAAAGACAACAAATCTGAAACAAAATGCATTCCTGCTTTCAAGAAGGTCTCCAGTGGGAGAATGAGCATCAACAATTAGAAATTATAAATAACGGGAGATCCAAGCAGGTAAATAATTAAGTATGAACAGGAGATATAGGCAAAGTAGATGGAAGTCATCTCTGATGGAAAGCCTGCTAAAAGTGGGATTTGAAGGTAATTGGTGAAATTGAGAGGTGCAGGTGAGGTGGCTGAGCATGGCAGGCATGGGGCCAGTCGGGACAAAGGAAGAGATGGAGAATCCTGTTGGAGGAACTGTAAGCAGGACAATGTGCCCAGCCTATAAAGGGACTGAAATATTATAAAAAGATTGGAAAGGCAGGAAGTGGCCACACTAGGAAGAGCTTCAAATGCCAGACAGAGGAATTTTGATGAGGAATGAATCTGAAATCACTACGTAAACCTGAGTCGGTATTAGAAGTGTTGGCATAATGGGTCCTGGACTGTCAGAAAGATAGGAGACCCCTGACCTGTAGTGATTGCATTATTCTTTATAAAAAAAATTTTTATTTAAGGCAATGCGGTTAAAGGACTTGCCCAAGGTCACACAGCTAGGCAATTATTAAATGTCTGAGGTCGAATTTGAACTCAGGTCCTCCTGACTCCAGGGCCCGTGCTCTATCCACTGTAACACCTAGCTGCCCCATGAATGAATTATTTTGACCAACCCCCTCATTCCTAAGACTCAGTTACAGAGTACCAACTGCCCCTGATCTGGATTCCCTACATCAGTGAAGTTATAGGTTCTAGACCAAAAACAAAAACGACAAAAAAAAGGTAAACCTTGGAGAAATTAAAGTAGGGCAGCAAACTCTGATCAGGGATTGAGTTGGGGGTGGTATGGAGGCTATTTCAGCAAAGATCTATGGGAGGGGTGTGGTAAATGAAAGGGTGGAGACTCATCCCCCAGAGGGTCCCTTGGCAGTTTGGGGGATCTGCTTGGGGGAGGGGGGCTGAGGGAAGGTGGAGACCATGGGGAACAAATGATGAATTATATGTTTCCTCACCCCCTCCTTCCAGAGGAAGCATGTTCCTTCTGAATTCCAGTACCCTGGTTCATGCCCCATGCTGGCTGCAGCTCTGGGTGTTGTTATTTGTACAGTGTCTCAAGTCCTATAGTTAATTTGACCAGAGAAAGTTAGTTTGGCGTGAAAGCAGGTGTCTGAGCAGTTTTCTTTGGGCTACTGACCTCTGGATTCTCTTTGTTGGGTCGGCATTAGTGTCTAAAACCAACTCTCCTTTCTCTTTCCTTCCTCCTGTGTCCTTAGTGAGTTCTCAGACCTGGAGTGGGCCTCCATGCCTTTCTATCTGGTACCATACCCACACATACTCTGGAAAACAAACAAAAATGTCATTCCTTCAGACTCTAGGCATTGTGTCTCCTTCATAAAGCGGTGGAACCAATCAGCCATCCTGCCTGGAGCTCAAATCCATCCCTGCACCTCTTCTTAATGGCTCCGTAAAGCTTGCAGCTATATTTCAGAGGATATCTGTGTTGCTTTCTTATTGCTGGTAAATCTTTTTATTTGTACATGGTGAGTTCTCATGGAGCTGAAAGGTATCCTGGCCTATTGCTGGGCAGGGATAGGAAAGAGCTACCAGGAACATGGCTCACTCCTAGGTTATGACAGTGGTTTAAGAGCATCATGGGGGCGGCTAGGTGGCGTAGTGGATAAAGCACCGGCCTTGGAGTCAGGAGTACCTGGGTTCAAATCTGGTCTCAGACACTTAATAATGACCTAGCTGTGTGGCCTTGGGCTAGTCACTTAACTCCATTTGCCTTGCAAAAAAAAACCTAGAAAAAAAAGAGCATCATGGGCTCTGTCTCTGCCCCTGAAGCTCCTCCTTAAGAGTCCTAGAAAGAGCCTTCCTGTAAAACTCAGCACACATCCCTCCTTCAGAGGAGGTTTCTCATTCCCCTGTCTCCCAGCTGCTAATTTCTTCCCCTTTCATATTACTTCCCATCAAGAAATAGAAATAGCTATGTGGATGGATAGATAGACTAGCTATAGGTAGATAGATGGGTGGATATATAGAAAGATGACTATGAGTAGATGGATAGATGAAAAAATGTAGATATAAATAGATGTAATCATTTTCATGATGTTGCCCCATTAGAATGTCAGCTCCTTGAGGGCAGAGACTGTTTGTGACCTTCTTGCCATCTCCAGTAGAGTGACCAGTGGGTAGTAAAAACTTGACAAATATTTGTTGACTGATTCACTTCTGGACTTGGAGTTAAGAGATACCTAGGTTGCAGTCCTACTCTGATATGTGCCAACTACATAGATGACTCTGGATAGCCTTGGAATGAGGCTTCCCCTTTCAGACTTCATGTCTTTCATACTAAAAATGTTGTCAATAATTCCTGGTGGGTCTCCCTCCCAGGGGTGGTGAAGATCCAGTGTGATCATTCTAATCAAATGTCAGTCCCTTGAAGGCAGGGAGGGTCTTGATTTTTGTCCTTATACAGCCAGCGCTAAGGGCATAAGAGCTATAAATGCTGGCTAGTGGATTCATTCATTGGTTAATGGATATTACAGTCTATACAAGTCTTAGCTCTATAATAATTGTCAACTATCACTTCTACCATTACTACTACTACTGCTGCTGCTTGCTATTCCTCCTCCTCCTCCTACTGCTACTCCTACTACTACTACGGCTATTGCTGCCACTACTACTACTGCTGCTACTACTTACCACTACTACTCAGTGTCTGATAGCAACACAAATCAGGACCAGTGCTGATGACTTAGCAACGTGATTGACACATAGTAAGCAGGTAATAGATGTGTATTGATTGACTGATCACAACTTTCATCAAAGGAATCTAAAAACATAATCAGGGACTGTGAGGTGGCGCACCAGCCCTGGAGTCAGGAGAACCGGAGTTCAAATGCGGCCTCAGACACTTAATAATGACCTAGCTCTGTGGCCTTGGGCAAGCCACTTAACCCCACTGCCTTGCAAAATAACTAAAACAAACCAAACAAAAAAACCCCACCATAATCAAAGCACATTTAATCCAATCCAGTTCAAACATTCATTAAATACTCAGTGTGCAAGGAACTGGACTAAGTAGTGAGGCTAGAAGAACAAAAAGGAAATGCTTCTTGTCTTCAGTGGGGGATCTGCCTGGAAACAGGTAAAGAAGTCTAGATGTGATTCATCATGAGGGTGAGCTCCTGGGGGGGGGGGGGGGGTGTCTGTCGTGCTGAGCCTCCAAGGAAGCTCTGGTTTCTGAGATGGAGTTGGGAATAGGAGGCAGAGAAGTGCCCAGGCTGTAGCTGCAGCGGCCCCCACCCCACCCCACCCCCCATCCAGGAGGTGCAGACTTTCCCATGCCTTCCCTAGGATGCCACATATTGGGATTCAAAGAGTGAAAATCCATTTTCAGGCCAAATCCCAAGAGTCTATTATCCTTCCAAGGAGGAAGGAAGGAGCAAGATACACTCCCAGCTGCTGTCTACCTCTGAATATCCAGGAAAAGAAGTTCTCCAAAAAAAGAATGGCCTCTTGCTTTCTGGTGTTTCACATGAGCTGAGAGAGCTCCTTGATGGGGATGGGCCAGTGGGGGAGGGCAGGGTTTCTGCCCGATACATACGGCAATTATCTCCCTTGTAGGCGAAGGCCAATCTCGCAGCTGCACCAAGGAGCTTGGAAGAAAAGCACGTCTGCACTAATTCACAGAGAAATGCAGGAGACAGTATCAAATAGACAGCTCTCTGAGGTCTGGCCCCATGGCCCACCAGCGGTTGTTAGTATCCCCAGGAGGATCGAGGCTGGCTTTCTCAGACTCCGAGCTGATTAAAACAAGGGGTGATGGCGAGGCCATGTTGAGTCTCCAGTTTGGGGTGGAGGGGATCAGGAAAAGAGCTGACAGCTGCTTCACAACTGGAAGGAAGGGGGCAGAGATAGGAGCTTCTTGTATGGGAAAAATAACACGCCACAGAGATACAGAGGCTGAGACCAAATCAAAGGAGTCTCAGTCCCTTTGGTGGTAGGGGGATTGTAGCTCCCTTTTCTGTGTGTGGACAGTGCATCTGGTTTACTTAAGTACAAGTGAGATACAGGCAATGACAGCCCCAGTGAGAACATCCTAACTGGACCTCAGTTTCCTTCTCTGTAAAATACAAGGTTTGGACCAAATAGCTCTGGACCCTATGATACATGAGTAGGCGTTTCTGAATGAACAGAAGGATGAGACCCTAGGCAAGTCATTTTACAGGTGGATTAGCCGAACTCTCGAGGTCCCTATGAGCTTTCAGTTCTTAGTCTATGATTGTATGATTTTTATGAGACCAAAGAAATATAAACACGTATCATAAGGGCTCTCCTCCCTCAAAGCAGCCACTCTTTCCCTTTACCTCATCATAAAGAATGAAAAATAGTGGAGAAAGCATCCAATATTCTAACTGGAAGCCGGTGAATTTTCTCCCACTTTTATTAACCACACATGAGTAGGGCTGATGCTAGAGAAAAGCAGATCATTTTTATTTATTTATTTAGGTATATGCAGGCTGGAAAGTCCCATGTTTCTCAGCAGCTGGAATCTATTCCTGGGCCCCCTTCAGGAGATGGAAAGAGGCTTGGGGTTAGAAGTGGAACTCTTGGTAGGATGCAAGAGGTTTGAAATGAAAGGGTGAAAGTGAGGATGGAAAAGAGCCCTTCTTCCCCTTTCCCCAGCTTCTCTCTCCCCACCCACCAGTCGAAGGTGGCAGCTGTGGCAAAGCCCCCCAGATCCACTTCTGAAGCTGTTAAATCCATCTTTTGGAGTGAAGTAATCCCACTATGCTGTTTCCAAATATGCCTTTCATACAGGGATCTTGAAGGACTTCTGAGGTGTTCTTTTATTAATCTTCAGAGTCTCCTATGGCAAGCAGAGAATGAAGGGGTGCACTATAGCGTGTACTATGGTTCACATAGATTTTATCTTGAGAATGGATCAGTAGTCTATACATATTTACAAACAGGTTAACAAATCTTTGTACTTTTTATTATCTGTCCCTTGATTTCTGTGCTGACATCACCTGGGGAGAAGAGAGGGAAGAAGGAGTCAGTTGGCCAAAAACCAACTACTATCCCATATACCTCACAAAGTCACACACACAGCAATCATTTCTTTTTTCATTTTTATATTTATTTTTTTCCAATTACATATAAAAACAATTTTTAACATTCTTTTTAAAAAAAATTTGATTTCTAAATTCCTTCCCTCTCTTCCTCTCCTCCCCTCCCCTCTCCTTGATAGAGATGATACCTAAGCCAGACCTTTTTTTAGGTTCTGGAAATACAAAGACAAAAATGAAACAGGCCCTGTTGTCATGGAGCTTATATTCGGTTTGGGGAAGACATGTATCTGTAGGAACATATAGAAGACTGATATAAAGTGACCTTGGATGGGAAGGTGAGAGCAACTGAGCAAGGAATTTGGGCTGTGAAGGAAGCTGGGGATTCTGAGAGGCATAGGTGAGGAGGGAGAGCAGTTCAGGCCCGGGGGCTGGAGATGAGCTGGGAGAGAAACAGAAGGTAAGCCGGGGAACTGGGCTTCAGAGCGCATGGAAGTTGGAATCGCAAGTAAGGAGACTTGAGAGGTAGGAAATGGGCAGAGCTTTAAATGGGTTTGAGTCTTGACTTTGTTTGTAAGCTCTTTGAGTCCAAGTGGCCTCTAAAATTAAGGTGCTGGAGGACATACCCTCCAAGAGCCCTCCCAGCTCTCAATACGATGTTATGATTTTCTGAACTCCAACCTTGTGATCCTATGATTTGGAGTCAGGGGACCTGGGTTCGAAATCTGACTGCCAATTAACGCTAGTGTGGCTTTGGGAAAGTCCTTTTGTCTCAGGCCATTCATTTCTTAGTCTAGACTAGAGAATCCTTGAGAGTAAGGACTATTGTCTTCTTTGATTCTGTACCCAAAGGACCTAGCACAATACCTAGGACGTGATAAATGCTGGTTAACTTGATTGAGTGACCTATAATGAGACAACCTCTAAGAGTCTTTCTGACAGTAAAGCTAAGAGCTGCTAAATAAAGTTAAAGTCAGAGGGTCAAAGTTGGAAGTGATGGCAGCTCTGCCCCATTCCAGTGGACAAAAGGGCCAGTTCCAAAGGAAGCTGGGTCACTGGCAAAGCAAGGGCCCTCATGTAACAGGAAACACTGTAACACGATGCCTGGATCCCATCCCCTGAGAGCCCCTCAGGTTGACCACGTAGGAACAGCAAGGGCACGTTTAAAGAATCTGATGCTTTCATACTCTTGAACAACCAGAAACCCTGGTTCAAAGCAAGGCCATGCCAATCCAAAAGGAGAAAGGGCAATAGGGCATGCCTAACTGTTCCATGAGTAGACCAACCAATTGCCATGGTGTCTAGTTACAAGGCAATGATCATAAGCACTGTTTAAAAATGAAGAATCTTTTTTTTATTATTTATTTATGGTTTTTGCAAGGCAATGGGGTTAAGGTGATTTGCCCAAGGTCAAACAGGTGGGTAATTATTAAGTGTCTGAGACCAGATTTGAATTCTTGTCCTCCTGACTCCAGGGCCAGTACTCTATTTACTGCACCATCTATCTGCCCCCCAGAATCTTTTTTACAAATGAGGAAATTGAGCCAGGGGGAGACCGAGTGATTTCCTAGGGTTACTTCCACGGGAAGAACTAAAGGGATTTGGGCATAATGCCACCCAACAATTAATGAGGTAGACCCCTTATTAAACCCAGAGAAAGCTGAGAGTGAAGATTAACTGGTGCCCTTAGCCCAGTTCAGAAAGCTTTGATCCTTTGAGGGAGGCCTACTGGATGGTGTCAGGCAATGGCAATGGCTAGGCTCTAGTGCAGAGATTGAAGGGTATTTTGTTTGATTTTGATTTCCAATATGACAAACCATAAACCACCTTCTGTCTCAAAAGACCTCATCCCCTTAAAACCATTATTTCTAAATATTCTAGACTATGGTCTCATGAGTGGGGCCTGCTTTGTCTGGAGGGTTCCTACTTCTCCTCATTTTTGGGCAATGGGGAAATGAAACTTCTTGTTTCAGAATCACTGTAGTAGATTGTGGAGATTTGAAGTCAGGAGGATTTGGTTTCAAATCCCACCCCAGACACTCACTAGCTATGTGACCCTGGGCAAATCCCTTAGCCTCTCTGTGTTTCCTTGATTATAAAATGGGAAGATTGGACATGCTGGTTTCTAAGGACCCTTCTAGCTCCAAATGTATGCCTGTGATGGGTCCTGTAATTCTTATCATAGTTGCTTTACTCTGTGATACCATATTTGACCAATATAGGAAAAAAATGGCTAGAGGAACAGAACAGAAGTTAATACAATGAAAAGCCCCCACCCCCCAAAATATCTATTGAAAAAAGCAAAAATCCATTCCATATGCAGAAATCTTTCCTGATAGAATGATGATATTCCCAGAGAAATATTTTAATCTTTGGAGCAGGAAACCACAAAGGCCTTTACATCTTGAGTTCAACATTTTTCTTACTTTTCAATCCTATTTTATATTTATTAAGAACCTTCTATGTGTAATGAAGTAAATTAGACACTGGGGATAAAAAGATTCAATGGGGCATTGTATCTGTTCCATTGGCAGCCTGCAAGTCCAATATGGCAGTATCAGACAGATAAATAAGCAAGCTATAATTAGCCCCGAGCAAGGCTCACAGCACATGTGGGGAGGGCATCCTTCCTTCCTACTCCCCATCCTCATTCCCTGCTGCAATTGCCTCATATCTGAAACCAGGGGATTGGACTAGATAACCCCCAGGGGTCCTCCCATGTCTACATCTACAATCCGATGATTGACACAATGTCTTGGCAGCAGCCACAAGCCAAAGATGTGCCTTTCACCTCAACCCATCCAGGTTGAGGAGCAGCTGCTTTCAATCACACCATACCCACCTCCACCCTCCACCCCCACTCTGATTGGAAAGGCATGGTGCGAGAGACTCATGATGCCACTGGCAACAATTTCCCTCAAAAGCAAATCTGGATTCTGATGTTGAATCTTTTCCTGATGCTCAGGATAAAGCAGTAAGGTGCTTTTGGGTAAATGGGTTTGCCATCCTTGTGAGACAGAAGCAAAATATTGGCTTTTTTATGATGGTGGTGGAGGAAACTCAGTTCTAGAGTCTGAAAAGTTGGCTTGAGGTTTGTGATGAGCAAGTCAGTCCACATTTCTCAAGAGGCCATGTGCATCTTGTGCTAAGGCTCTGGAGAGAGGAGGACCAAAAGTTTCTAGATCCTATCCTCAAGATGCTGACACTCTACTGAGGAATGCAACCCCCACCCCAAAAAATAAATCCACCCTTCTCCTCTCAATTCCTTATTCCCTCTGCAATTTTCTAACTGACAATAAGAACTTATTCTAGTTTTGCTCTTTGGACTTCTTTTCACCCTTAGGCACAGTATAGCAGATATAAGGCATTGGGGACTTGGAGAAAATTGGGGGTTTGCTATGGGGATTTTTTTATATAAATGTGTGTGATCTTAGGTGAGTTAGTTTATTTCCTAGGGCCTCGGTTTCCTTTATTGTAAAACGAAGGGATTGTTGTAGATGGTGTTTGATGTTCCTTCAAGCTTGAGATCCATGTTCTTATGACCTTATTCTATGATTTTACTCAGTGAACATAGTGTGTCTGTATCAATCAACCACAAGTCTTTATTAAGCATTTACTTTGTGCCTGACCACAGAGATAGAAAGACAAAATTAGATAGTCCTTACCCTCCAGGACTGTTTTTAAGGACAGCTACTTGGGGAAGTGTGAGCCCATCCACACAAGGTTTTAGGGGGTGGCAATCAGAGCCCCCATATTAGAATCTTGGTTTAAAATTCATGAATAAAATGTATAGGATTACAAAGGAAACCTCAAGTGGTTATCATAATGTTAAAATACATAGAGTTGAAGAAGCCCGAGTAAAGAAACCCTGACTTGGGGAGTCAGAATAGGCTTCCCATAGAATGTGCATGAGCAGAACCTCCTGGGAACCCTGAGGACCACCAAGCAGAGCAGGGAAGGGATGCCAGTGCCAGAGAGAAAGTTGGCTTCCGCCTTGCAAAAGACTGGTGACGGATTAGAGAATCGGCCCTGCCAGTCTGCACTTGGCTTTCTCAGTGATAAAATTGACGGGCCCGTCGGAGCAGCTGTCGGGCAGGGGGGGAAGATTAATATGAGAGAGGATCAAACTGAAGGGAAAAGGGAGTCTTTGGGATAACATATTCTCCCCAGAAGTCTTAAAACACATACAAATAATGGGAGCTGTGAAAGGGAGACGGAACCTGGTTAAGCATCTTGTCAGGAAAATCTGTGATCTCAGGCTATTAAATAGTACGGCGTCCTTTCAGACCATCATAACTCAAGAATACAGTGACAGTGTGGTAGCCGAGGGCCAAGCTGTAACCTGGCCTTAGTCTGAAAGTGGAGGGGCCCCCAGGGAGGGAGAAGAAACAGGAAGAATGAAGGGCTCGGAGAGCACCCAGAACCCAGAGAAGAAGGTTATGTCATTTTTCCAATGGAAGCTTCCTAAAATGCCTGCCTTGACCTCAGTGGAGGGACCATGAATTTCAATGAAGAAAAAAGAGGGAAGGGGAGGAGGGGGGGAACATTGACAAGACAGCTTGTGAGGGACCCACCTTGGAGGCCCCTCCAGGACCATAGGAAAGCATGATGGCAAAGCTCTGCTTAGTACATTAAAGAAACAACTTGCAGAAATCCCTCCCTCCCTTCCTTCCTCCCCCAAACAGTAATGAGTCCAAATTGCTAATAAAGCATAATTCAAAGATGTTGTACTTGGGCCATTTTTCTGGGCTGGTTATATTTTATGTCAGTTTTCCCACAGCTGTTAGCATGCTATAGCTATTAATGTACCAAATGCGCCAGTTAAAATGGAAATAGAAGCGTTTATTTCGGACCTTTAAAAAATCAAAAAAAAAAATAGTTCTGTTGGATCTCCTTCTGGATGAAAAAGAGGAAGGGTGGGGGGAGGGGTATCAGGATTGGGGGATTTGAGGGGAAGAAGGAAATCATTCCTTAGGACCTGAAAGTCTAAGCAAAGTACAGTTGAGAGAACCATTTTTTTTTCTTCCCGCAAAGTCATTATTCAAAGAATGTGCTCAGGAGGAAGGAGAGAGGTACGGCAAAAGGATCTGGCAGAAACACATGTGGATTGCCGTAGGCATGGTCTAACTCCTAGAATTAATGTGAAAAATTAGGAGGATTGATCTGGGAGCAAAAAGTTCAAGAAAATAAAAGCATTTTTGAAAATCCCCACAATCCATAAACTCTTAAAATGCACCTAATCCCAGTGGAGAATTGCTGAGGCCATGATAGGAAAAGGTAAAAAGCCATGTGGGTTAAGGGAAGAACCCACAAAAAGATGGCATTGGGACTAGGCTCTCCTTGGAGCATTAGGGACCCAGGGACCCTGAATGTGAAACTGGAGGAGAGAAGAGAGATGGCGGACACCGTACTAATGAGGTTAGTTGGAGCGGTAGAGGCAACCCCAGGCTCTATCACTGGGTGGCTTCGAGCTCCCTGTAAACAGCTGTAGGCACATGGAATGTCCTTTTTTATAGCTAGAGATGACTAACTCTTACCAGTGAGTAATATGGCTAGCAGCCATACCACCTCTGTCTAAGCACTCATAAGCTGAGCGGGGTTGGACTTGGTCAGCCTTTATAAGGGAGACCTCCAAAGAAATCCCAGAGGGCCTGTTGGAGGCTGTGGTGGTGAGTCAATGGGTGGTTCTCTTCTCTTGAGTCAGGACTAAATCACACTGCTCATATGGTATTGGGGGGCAGTGATTTGCAGGTGCAGCCTTGCCTGGGAAGAGACCCCTCTTAAGGTATGGGGTGCCATTTAAGAAATGTCAGAGATACAAAGGAGATATCTGACAGAGCAGGGAAGAGGTCTGATACCCTAGAGGGAAAATCCCTTGACTAAAAATCATCCTAATTCTTTTGTGACATTTATTTTTTTTTTTCGAGCGTCACTGTGGTAGACTGAGAATTGTCATTTTTCAACTTCTTGTGACCCCATTTAGGGTTTTCTTGGCAAAGAATACTGGAGAGATTTACTGTTTTCTTCACCAGCTCATTTTATGGTTGAGGAAAGTGAGGCAAACAGGGGAAGTGACTTGCCCAGGGTCGAGCCAGTAAGGACCTGAGGGTAGATTTGAACTCATGAAGAAGAGTCTTCCTGACTCTGTACCCTCTGGCACCCCCAACTGTCCTGAATATGAGTACCAATGAAATCAGTCCTTGTTCCCAATGACTTTCCATTCTATTTTGGAGATAATGGTATACAACAGATAACTAGTAAATAGAAGAGAAATCACAGAGTGATTTCTGGGATGAGACAGGAAAATCCCAACAACTGAAGAAGAGAGCAAGAAAGGTCTCCTTTGGAAGATGGCATCTGAGATAGGCTTTAAAGGGAGCTAAGAAGGTGGGCAGGAGGAAATATAACCCAACAGAGAGAATAGCCCTTCAAAAGTGTGGAGGTAAGAGACAGAGAAGCAAAGAGGTTGCTCCCAATGGAACATGGAGAGCATTAGGTACCATAATAGTTGATTGGTCTAGAAACAAGAATTGAAGGCAAATTCTGCAGGGCATTAAACACTAGATAGAAGAATCTGAATTTTATCTTAGAGTCAAAAGAGAGCCTGGGCTCCAGTCTTTCAAGTATGCCAAGAACAGGTCAGAGCCCATCCTTGAGTAGAAGTTTTAGCGAGGGGAGGGTCTGCTCTTTGGAAACTATAACCAGACACTGCCGGGACATTTTGGTGGAGGAAAGAAAAGACATCCATCTAGAACCACATTAAAATGAGGAGCACGCCAAATCTGGGATCAGATTCATTTTCAAAATATTCCTATAGGAGATTTTCCTTTAAAAAACCCCCACTACTTTCTCAGTTATCTACAAGGAGAACATGTCCTATTAAACTTTCTTAATTTACAAAATGTTCCTAAACATAAAGAAACACGACTTTGTCCCACTGATAGTATCCTAAGTCAAGTCCTTCCCCCAGACTCTTGCCTGGAGCACAGTGAAGAGAGGTAGAGGAAGAGAATCATGCTAGGGATTGTAGGAACTGCCTTTTTTTTTTTTTTTTTTTAACAAATATTATCTCCAAGCAGGCGCTTAATAAATGTGCATCGGCCTACTGAGCATCCCATCTTACCACTTGGACAATCAAAGCAGACAGTAGCTAGCACAGTCTTAATCTCCATGAATTCAACTGCAATAAATCCACCAAGCACTGATCAAATACCTACTGTGTTCGAGGGATAGCTAGACACAGAAATAAGCAACACACGCTCCTCTGGGGCCATACAACATGCAGCAGACAGTAAATACATGTGAAACCACATTTGTTCACAAAGTATTGAAAAATAATTTCCCTGAGTGATAATGCTCATAACTATGGAATCAGGAAAAGTCTCTGGAAGGAGGCTCATCACCTCAGTTTTGCTTTGAAGAAAGTTCCCAATTCTATGGAGGGGAAGGGAAGCAGGGAAAGTTCATTTATTTATTTATTCTGGTTTTTAATTACTACATTAGATTGGAGAAAAATGGAAGCCAACCAAAACTACAATTTTTCTGGAAGACATCATCTTTTTTTTTTTTTTTTTGCAAGGCAATGGGGTGAAGTGGCTTGCCCAAGGCCACACAGCTAGGTCATTATAAGTGTCTGAGGTCCTATTTGAACTCATGTCCTCCTGACTCTAGGGTTTATGCTCTATCCACTGAGCCACCTAGCTGCCCCGATCCCTTTCCTTTTAAAAAGAACTGTTCATAGTATATCTGGTTTGGGGATTTTTTTAAAATATCTATCTTCCTTTGAAAGACACTTCCATCCCAGACACTAATCCTGCATCGTCTCATATAACTTTTCCAACCTTGAATGCTGCCTCTACATACAGAAATCTACCGCCTTCATAAAAGGCCACTTTCCCTGCATACTCAACATGCAGGAGGCGAAACTTCTCAAGGTCTTTATTAAATTTTGCCCTGCCACGATGTCGTCAAGACACATAAAGAAATCTGACGACTTCATAAAATTCTAACTTATATTGAGGTTGCAAAGTCAGACTGTGTACCCTTTAGAGCCTTCATTAAAATTCCCTTTTGCCTTCGTGTTGAAAGACATATAAGGAAACCCATAAAAAAACCTAGCACCCTCTCCTCAATTGCAGAGAAAGGAGTGTTCTTACATTCCAAACAGCAAGGGTCACTGATTCCTTTGGTGAATCTGGGTTCCATAAGCATATCATCCGTAAGTGTCAATATTTAAATTTTTATATACTCTAATTATTTTTATGACCTTTTAGGTAACTATATAAAATATTACCTGAGCTACTGAAACATTTTTAAAAGTTGGGTTATGTAACGAACTAACTGTATGTCTGTACCTAACGATGTCCTGGTGGTTTTCCTTGGAGTATGAATGATTCTAAAAATTCTTGACAGAGAAGAAAAGCTAGCTATGGAATAAAAATATTTATAAAAATAAACATAAAAATAAAAACTTATGGAGATCTCAATTCCCATCTCTACCCCCACTCAGATATATGTAAATATATGTGTATATATATACATATATATATATATATTTATATATTTATATTTATAGATACATCCTTGTGCTGGAATGAAGCTCATCTAGTCCTATAGCTAGCAATTTTTTACTCCTCACTTTCCTCAGTGTTGGAAGTTGAGGGTGTGGATCTCACATATCTTTAGGTTAGAGCTTTCTGCTAAGAAACCCTACCAGTGTGGAGCAGTGCCCACACCACAGCTTTGGATCTTAGAGAGTACCTAGAGCCAGGGCTCTTAACCTGGGGTCCACTGATCCCCAATGATAAATCTCAGATAGGAAAAAAATAGCATCTTTGTTCTCACTAACTTCAAAATAAAATTGTGCATTTCCACCAGTTATTTAAACCATTGCTCTGAGAAGGGGTGTGTAGGCGTTAGCAGATTGTTCAAGGGGATCATGACATAGGAAAGACTCTTGCTCTAGAGAGTGGCCTTTTCTAGAAGGTCCAGGGGCCCATGGCCACTTAGGTACAGTCATTGTCTCTGAGAGGAGGGACGGCAGGGGGCTGTCTACTGAAATGAGTTTAGGAGAAGCCAGAAATGAGGCAGGAATTCCTGAATGTGGCTATAAAACTGGCTCCTGCCCATGAGACTGTTATGACTTTTGTGAGAAACTCAAATTGGCCTTGTTCTCCTGGAACCTGACCATTTTACCGGGCCCAGGCCATGTCTCCTCACTTGGTTTTGGGAGGAAAGGGGCACTTTCACTTTTGCCCTAGGGTACTGATACATATTAGGTCCTAATAAGTGTTTCCTATTGGATTACTTAGCCTCTATAGGGAGCAGATCTCCTGGGGGAACTCTCAGGTCAGAATCAGCTAGTTTTTTGTATAAAGATAAGGAGTGGTGGAAGAGAAAAGAGAAGCTGAAGTCAGTCCTTCTGAACTTAGTTGCCCACCTTTGCCACAAGCAATCCTCAGACTGTTTGACATCACTCCCAAGTGCAGTTGGACCAGTCATGATGGAAACTAAGAAGCATTTAAGAGTTACAGGTGCATTTTAAAGGGATTCAGGCAATATTGGGGTTCCCCCGCAGTGGGATTAGTGTATAAATTTTTTAATGTTTTAATAAAGAAAAGCATTTCCTTAAGAAATAATTCTCAAGGCTCAAAGGAGGTTTAGTCAGGAGAGGATCTCCTGGGAGTCAATGAATCCAATCCCCTCATTTTACGGATCAGCAAACTGAGACCCAGAGTGGCAAAGGTCATACAGGAAAGATTTGGCAGACCTGGAATTTGACTATCCCTGGCTCCTGGGCTCTTTCTCCTAGGCCACACTTTAATGCCATTGAAGGGAATGTATCTTTAAAATCATTTCAGCAACTGACAGACTGGCTAGTGAGTCTAAAAATGAATATAATTTCTAGCAAAAATCCCTTGTTATGCTAAATTCCTCTAAAGTGAAAAAAACAAATTTAGGGGATCTGTCCATTGGGGGGGTTCTTTTTTAGTTATTTCACCACTCAAGGTTTATCACATGTACAAAGGTGCTGGATTCTAGAACTAGGTCTTGAGATCATAGATTTAGAGTTGAAAGGGACCCTGGGTAAAAAAAAAAAAAATCACTGTCTGCCTCAGTTTCCCCATTTGTAAAATGGGGAGCTACAACACACGGCCTGTGTTGTCTACTTTGCAGGCTGGTTGTAATGGCAAAAGAGAAAAATCGATGTAATGAGAGTGTCTATAAAATTTTGCCAATGGAGGAACAACTGCTGGGTCAAAAGTCCGCCTCCTTTTGAAATCATTCCTAAAGTCTGTCCTGGGGAGTACAGATGGGGAGGCCTGCTGCCACTGCCCTTTCCCTACTAATGGGGCACACAGAGTGATAGCGGGGCTCCCATCCTTAGCACCAACATGGAGATCTAGATTCCCAATCTGTTCTCTGACATGGAGGAAGATCAGTTTTTCCAGAACAGACGTGTCACCCAGACACAAATACCTCACACATGAACAGGTTTCCTCATTCGGAGCAATGTCTCAGAAATCCCCTTTTCTTTTTGTTTTGAAGCTTTGAAAAAGAAGCAAAAATCAAATTCAAAGCTCATGCTTCTGAGCATTATTTATCTTAGAATTCCTGATAACTCTCATAAATGAGAAGAGGAAGAAGGTTTGAGAGCCTTTAAGCAGACCCCAAGAGGATTAAACTTTTCTGGTGGTAGTTGTATGGTCTTTAACTTGCCAGCCTATGGGGCAGGGCAGCAGGATGGACACCCTGGCCAAGTGAGACATCTCAGTGCTTTGCCCCAAAAGAAGAATTTTAGGTATTACAAAATTAAGATCTCTCCAGAATCCTCGAAACATGATGGTGGAGGGGGACTAGGTGGTGTAGTGGATAGAGCACCGACCCTGGTGTCAGGAGTACTGGCCTCAGACACTTACCTAGCTGTGTGGCCTTGGGCAAGCCACTTAACCCCATTGTTTTGCAAAAAAAAACAAACTTAAAAAAAAAAGAAATATGATGGTGACAGCAGTAAGGAATAGTAGAATCCTAAAACTTTAGTTTTGTATATGTGCCAAAAAGATTAAGGAGCCAGAGGATGCAATGGATTGAGAACTGGTCCCAAAGGCAGGAGGATTTGAATTCAAATCCTGTCTTAGATATTTACTAGCCGGGTAAATCAGACAACCTCAGTTTTCTTATCTGCCAAATGGAATCATGATGGCATCTAACCCTTAGGATTTTTATGAGGGTCAAATGGAGATAATTTGGGGAAGTGATTTACAAATCTTAAAACATTGCAGAAATTATTATTATTATGAGTCAGAAGATCTGGGTTCAGATCTTATACTCTCCTACTGGCATGTAGTAAGATGCAATGCAAATAGAGAGACCTCTCCACTCCAAATGTCTATAAGAGCTCTTTGTGCCCCACCTGAGCCCCTATTGTTCTGATCAGCCACAGTCGGACATACTGGGCCTTGATCCCAACATAGTGATGTTGTTATAACCTTTTTGAGACTGAAGGACAACTTAAGTTCATGCTCATAAATATCCTCTCTCGACGACCCAGTTTTCTCATCTGTTAAATGGGGAGGGGGTTGAATGAGAAGAGCTCTAAGGTTCCTCCCAATCCTGATCCCATAATAACTACTCCTCTGATAGTTGTACCTGTGAAGAAAGAAAACAGGTCCAGATCGATGGGGGCAGAGGGGGAGGCAGGGCAAGCAGAAAGGACCGTCTCCTATTAGAAACCAGGAGGGATGGGAATTCAGGGAAGCCTGGAGGGATTTGCATGAACTGATGCTGAGCGAGATGAGCAGAACCAGAGAAGCACTGTCCACCCTAACAGCAACCTGGGGGTGATGACCAACCTGGATGGACTCGCTCATTCCATCAGTGCAACAGTCAGGGACAATTTGGGGCTGTCTGCGATGGAGATTACCATCTGTATCCAGAGAAAGAACCATGGAGTTTGAACAAAGACCAAGGACTATTAACTTTAATTTAGAAAAAAAAAAACACCCTGATATCTTATCGTCTGATCTTGCTCTCTCTTATACTTTATTTTTCTTCCTTAAGGATATGATTTCTCTCTCATCACACTCAATTTAGATCAATGTATACCATGGAAACAATGTAGAGTCACAAATTGCCTTCTGTGGGGGTGGGGGGAGGGAAGTAAGATTAGAGGGGAACATTGTAAAACTCTAAATAAGTATCAAGCTCTCCATCTCTTGGCACTTTTTTGGTAGACTGAGACTCCTTGATTAAAGAAGTTTCAACTCCCTGAAAAACTTTAATCTAACTTAAAGCTGTTCGATTATTCAACGGTATTTATTAAGTTCCTATTATGTGCCAGATGCAGAGGTAGGAGCTGGGAATCCTCACCTTCAAGGAGCTGAGGATCTAATCCTGGAACTTTTACAAGTATGGAAGCAAGTATGGCCTTAATCCAAGTGATAGTCAGCCCCCCAAGCACCCCCATGCTTTTGAAATCCCACCAGTTGAGATTCATTCCTTAAAAACATGTTGATGAAAAACAAAAAGCATTGACCTTGGAGGGAGGACTTTTGGGTTCCAGATCTACATCAGTCACTTAGAAGAGAGCTCAGTGGGGCGGCTAGGTGGCGCAGTGGATAGAGCACCGGCCCTGGAGTCAGGAGGACCTGGGTTCAAATCTGGCCTCAGACACTTAATAATGACCTAGCTGTGTGGCCTTGGGCAAGCCACTTAACCCTATTGCCTTGCAAAAATCTAAAAAAAAAAAAAATAAGACAAAGCTCAGTGACCATCTCCTCCAGTCTGGGGGTGATTGACCTGCATCTGAGCAATGGTGTCTCTGCCCTGCCTGCTTGTGCCTCCTGCATAGAGGAAGTGTCCAAACCAACTGCTTCTCTGGGCTTGCCTCTCTCCCCACCTCTTCCCTTACCCTTTGGTGTATCATCTTCCCTGCTAGAAAGTAAGCTTCCTGCGGGCAGGGACTGTCTTTTCTTTTTCTTGTTTTTATATCCGTGGCACCTATTGCTTATTGATTGACTCTGTGTGTGTGTGTGTCTGTCTGTCCCTCTCCCTCTCCCTCTCCTCTCTGTCTGTCTCTCACCCACTTCTACTTACAGATTTACATTTCTATCTCCATCAGTTTTGTAATTTACCTACTTATTAATATATTTCTATGTGAATTTATCCACTATTTATCTATCTAGCTATCTTGATCTCTCTTTATACAGATATTTACATATACAAATAATATTAAAAACAAGAATATTAGCACTGAAAAGAGGTGCTTCCTATTAGCTCCTCAGAGCTCACGGGCTGGCTTTGAAGAAAGAACTTTGTAAACTGGAAAGTTATGGATAAATGCAAGTCATTATTGTGATGTAAACTGCTGCCAGTGTTCCCTAATAAAAAGGGAGTCCCCCCGGGAAGGTATTTGCCCTAAGCTTCAGCTAACACCTTTTGTGGGATTACTTAATAGCTCCTTGAGAGGCTGGCCCTGGGAAATGGGACTCTCCCTGGAGGGGAGAAAGGAGGAATGAGCAGAGGTGTCAGCACAGAGGAAAGTGTGTGGAAAGGAAGAAGTCAGAGGGCACCAAGTCTCCTCCCTTGTGCCTAGATCAGACCCAGTTTGCAGTTGTCTGAGAAAATCAAATCTACTTTGTTGAATTAAATAGCCATTCTGACTTAGTTAAGAGGCTACTGCAGCAATCTGTATGAGGATGTGCATCCCTACTTCCTGCTCCAGTCCTCTTCCTCACATAAGGGCTACATCTGATGTCCCTTGGATAGAAAAGACCTGTCTGCTACTTAGATGCATCTTGAGCATATACCTTGATTTCATTGTGCCTCAGTTTCCTCATCTGTAAAATAAAAGGGTTGATCTCAGTGATCTCTGAGGTCCCTTCCAGTTAGATCTGTGATTCTGTGAAATTCTTGTGGTGTAAGATGCCACATGTAAATAGAAATTTAAAACAGAAGGAGACCTCTGAAGGCATCTGGTTGAACCTCATTTCACAGGGGAGTTCCACTGTGGAGAGGTGACTTTCTCAAGTGGGACATTTATCAGGTGAAAAAACTAGGAATTCAAACCCAGACCAAAGGTTCTTAGATGCAGGGCTGGAGGGGACCTAACAGGTCATATCACCCACATAGAAGGTACTTAATTGTCAAGTGATTGGTTCATTTATATTTTACAAATGAGGAAATAAAGCCCTCAAAAGGTGAATTCAGCAAATTTACTCCAAAATTCAGTTGTTTTCTTCAGAATAATGGCCAGCAGCAAGAGTTCTTTAAAAACTAGCATTCCCTTTTCCTCTCTAGAATCTAGAATTGATTTCTTAGAGCTGCCTCTGGGCAGAGAATTCAATATTTGCCCCAGTGTGAATTGACACAAGTGTCCAAAATGAAGATTAGTGAGAGTAACTTAAAAAAGGATTGAGGGAATGGTGGTGGGAGCTCCCAGGGAAAGCTCTTCTTATCCTAGGGTCTCCTCATTGCCCATCTGTGAATCCGGTACCTCCCCTCTGAGGCTGAAGACCGGTGCCTTCTATTTGAGGCTCTGACTTCTAAGGCTCCTCCCAACTCCAAGGCTGATCCTCTTGCACATTCTTCATTCTTTTTTTTCCTTTTCACTGATCACCTCCAAGAGTCTGTTGAGTCTGTTTGCTTGCTTTTGTTTGCTTATCCCACAGAAGTTTCTTCTGATGTCCTAGAATTACTTTTACAGGTAAGAAGGGCTATTTTAAGCACAAAGTTGCAAGGCAGAAGTCAAATTTCCCTCCAGGAATAATAATCCTAGGAAATAGAAATCAGCCCCCTTCAGGAGTCACTTTTGTATTTCCACGACAGTGACAGGCTGATGAGTGAGAAACAATTTAGAATGGATGAATTGGCCCTTCCCAGTGCTTAAAACACTTTGCAAATGGAAAATTGCAATATCATCTTCTCTTGTTACCCCCCCCCCCCCATAGCGCCCTTTAAGGCAGCAAACCTGAAGGGATGGGGGGGGGGGGTTTACTTGTATCAAAATTCTCTCCCATTGGACATCTTACTATTTCAAATTTAAATTCCATAATAGCAGCAAAGCTTGTCTAAAGTTTTATGGATGGAAACTGGCCAGGGAGGACTCCACTGCTCCCACTAATCCATCTTCTTCCCTGTTTTCTTGTTCTCAGAGCTCTCTTGTTCCTGTTATCAGGCCTGCTGCTTCCTCCTCAGTTTCTAGTTGGGAAAGCATGGCAAAGTATGAGTTCTTATCTCTTGGAGAGAGAATCCCTTATGGGAGAGACCAGAAGTTAGCAAATCTTTAGGGGATAAAGTACCTGAGAGGACCCCAAGTCCAGGTATGTAGGGAGCAGACTGCAAGCATGTTTTTTGCATCTCTCTCTTTCTCTCTCTGGATCTCTTTTATTAGAGAACTATGATGGAGTGTTAGATTAAAGAAAAGCAAAGGGGGGAGAGAGAAGGCTGGATAATTTTATGACCAATTACTCTACATTTTGTTCCTAAAATAAAAGAAAGTCATAGAACTAGGATCCTTTTTAGAGCCTGAACTAATTGCTATGAGGACCAGAAAATAATTCTTTTCCCATCACAAAACAATGAGTTGAATGGATTCTGGAACTGCTGGTTCCAGGATTAGAATTCATCAGGATCCAAAGAATCAATTTTGGGGTTCATAGCTGTGATCTTGGTCATTCTATCTCTTGACTATATATTAGTAAAGTAAGTGCACAGAATAATAGACTTTGGAGAGCATTCAATTCAGTCCCCTCCTTTCCCAGATGAGGAAACTGAGTCCCAGAAAGATTGTGACTTGCTCAAGGTCATTTGGGTTATTAAGCAAAAGAGCCCAGGATTCAATTCTGATTCCCCTTTGACCAAAATTAGTGCTCCTCCTACTCCAGGAGACAAGATTCAATCAAAAGGTCATAGGGTCATCAGTCCAGAACAGAAAGGAAACAAAAAAAAATCGCCTTGTTCTGGGGTTCCAAATCTGGGAAATACAGGAACAGATTTCAGGCAGTTCATGAATTTTCCATTCTTTTCAATAATTCTTGGTTTCCCTTGTAATCTTGTGCATTTTTATTTTATTATGCATTTAAAACCTTGAGAAGGGATCCAGACATTTCACCAGATGTCCCATGGATTAGTGACACAAACCCTGGACTGTCCCAAACCCAGGGGAGGGGGGCAATGACTCACCCCAAGATACACAAATACATAGCCAGGATGTGAACCCAGGTTCTCGGGACTCCAAATGAGGGCTTCTTTCCTCCATACTACTTTACCTGAAAACTGTAGACATGACATAGGAAGTCTTCTGGGAATTCCCTCCCCTATCCAATCTCAATCCATCTCTCTACAAAAAGGTAAACCTGAGGTTCAAAACCTTTAGGTAATTTGCCCAGGGTCCTACATATCCATGGTAAATTACTATAGGAGACAGGATTTGGACCCATGTTTTCAAGACTCCACTCTGAAATGAAGACTTTGGATACTCTTGGAGCATCCTTTACCTCTGGGTGTCAATTGTGACTACATAGAGCTTGTACAGATAGAGCTGCCATTTTACCACCTTCTTTTGATGACAAAGAGATTCCCCAGAGGAATTCAAAGACTGCCTCTAAGGTTCCACCCAGCTCTAAATCTAGGATTTTATGATCCTCTGATTTTCTTCCTTCTGTTTCACCCCCCACCTCCAGCCCTCAGTTATAAAGACATTTTAGCCTCCACAACAGCTGCCTTTCATCTCATAGGATTGGGAGGGATAATACAGAATAATTTATAAAAGTATCTTGAACTCCAGGAAAGAAAGAATCACAATAAAAGATAAATACTGATCTGCCACATGTACTACTACAAAAAGTCTTCCCTGTTCCCCCCAGTTGCTGAATATACTTTTATCTTTGGAAGGTCTGAATCAAGATTTGAACTTAGATCTTTCTGACTCCCAGCACTCTTCACTGTAATACCTACCTGCCTTCAGTGATGCTCATAATGACCCTTCTAAGTAGTTCCCCACAAGAAATACACCCACTGGGTTGGAAAGAAAGAAGGAAGGAAGAATGGGAAGAAGGAAGGAAGGAAAGATGGATGGATGGATAGAAGGAAGAAAGGGAGAAAGGAAGAAGGAACAAAGAAATGAAGGAAGGAAGGATGGAAAGAAGGAAGACATTATCAATCAATAAACATTTATTGAGACTACTCTGTGACGGGCACTAATTGCTCTACAAACTTTAGCCCATTTGATCCTCCTAATTGCTATTATGGCTCCATTTTGCAGATGACGAAACTGAGGCAGGCAGGTAAAGTGACTTTCAGGGCCACTCAGCTAGTGAGGTTCAGAGGCTGGATTCGGACTCGACTTCCTGAATCCAGGCCCATTATACCACCTTACTGCTTCTGCCTTCCTTGTTGGAAATGGAACACAGAGCAGTTGCTGGTTGTCTAATAAAGGCAATATGCCCACATAGGCAAAACCCTCCTTGGAACCACTGCAGCAGTTTCCTTCAAGGGTGAAGGCCATTTTCTGTGGAGGGCAGTCTTCATCACACTTTCCTATCTGGGGTTGTGGCGTCAACACTGAAACTCTAGTCATGGGAAGGTCTGAGAGGTACTTTGCGATGTGGAAGTTCGTTTGAAAACCAAAATATTATGTCAGCAGTTTTCTCTTTCATTTACCCTCTCTTATCAAAACCAACTTTTTTTCTGCAACTCTGGGGCCTTGTTAATAGAAATGCCGATCATTTCATTTGGGAGGCTAAGCACTTGTCTTGGAAAGGAGAGCGTGGGAGAAGCGCCTCCCTGTCCCCGAAAGCAGAAAACTAAAGGGTTAATTCCACCGCAGGAAAGCCTTTTAAGAGATCTCAGCTCAGTTTAAGAAAAGATCAGTTGTTAAGCATCAGAGAGTGGTACAATTTGGCTCCTGGGGAGGGGGAATAATCACAAATACAATGTCAGGACAAAAAATGAAGCTTCTTTCTTTTTTTTCTTCTCTCCTAACAACACCAACCATAGTAAGAATCTCCTCTCAAGCTGAACTTCTGTGTGCATTTTTTTCCTTTTAAGTTTAATAAGTGATCTGTAATTTCTACAAGGCGATAGAATAATTGACAAGTATTTATTAAATACATACTGTGTGCAGGGAATGCAAAGGAAAAGCCTGAACATCTTGGCCCCAGAGACAAAAGATATTCAAAGAGAGTTGGGTGAATTCTAACACTTTTGTCCAAGTCGATAGTTCTGAACTTTTGCTCAAAATCAATCTCTCTCTCTCTCTCTCTCTCTCTCATTCTCATTCTAGAGAAATGGGGACCTGGCTTCTTGCAGGGTGGCTGTCCATTTGAAAGAATCCTTTTTCTTCCATCTTTCTCTGATAAACTTATTTGGGAGATGCTGCCCAAGCTCTGACCATCCCTAGTTCTCTTCCACAAGAGCAGAGAGACCAGTAGGCAGCTTCAGAGAGAAGTGGTTTTATGTTCTGGTCTTGGCTGCTGTGGTTGGCTTACAGCAGTCAGCTACATTTCAGCGTAACAGCCATTTACTAGGTGCCTACCGCATGCAGTGTCCTGCAGATCCAGTGCCTGATTCTCTGGTCCTCAGGGTCTTCCTGCCTCTAACTCCTGCTGGCTGAGTGAGCCTGGTCAAGCCCAGCCTCTCAGCGCCCTGAGACAGTTTGATTAACAAGTGAACCAAAATCAGAAAAGCTCTCCTCTTTGTAAGCCTACTGAGCCAGCTGCTTGGCCAGGTCCTGCCTGCTTCTGGAGACAAGGCCCCGGCCCAGTTCTGGGGGTCCTTCTGGTTTGTCCCAGGTGCCAAGATATCTTCCACCCAGCTCCACCACAGGAGGGGGGAGGGGGAGGAGGAGGAAAAAGATGTCAGAGAAAGTTTAAGGAAACGAAACTTGGACGGTGGCAAGACGGATGAAACTAGAACTTGCCAAGGGATAATCTGTCCTCTCCCTCCCAGTTGGTTTCAGGGTGACGGGCGCAGCCACAAGTCTCTTTGCAGCTGACCGGCCTCCCTGCCTAAGTCTGAGGCCTCCAGGGATGTTGGCCTGGAGAAGGCAGGAGGGAACTGCCCCTTCTAGAAAGGGGACAAACATCTCCCTGGGGCTAGACATAGGTGTTCTTATTTGTCCCTTTTATAGATAAAGAAACTGAGGCTCAAAGGAGCCTAGAGTCCTTTACTTGAGTCACAGAGTCAGAGGTGGGATTTGAACCTACGTCATCCTGACTTGGAATCTGGCTCTCTGGTGACCAAGACCCACTGCTCTATTAATGGCCATGAGCCCCAGCATTTGCCACAATATCTCACATATCATAAGTCCTTAGTAAATGATTGTTGACTGGACAGTCATCCTGTAGATCTGTAGTGGAGGGCGACTGGACCCCAAATCACCCAAGACTGAGGAGGGGATGTGGGCTCCCCCATCTGCCCTCTGCTTTGTATTTACACTGGGCCTTGGACAAATCCACCCTTAATCAGAATTTTGCATAATGAGCGAAAGAGGAAGTTAAAGGAAACTAAATTTGAAAGGGAGGAAGTGGACTGGAAATGGGCTGGGCGGCCAGGATGGTGCTGACTGGTGGCTCTGTGGTGGCTTCTGCTCCAGAGAAAATACTTGCTGGTCCTTCTGTAGAAGGACAGGCATGCAGGTGGATCTGCATCTGCAGCTCTGCCTTCTTGTAGGATTCTGGCCTCAGTCTTTACACCTGGAAAAATGGGTTGCTCTGCTTTTCAAGGGGAGTAAGAAAGAGAGTTTGCAGTCATTTTTTCTTCCTTATACAATGTGAACTTTTAATGGACTTCTCCTCCCTTTGATACCATTACTTCCTGCCATCTCTTAGTTCTTGCCTGCATCAAGGTCAAATTCAACTCATTTTTTGTCTCTCTCTCCCCCATTCTCTTCCTCCCTCTCTCTTGACTGCCTCTCCTTCTCTCTTCCTCTTCCTTCTCTCTCCATCTCTTCCTCCTCTCCCTTCTTCTCCATCTCTCTCTCTCTCTCCCATCTCTTCTCTATCAGTCACTGTGTCTGTCTCTCTGTCATACACACACACACACACACACACACACACACACACACACACACAAGGATCAAGTCTTTTTTATATGTTGGTGCCCCAGTTCTGAGTCCATGATCTCTGATTCACTGATTTTCAGAGTTGGGCGGCAACTCCATCACCACCTAGGCCAACCAATGCAGACGGGCATCTGTGCCCATTGTGACCAAGCCAGTTTGCTTGCACAGGGAGGGACCCTCCCAAGGCAGCCAGTCATCAATTCCACTTGGAAAAGCTAGAACCTTTAGGGAAATTTGGTTTGGTTGCTTCCCTAACATGTCTAGATGTGTCCCTTCACAGCTTTCACAGATTGTTCCTGCTCTTGTCCCCTGGGTCAAGCAGACTATGTCCGATCCTTTTTTGGATCAGAAAATTTTAAATGTTTGAAGACAGCTATCGTCCCTGGCCGCCTGACCCCAGTCTTTTTTCCCTTTAGGCTAAACATGATCAGTCCCTTCAGTAGATGCCCCAATAATTCAAGCACAGGTGATTTCATGTGTCCACACTTCCTTCACCTATACAGATCACACCCACTCTACAATTTAGGAGGAATGTTGTGGCCAGGGAAGTCATCCCCAGGGTCAGCTTCTCTACGCCTTAGCTAGCCTGTGTGAAGGTCATCATCAGGCCCATCCCTGAGGGCTCTCTCCAGGTGGGTGAGGGCCAATGTCTCTGTCTTGTATATAATAAACATTCAGTAGTTTGTAGAATGGAGGCAGTAGAGACTCAGCTAGCAGGTCTAGAGGGCAGGGAATGAGCTTTGCAGGGAAAGGGCAACCAGGGGGGGCATTTGAAAGAAGACTAACCCCAAGGATTAGTAAGGTAACTGGAGAATATGCCAATGAGGGATCTAAAAGTCAAAGTCTTAAGAGTTTGGTATGGGGGTGTCTAGATGGCATAGTAGATAAAGCACTGGCCTTGGAGTCAGGCGTACCTGGGTTCAAATCTGGTCTCAGACACTTACTAATGACCTAGCTGTGTGGCCTTGGACAAGTCACTTAACCCCATTTGCCTTGCAAAAACCTAAAAAAAGAGTTTGATATGGGGGTGGAGAGTGAGCACCCCAGAAACTTTGATAGCTCCTTGGGGGAAGAAGAGTTTTGGCCAATTTACTGCCCCCCCCCAAAAGCACACTCACAGAGGCCACTCTCTAGAGACAGGAAGGTATAGTGGAACCTGCTTCTGTGCCTGAATATCCCAGATTTGGCTTCAATTCAAATGATAAGATCATGAGACCATTTAACCCAACCCCTTTCTTTTTCAGGTGAGGAAAGTGAGGCCCAGGGAGATGAAATCACTCCCACAAGAGCTTATGTCAGTGTCAGAATGGTGTACAGACTCCAAAGTCCTTCCTTTCACTAATAATGATCACGTTTATAGTAGAGGACCTTAAGGTCAGCATATATCATCTCTACATAGTGATTTCATTTGTTCCTCACAATAACTTTGGGAGGTAGGAGCTATTCTAGTAATTATTATCACCCCTATTTTATGGATGGGGAGAATAAGGCTGAGGATGTAAGTTGTTTGTTTTGGGCCACAAAGCTTGTAAGGATCAGAGGTAGGAATAAAACTCAGTCCTTCCTGATTCCAGTCTCATCCATCTATCCCCTTCATTGGAAGGTTTCAGGCAAAGACTAGATGACCACTTGTTGGGGGGCTGTAGAGAGAGTTTCTATACAGGTATGGGACCTTAGGTGTGGGCTAAGTGGTCACCAGGTACCTTCTAACCAAGATATTCTAGGATTTTGAGTTACTTGACCATGTTGGGCCTCAGTTTTCCTCTATATAAAATGAAGGGGTTGGATTGGGTGAACTTTAAGCTCAACTTCTTGCTCTTAATATAAGTGGATAGAGGGTGGGTTTGGATTCCATGAAATCCTGAATTCAAATCCTTCCTCTGACAGTTATGGTCTGGCACTGGGCAAGTCACCTGGCCTCTATCTGCCTCTGTTTCCTTGTCTGTAAAATGTGATTGATAATAAGACCTATCTCCCAGAGATGTAAAGCACTCTTGGCAAATTTTGAAACTCTTTCTCCAGGCTTACCATAATTACAAGGCCAAGGACAAAGATACATGGCGGGGTCGGGTAGACAGAGATTTGGGTTTATTTAGCTTTTCTTAAATCTTTTTTTTTAATTTTTAAATTTTTATTTAATTTAGCTTTTTAATTTTTAATTTTAATTAAATTTTAAATTTTTAAATTTAAATTTTTATTTAAGGCAATGGGGTTAAGTGACCTGCCCAAGGTCACACAGCTAGGCAATTATTTAGTGTTTGAGGTGGGATTTGAACTCGGGTCTTCCTGACTCCAGGGCCAGTGCTCTATCCACTGCAGCACCTAGCTGCCCCTTATTTAGCTTTCCTTGTAGTTTGTTGTTTCAAGGTTGCCCCCTCCCCAGCACCCAAGACCCCAGGAGGTGAGATAGAAGACTCTGAGGGAGATCCAGCTAACTTCCAGGAAGTACTTGCAAGTAAATCTCCCCGGCCTCCACGGCCACCAGACCCAGACCTAGGAGTGGGCAGAATAGGAAGCTCAGGCCCCTCCTCTCCTTCCCCACTGCCTTTCTCCCAACTTCCCTCTTTCTGTTAATGATGTCATCCATCTCCCTTTGCCTGAAAACCTCAGTTGTCCTTGATGGGGGCTCCCGCTCTTCTCCCCCTCCCCATTTTATTGGTTCTGCCTCATCATGCTCCAGTCCGATTAGCATCCTGAAAGTCCAGTTCTGATCAGACCCATCACAAACAACCTTCAGTGGCTCCCACTGTTTACCAAGGAGTGAATCCAATTTAATTCGGCAGATACTGATTTAGAATCTGCCACCCTCACATAGACCTGTGCCAGGTGCTTGGGGAGTCCGGGTCCTGCTGTCCGAGAGCTTTACAGTCTAGGATTTGAGAAACACAAGGAATGATAATACAAAATAGTATATACTAATCGCACAGGAGAACAAAGTCTCTGTAAGATCTGAAAGGGGTTCTTAGACACAAGGGATCAAAGAGATCTGCATGAAGGAGGCAGAAGCTAGGTGGACCCATCACTCCCCTTTCTGTAGGAGAAGCAACGGGGCACAGGGGGAAAATAATAGCTGTGGAGTCCATATTATGCATTATATTAAACACACACATACACACACACACACACACACACACACACTCACACCCATCCCTTTTCTTCTTTTCTTCTGCATTCCAACTAAAAAGTCCTCTCTGTTCTCACACATGAACCTCCCTCTCCCACTGCAGTACCTTTGGCCATAGCACAAGCCTGGGTTACCTTCCCTCCTCCTCTCTGCCTCCAAGAAGACTCCTTTTCCTTCACAAGGCAGTTTAGGCACCATCTCCCCCCATGAAACCCGCCCTGATCTCCCCGTAACGACTAGAGTCCTGCCAAACTACCTCTGCTTTGGATTTTTCTTTTCAAAGTTATTTTTTTCTCTACTCATCTCTGTTAAATTAGAAATCTCTTGGGATGAGGAATTTTCATTATTTTTATTTGTATCCCCATCTCCTAGCAGAAGGCCTCAAAAATTGTAGGTGCTCAGTGAATGTTTATTGATTGGTTGAAATTGGTGGGGGCGGGGGTGGGGGTATACAACATAGAACTGAGAAAACCTCAGAGAACCAATAGCACAGAAACTCTGCCTTTTTTTGTGTCATGAATCCCTTGGACGGTCTGGTAAAACGCATGGACCCCTTCTAAGGAAAGTGATTTTTTTTAAAATCAGTCATTATAAATACACAAATTAAAAATAAAAGACATCTGAAAAAAGATGTTATCTAGAAAAAGAACTGATCATTAGAAATGTGTATAGAGTAATTTTACATATATACATATATATATCTAAAGGTAGCTATCTCTGGGATGGGGAGGGGGAAAAGGAGGAAAAAGACAAATAATTACAACATAGCTTTATTATGTATTTAAAAGGAACAGCAAGTTGTACATTCGCAGTTTCATATCTAATTATCTTTCTTATTATTCTGTGTTATGGTGCTTGTTTTATTCCATAAATTAAAAATCAAATCAATTTTAAAAATTAAAAAGAAAGCATCATAATCGAAGGAAATGCTCAATTTCAGTTTGAAGTGAAACAATGTGCAGATGATTTTTTAAAAATCATAATTGAAGGAAATGCTAAATTTCAGTTTGAAGTGAAAAATATGCAGGAGAATGATTTTTTTAAAAATCATAATTGAAGGAAATGCTAAATTTCAGTTTGAAGTGAAAAATATGCAGGAGAATGATTTTTTAAAAAATCATAATTGAAGGAAATGCTAAATTTCAGATTGAAATAAAAACTATGCCGGAAATATTTTTTTAATAAAAACATTGTAATGGAAAGAAATGCTAAATTTCAGTTCAGAGTGATAAAAAGATGCCATTTCCCCCTCCATTTCAGTTCACAGACCATTTGAAATTTATTTGCAGACTCTAAGTTAAGAACCTAGCCCAAACATATCATTTTACAGGGGAGATCAAGACCAAGGGGATGTATGTGATTTGCCCAGGATAACCCAGTATAAATGCAGAGCCAGGATTCCAACCCAGATTTTCTGACTTCCCAATTCTGTATACAAGCTAACTGGAAGAAGAAAATATAGACAATGAGAGGGCTCAGGAAAAACTTCATTCAAGAGGTGGCCCCGGAGGAGCCAAGCTGTGAAGGAAGCTAAATTGTCCAAGAGGTAAAGGGGAGAAGGCAGTGGGATGGCCAACGCAAAGTCAGGGGGTGGAGGGCTGGGTTCAGAGAGAGAGCCCAAGCGACCAGTTAGTCTGGAATAAAAAGCATGTGCAGATGAGGAGGGTGCAGTTAATCTATAGAAGGTGGACTGCTTTTTAATGACAAGCTGAAGGGGTTGTATTTGCTTCTAAAGGGGATGGAATCTAGAACATACTTGTTCACAAATTTCCTTGAATCTCGATTCTCCCCAGCATACAGAAGAAACTGAATATAATTGGTTGGTTGCTATTGGGCATAGACAGTATGGTCTTCCTCCAACAAGGCTGCCATTCTCTGGCTCCTGGCTTCCCCAGCTTCCTTCAGATCCCTGCTAACATCCCACTTTCTTCAGGAAGACTTTCCCCATTCCCTCTAGTTCTAGTGCCCTCCTCTGCTGATTATCTCCACTTTATCCTGTAGAAATATTTTTTCCTACACAGTTTGCTCTTGCCTGCTTGGGAACAGGAACAATGTTTTTGATGTCTTGGGGCCTCTAGTATGTAGCACACTGGAGATGTGTTGATTCACTAACGACCTGAAATTATAGCACTTAGAAATGGAAGAGATGCTAGAAGTCAATTTTTTAAATGGGTTTAGACCAGATGAAGAGCCCTTTCAGTTCTAGGCCTAGGATTCCAGATGTGAGGGTGCTAGAGAAATCTAGAACTTTTCTTTGAGGTGTTTGAATCTTCACCTGCATTATCTCACTTGTTCCTCAAAAGACCCCGTGAAAGGTAACTAGGTGCAGTGGACAGAGCCCTGGAATCAGGAAGACGAGTTCAAATCCAGCCTCAGATACTGAATAATTGCCTAGCTGTGTGACCTTGCACAAGCCACTTAACCCCATTGACTTGCAAAAAAAAGACCCTGTGAGGGAAACTTAATTATTATACTCATTTGAGAGATGGAGAAGCTGAGGCTCTGAGTGGCTATGACTTCCCTAAAGGACTAATAAGGGTCAGAGGCAAAGAATTGAAAGTGGGGTCTTCCTGACCACAGATCTACTAATCTCTCACTCCCTGGAGAAAACAGGGAAGCAGAGGAAGCCTGGCTTGATGGGTGTATGGGGAGACCACCCCAAGGAGAGCGTCACCCAAATAGTCAAGCTTTGGGGGCCCAAGACCAAACTTCATCTTCTTTCGCAGCTAGTTGCTGAGCCCATAGACTTTTGCAGATGGATAAGTGAGTAAGTCTGGAGCCCCTTTCTCTCACTTCCTTGCACAGGCTAAAGGTAACCTCATCTCAAAGTTGCCTGTGCCCCAGACTCCTCACCCCCTTTGACTCTGTCCACTATGAAAACATGGGACACCCAAGTCGAGGGGATTGCTGAATAACACCACATGGGCGTGCAATGGTCTGTGACCAGAAGGTTCACTGGAAACAATTTGCAAAGGGGGCCTTAGGAAACCACCTGGATGGCTCTTTTAAATGAAAAGAGGAAGACATACCACTTTTTTCTGAATAATTTTTAATACTGGCTGGGTACATGTGATAGTCATTAAAGCTTATTTAACCCTGAAATTATCTGGCCCCTCCAATTCCCTCAGGGACTCTCTGGGTCTTGGGTTAAAAATCTGAAATAATGTCTGAAAGGAGGTGATATACTCCTTCAAAATCTGAGTCAAATAATTCCAGGCCTCAAAGAAATTGTTTTCCGAGCGGCCGATGTTGTTTGCTCTTCGTGTTTACTCCCTTCTTCCTCCATGGGGTGGGATTGAGACTTCTTTGGCCTCCAGTGTTTTCCCAACCTGCTCTCCACTTCAGAGAGAAGCCAACTTCTCACTGTTCAGTCTGGGGGTCAGCCCCCAGCATTTGACCCCCTCCCCAGTCCCAGGCTTTTCTCTGTCTTCTAAGTGAAATGAGGACCTTGCTGTCTGGGAGGCTGGGAGCTCAGCTCCAGATCCACCCAGCTGCTGGGTCTCCCCACCGCCCTCTCCCCAAGGAGGAGACATGCTCCAAGGGAGGGCGTGCGAGCATTACTGAGCCAGCCAGCAGATCTGGAGACACGGCCCTGTTGGCTGGGGTGCCACGTTGAAGGAGGCTCCCACTGGACCAAAAGTATCCCTGGCCTCCCCTCCCGGCAGCCCCCCGTTGGAGTGCAGCTCAATAGAGATAGGACCTGGGGAGTGGGGGAGAGAGATCCGGAAAGGAACCAACAGATGAAAGGAGGAAACCCTTGTGTTTGAGTGGAATTTCCTCTAGAGTACAGGATACTCTTTATCATTAACTGGCCACAGGAAGGAAAATGGGGAAACAGTGGAAAGGGTGGGGGTGGGGTGAGGAGACCTGGCTGAACTCAAAAATACCTAAAAGTGAGGGGAGGTGTCCAGGGGGTGGCAAAAATTCAAATTAAAATGAAGGGTCCTTCCTAAACCCTGTGGAAGCACAACCATGAGTCAACCACAGTACATCATCAAAAATGAAGGGTTTTGGGACCAGAAATGTCCTGACTCGTTTTTGGTCTGGTGGCATCAATCTTTGTAATATTATTTGCTTAAAAAAAACAACCACCAGTCTTCTCTTTGATCACCTTCTGGTGAAGGGAAGCCCTCCAAGGTGCAAATTCACCTTCAAGAATTCCATAATCCTTCCTCTGTTCAAAGCTCTTTCTCTGTTCGGTTCTAGATTAAAATAGAAATTCCTCGTATAAGACAGAGATTTTGTCTCCTTGAAGGCAGGGGTTGCCTACTGGATCTCCAGCCTCCAACGTATTGTTAAATTGACTGGGCTCTTCACCTGCTAGGCTCCAAAAAGAACCCCCCTGTGTAACATTGATGTAAGTTAGCCCGGTGATAGTGGTATAAAAGAAAACCTAACAGGAGAGTTTGTCTTTGGAGAGTGGGAGAATGGGGTGGCAAAAAAGTGGATTTGGAGGGTGGGACTGGAGGGCCACAGAGATGCCACAAAACTTGGGTTCATCCTAAATGCCCCAGCTGTGTGACCTTAGACAAATCATTTAATTTCTCTGGATAGGGCTGTAACGAGGGAGGAAGGCACCATCTCGACTGTTGGCTAATGCATTTTATAGTAGAGGGGTCAGACAGGCTTTGTGACAAATCCAAAGCCCTTGTTTTATAGAAGAGAAAATGAAGACTCCAAGACCCAGCTAAAACTAAGATTTTTTTTTTTTCCCCATGTGAGGCAAATACCATAAATTGGCCCTGGATTAGATCTAAGTGTTGGAAAGTGTCTACTGAGGGGGGAAAAAAGAAACCAAGATGATGTTTGGCAATAATCCTGTGACCTGAGGCAAATCACATAACCTTTCTCTGTCTCAGTTTCCTCTACTATCATATTAGGAAGTTAGGCTAGATGTAAGTATAGGAAATTGGAAAGAACAAAAGGAGGAGGGAAAATGAAATTCTTGACCAGGTAGGGTCCAGTGTGGTAAAGGACCCTTTGTGGAAAAGGGGGCACAAGTCATGTAAAATCTTGTGGGCTTGATCTGAACTAGAAAGAGGCTGCAAGAGTTGTTGAAATCTGCTTTATTCTCAAAAGAAGGGAGGGGGGGAATCAAGGGCTCCTTGGTAATTCCGAAGTAAGTGAGTTATACAGGCCACTGACACGGCGGACCCAACTTTATAACAACCACATTTGCTGCTGTCAAGCCACTGGCTTCATGGCGCCAGCCGTAATTACAGCAAATCACCTCTAATTCCAAGCTGCTGGCCCTGATCAAGGTGTCACTGGGAGCCACTGTGGCATCCGAGTCCCCGGAGGATGTCCTGGCCCAGGGCAGGAGGGTAGCGGGAAGGAACACGGTCCCCTTGGGGCCAAGCCTCCTTTCACTCCTCACCCCTCAATAAGAACGTTGGGGAGATGGTCCCCAAGCTGGGCCATTGGAATTTCAAGTGGCTCAGAGGGGCGGCCCTGACCCCTCCAAGCAGAGGCCTTTACTAGGCCAAGAGCTGTCGGAGGAAAGCCAAAATGTCGTCCACTGGCCACATGGAGCATCCCTCCAATGGGAGGGACGGCTGGCAAGAGGGCAGGCCTAGGTTCAGAGACAGGCTGCACAAGAACATCATGGCCTCTCTGGCTGTCTCCTTCTGTCTGTCTGTCTATCTCCCTCTGTTTTTCTCTCCGTCTGTCTCTCCCTCTTTCTCTGTTACTGTCAGTCTGTCTCTGTCTCCCTCTTTCTGTCTGTCTCTCCCTCTGCTTTTCTGTCTCTGTGTCTCCCTCTCTGTGTCTGTCTGTCCTCTTCATGGTTTTAGGGCGCCTGTGAACTTCCCATTTCTCCACCTCTTGTGACTTGGGTGGGGCTGGGATGACTAACCCAGAGAGAGGACGGGGTTCAAGCCCGGCCTCAAACCCAGGGATAACTGTTTGAGGGAGGGGGCCGATGTGTGAAGTGGTGGCCAGCCCCAGGCAGGTGCAAGGGCCTCGCTGTCATCTGTCAGGGGACAATGCGGCTCCCCCCCTCTTGGGCTGCTTTCCTTCCCTTCCTCGAGAGAAAGAAAGCAGCGCTGTCCTCAGCAGAAGAGCCCAGGCCTTCTGCCCCCCAAGCCCCTGCCCCCCGCTCCTCTGGGCTGGGAGAAGTCTTCTTTCTCTCTGGAGGAGACCTAACCGAGGAGATCGAGCACCCCCCATTCCTCTGTGCGGGGAGTAAAGAGCAGGGCCTGGGGCAGGGGCTCACAGATTTAAAAGTGGGGAGACCCTGGAGGGTGGCTGGTCTGGACCCCCATTCTCCAGACCAGGAAGGGGAGGGGCCTGAAATTCAGGTGACCCTGGGCAAGCCCCTGTGGAATGGGGCGCTGAGCCTCCCTGTGCCCCTCTAGAATGGACGGAGCTGCCCGCCCCCCGGGGGACCCAGGCTGGGAGGGGGCTGGGCTGTGCTGGTTTTCCCTTCCCCTCAGCTCGAATCTCACCTTCCACTTCCCTCCCCAAACTGACATCCCCCCCTTCACATCATCTCCAACTACTCCGCATGGGCCATGGATATCCCCAATGAACCCTGGTTAGAAAGGGGGCTCTTGGGGGCAGGGCCTGAGTTCGACTCAGCTCAGGGTCCAGCACTCAGCAAGTCCTCTAGAAATGGGCCCAGGGGGGCAGGGGCAGGTGGTCGTCTGGGGTGGGGAGAGAAGAGGGGAAAGAGGGGGGAGACAGAGAGAGACAGAGACAGAGAGAGATAGAGAGAGACAGAGACAGAAACACAGAGAGAGACAGAGAAGGAGAGACAGAGAGAGAGACAGAGAGATAGAGAGACAGAGACAGAGACAGAGACAGAGAGACAGAGACAGAGAGAGAGAGAGAGACAGACAGTGACAGAGAGAGAGACAGAGACAGAGAGAGAGACAGACAGTGACAGAGAGAGAGACAGAGACAGAGAGAGAGACAGAGACAGAGAGACAGACAGTGACAGAGAGAGAGACAGAGACAGAGAGAGAGACAGACAGACAGAGAGAGAGACAGAGACAGAGAGAGAGACAGAGACAGAGAGAGACAGAGACAGAGAGAGAGACAGAGAGAGAGAGAGAGACAGAGAGAGAGAGACAGAGATAGAGACAGAAACACAGAGAGAGAGAGAGACAGAGACAGAGAGACAGACAGAGACAGAGAGAGAGAGACGGAGAGACAGAGACAGAGAGAGATAGAGACAAAGAGACAGAGAGAGAGACAGAGATAGAGAGAGACAGAGACAGAAACACAGAGAGAGACAGAGAAAGAGAGACAGAGAGAGAGAGACAGAGAGATAGAGACAGAAACACAGAGAGAGACAGAGAGAGAGACAGAGAGACAGAGACAGAGAGAGACAGAGACAGAGAGAGATAGAGAGACAGAGACAGAGAGATAGAGACAGACAGAGACAGAGAGACAGAGACAGACAGAGACAGAGAGACAGAGACAGAGAGAGACAGACAGAGACAGAGAGAGAGAGACAGAGACAGACAGAGAGAGATAGAGACACAGAGACAGAGACAGAAACACAGAGACAGAGACAGAGACAGAGAGAGAGAGACAGAGACAGAAACACAGAGAGAGACAGAGAGAGAGACAGAGAGAGATAGAGAGAGACAGAGACAGACAGAGAGAGAGAGAGAGAGAGAGAGAGAGAGACAGAGACAGAGAGAGACAGAGAGATAGAGACAGACAGAGACAGAGAGAGAGAGAGAGAGAGAGAGAGAGAGAGAGAGAGAGAGAGCGTGCAAGAAAGAGAGTGCGAGAGATAGAGGCAGAGTGCGAGCGGCAGAGACAGAGAGACGGGCAGAGGCGGGCAGAGGCGGGGTGCCGCCCCTGCAGGCTGCCCTCTGCGCCGGACTCGGGTGCCCCGCTCCTCCCGGGGGGCCGCGGGGGCTCCCCGGGCGGCGGCTCCCCGAGGGCCCTCCGGAGGCGGCAGTGTTTCCCGGCTTGTTTACCCGTCTCCCGGGGCGCTGGCGGCCGGGCTGCGGCTCGGCGGCCCGGGCCGGGGCTGCGGCGGTCACCTCGGAGCCGGGCCAGACTTCCCCGGTGACTTCACCAGCCCGGAGCTGCGCGGCGGCGGGGGGCGGGGGCGAGGGCAGGAGCGGGCCAGAACATGACATCACCGCTTGGCCCGGGCTCAGATGGGAAGGATGTGACTCACTCCAGCTAGTTAGGCTTTGGCTCGAGGCCGCGGAGGCTCACTCCAAAGCCCTCATGTTCTGCGCCTCAGCAGGGGATTCGAGCTCAGTGATGTCCATGAGGTTTGTGCGCGTTTTGCCTTCCTTTCCTGGATGGGGGCCCCCCCCTCTTTCTCCCCTCTTCTCCCCTTCTGCTCTTTGTTCCTCGCCTTTCCCCCTCCCGGGCTCCGGCGCTCCTCTTCTCGCCTCGGCAGCGGCATTTCTGGGGCCCCGGCGGGGAGTCGGGGCGCGGGGCCCAGGGGTGCCGGGCGGCCCGCGGGGCCGGACCCCCCAGGACGCTTGGGGACGGACGTTCCGGAGCCCGGGACGCTGCCCCTCGCGAGGCCCGGGCCGTCCCGTCACTCGCAAACAAAAGCGGCGCCGCGGCCGCACTCGGGCAGCACAAAGTTGCTGCTGCGGCGGGGCTGGGGCCGGGGCTGGGGCCGGGGCTGGGGCCGGGGCTCGGGCCGGGGCTCGGGCCGGGGCGGGAGACCGGAGAGGGTTTGCCCGCGGGAGCCAGTGGCCTGGACGGCGATGTCAGCGGGGCTGCGGGCTGGCGAAGGGACGTGAGCGGGTCAGGGCGGCTGAGCCCGTACCTGCGGCGCCAGGACTGGGCAGGCTGCAGAGCGCGGGCCCGCTCGGGCACGGACACCCCCTTCCCTCTGCCCCGACGAGCCGTAAAAGTCGCCTGGCCGCCTCTGCAAAGGTGCGATGACCGCAGCCGGGGGCGGCTTGCCCCGACTCCCTGCTTTCTTGTCTTTGCCTTAAAAGCGCGCTGGCGATGTCCGCGTCCGGGGAGTTTTCTGGGGGACTCGCGAGGGGGGAGTGCCTCGGGGAGCCCCCCCCATGGCGAGGACTTCGGGTGGGTGTGCCATGCAGCGGCCTCCGAAGGGCGGCCAGGTGGGCACCCGCCTCGGGCGCGCCGGCCACTAGCTCGGTTCCCTTCACTTGGCTTGAACTGTTTGTCACGAGAGAGGGCTCTGAGGCAGGGAGGGGTTCGTGTGCTTTTAAAAAGCATCCCTAAAAGAGTTCCTTTTTCAGCAAAGCAAGGAGAGTTCTTTCCCCTCTAAATTACTTTCCTGTTCACTTGGGTCCTATGTTGAACTCGGAGTTCTGACTTTGATCATTCTAACTGGCTTCCAAGCTTGCAGCGTTAGAGCCTCAACTGCAGACTTCCCCTCCCCATACAGAGTGGCCAGTAGAACCTTCTAAATGGAATTTCTCAGACTAACAGTGTTCTTAATCTGTCTTCCAAGCACTTAGCTTTTATCAATTATTTATCTGGAATACATATGGAAATCTCTGTTTCTAAATAATTCGTCTCTTTGGTAATCCAATGTATTTTAGTGTTGAGATTTTTTGAAAATTACTCTGAGGAGGGGTCCAGAGGCTCCCCCAGGCCAACTCCCTAAAATACCGACATCTCTCTCTCTCTCTCTCTTTCACACACACACACACACACACACACACACACACACACACACATGAAAAGGTCATGAACCCTCTCAGAGAAAAGCAGCACGAACATGTGGTTGTTGGAATAAGCAGCAAGTATGCGGAAAAACACAAATTCTGATGTTTGCCGGTGTAAATTCCAGCTACCTGTCCGTGCCTCTGGTCCCCGGTGGGCTGAAAGAAACTCGAACAGGGTCTCAGCAGATGAATTGTTGCTGTTGCCAAGTTCCTTCCTAGGCCTTTTATAATGTCGGCCCAGGGCTGGGATGGCATTCAGGAGGACTGGCTTTCTGAACTGGTGTGGCAATCGATGCAAGTCATGGGGCTGGAGAAGGGGCCAAGGCCTCCCTGGGCCTCTAGGCCAAAGAACCTCCCTTTGACAAGAGAGCAATCACCAGTAAATAGGAATAGATATGCATCCATATATGTGTATTTACATATGTGTTTGTGTAGACATGTTTATAGATGTATCTAGTGTAGAATGAATGGTAGAAAGAATGCTCCATTTGGAGGTAGAGGATCTGAGTTCAAATTTTGACTCTGTATTTAGTATGGCCTTGGGCATCCTATGAACAATTTGCCTCTCTCAGTCTTGCTTAGTTTCCTTCTCTGTCCTAAAGGACTGAAACACTATTTCCATCTGTAAATCTCCAATCTTAAGCTTTATTTATTTATTTTTTACTAGAAACCATTCCGTTTTTTTCTAAATAATGATAGTATTTGGAAGGTTACAAATATTATTTCATTTGCTCCTCACTGCAACACTGGGAGGTAGGTGCTACTGTTATTCCCATTTTACAGATGAGGAAACTGTGACAGTGAGAGACTAAGTGATTTACCCAGGGTCACTCTGCCAGTAAGTTTCTGAAGCAGGATTTGAATTTACTACCTGCAATATAAATTGGACTCCAATAGAATATGAAAAACTAACAATTGAATGAACATAAAATATAATATCAATATGTATGAATATAAAACAAAAGCTCCTTAAGGGATCTTCTCTCTCTCTCTCTTTTCTATTTCTCATTCTCTTTCTATATAGAGATTCATATATGTATGAATAAATGTGAATATATGAATTATATACACATCTGTTTATAAATGTCAAAAGAGAGCTCAATAATATTTGGCATAGAGATTCCCTCCTCCCAGAGTGCTGCCTATTAAAAACCAGTAGAATGAGTAAGTTAAGAGAAAGAAAATAGGAGAAAGAACTTTTTTTCTACTTTGATGGTTTCTTGGCATTGAGGGCCCTCTCAAAGTGTGAATCTCCAATTTCAAACACTGCATGGGGCTAGAATTCAAATAATTGGCTCTGTGAGGTGGTTTAAAATTGGGCAAGTGTAAAGTTAAAGTCAACCATTAAGGAATAATAGTAATAATAATAAAGAAACCCACTCCATATACTCTTTTTTTTTAACTTCAGCTAATCAATATTTATGAAACACTTAACTAGGAGCTGGGAGAGATTCAACTTTTAGGAAAGCCTTAGTCCTTGCCTTCACCGAGCTTATAATGGAAAGGTCGTAGGCAAAGCATAGAAGAAGCCCGGATGGTACTAGGGCAGGTCAGAAGAGGCGGTTGCTTGAATAGCATCCTCAAAATAACAGTTAAGGAATGGCAGGGATGCCCTGATATATTGCTTGGAACTCAAGAAGTAAATGAATTTAAGACCTCAAAACTGGTAGAAATAAAGGTTCATTGGAAAATTATTTTTTTTCTAAGTAATAGATTCACTTTTCTGGTCAAATAATGCTAGGGATACTTGTCAAACTTTAGGGGCCATCTATCAATCATAGCCATCAGGAAACTCTAAAGAGAGATCATAGGTTTGGAGATCTATAACTAAGTGAGGTCAGGCTCCATCTAGTCCAACTCTCTCATTTTATGGATAAAGAAACCTAATTGCCTCCTAGCCTAGGGAGTGAGTCATAGAAACTGAATTTGAATTCAGGATCCCTGATACCAAATGTGTTGTGTTCTTCCCATTGCACCACATTGCACTGGTATGGGATGGGTTGAGTGTGAGGATGTCCTGAAACTGAACACACCTCCCCCTTCAGGTGCAAACCTGGCCTGGAACCAATGGAAAGAAATCAGAGGTGATTATCACTCTATAAACCAGGTGGATATGAGCAAGTAAAGGGACAGAATTCTGAAGACAGTCTAAGAAGAATGATTCCTCATTTTTTTTTGGTTTGTTTGGTTTGTTTGGTTTTTGGAGAGATTCAGTTTGGCAACGAGATGGACTGGGGAAAATTGTGCTTAGGATTAAATCTAAGGTGTGGGTCCTATCTGGTAGCTCGGATTGGATGTGCTCTTTGGGCGGCTTTGTCTGTGCTTAAATCTACTCTTGAGACTTCCCTTCTGTTAACAGAATACTTTCCCAATCCCCTAACAGTAATGGGAAAGTGAAAAAAGGGTGTGTATTCACTGTCTATGCTTGCAAATCCTCCACTGTGAAACAGGGATGGTAATACTTTCACTAACAACTTCTCCTGAGTGGTATGGGAAAGGCCATTATTAAAGTGCTGCAGAAATAGGTTTTCTTATTTTGTGCTCAGATGGACTCCTTATGGTTGGAAGAACAGTGTAGCACACGTGCGCACACACACACACACACACACACACACACACACATCATCTTCACAGAGTCTGTCTTTGAGGATCCCACGACTCCCATTGTTAGCTTCTCTTCCTCTTGAAGTGACTTTGTGTACAAGAGAAGAATGGGGTGGGAATGGGTCGGTGTAGGGGCTTGGTTGGGGGGGGGGCTGTCTTCAAGGATTTGAAAGGCTAGGGTGTAAAAGAGGAATGTTAGCCTTGCTCAGCTTGGCCCTAAATTGGGATCCCAGTTTATAAAGAGGCTAATTTAGGTTTGAGATTAGGAAAAAACTGCCTTAAAATGTTCATAACTCCTAAGCACAAGGTTCCTGAAGGGGAATTTCATGCGCTAGCTAGTCCCTTTTGGAGGATGTAGCATCTAGTCTAACTCCTCTATTTTACAGATGAAGAAACTGAGGCCCAGAAAGATATTTCAGGGTCACACTGGCAATTGGGGCAACAGCTGCGATTTGAATCCAAGTCCTCTGTCTGAGCCCTTTCCATTGCATGGTGCCCATGTACTTAGAACTTTAAAGAAACTCTGGGATACCCTGGGAAATTAGGGAGAGCTCTGAATACAAGTGAATTGGTGTGTGCATGTGTATCTGAAAGAAAATTCCAAGTGTCTTTATTACAGAAAGATGAGAATATTATCACAATTTCAGCCACCTGATATGGGGACTAGTAGAAAGAAGGAAGGAAAGTGTGTAGTTAGAAGGAGAACATTGGAGTAGCTTTGAAAGAGACTGAGAGAAGCCAAAGTGAGAAGGTCTGGATTTGAATCCCAATCCTTCCATTAATAGGGTTTTTTTGGCAAGCCCTCAACTTGATCTCCCTCATCTTCCTCACCTGTAAAGTGACGGGGGATGGATTAGAGGATCCGTGGAGGATCCTCCAGTTTTAAATTTATTTATGAAAATAGAAGGTTGCATTCATCATTGCTGAGATCCCTAGACTCAGAGGATGCAACTTTACTTTCCAAATACAGAAACTCTGAAGTTCATAGAGGCTGACTTGGCCAAAGTCACCAGACAGTAAGTGGACAGGCTGGGATTCAACCAGTGTCCTCTGGTTCCAAAGCCAGTCCTCTTTTCGTCTATTTTCCACACTCGCGTGCTCTACTCAAAACTGGCTTTTTAATACAATTTGTAAGACTGAGTGAGGACTCCAGAAAAACGTCTCTCATCCATGTTCGGAATTCCCGTTTCTGCGAAGATGGCTTTCCTTGATTACCATACTCTCTCCGATGGAAAATTGGCTTGGATTAGCTCTCCAAACGTCTATTCCATCTCGTTCCTTGACTGGAAAGTGTTTTCATCTGTTCATTGATTTTTGCCTGACGTGGTGAGACTTTAACATTGCAGTAGCTTAGAACGGTTACGTGAATAACGAGGCTCCTAGGAATGTTGTTAGGCCCCTTCAAAATGTCCTCATGGAGTGGGATTTATGTCATTATCCCCCTTTTACACGAGGAAGCCGAGTCTCAGAGAGGTCATAGATCAGAAGATCATACATTTAGAGCTGGAAGAGATATTAGAGACCAACTCTCCTTTTACAAGTGAGGAAACTGAGGCACCGAGAGAGCTGAGGTGATTGGTCCTTGGACATAAAGCTAGAGCCAGCCTTTGAGCCCAGATTTTTTGACTCTCAGTGCTTTTCTCACTTGTTTTAAGCATGGGAAAGAGCTGGGTACGAACAAAGAGAAGCTGCATTGAGCTGCTTCTTACCTGTGAGACAGACACCAGCCAGGTCTGTTTAGTCATCTGTAAATTGAAAGGGTTGGTCTCCATGGCCAGATCTGAGTCCATGATGCGATCTATGAGCCATTCATCTCTTTCTCCTGTACGGACCGTGGCAGGAAAGCTTGCTTAATGATTAATGAGCTGTAGCTACACCCAAGAAAATGCAATCGATAGCTTGCTGCCAATACTCTCGTCCCTCAAAGATTGGTGATTTCATTGGTGGGGGCTCTCCCCAGAACGTCGCAAGGTTTGTAACTTCTCTGGGAATTCATGCAGTGGTTGAGAGTGGAAGGGACCAAAGCTCATCCCCCTTGGCCCACTCTCGGAACATAATTACTCCTCCAATGGAAGACCAATTCAAATGCCTGTCAATCTGTGGAAGGCTTACAAGACCCGTCACTCCACTGGCCAAAATATGGGGAACGCAGGTTGTAAAGGAAAGGACACGTGAGGTAAGACTCTGGGTTCAAATGCTGAATGTGCTTCCTAACTGGGTCACTTCGGAAAAGTCGTTTCTCCTTCCTGGTTCTTGGTTTCCATCTGTAAAATATGACGGTGGGAGTCAGTGGTGGTCTCTGAGGTCTCTTTCAGCTCTATCACCCAGCTCTGAAGGAAAGTCCCTTAATCTCCTCAATTTCCAAGCTCCTAACTGCACAAGTAAGGGATTGGACTAGGTGAATCACCGGGATTCCTTCCAGCTGTAGGTCTACTGTCCTTATGGAAAGTATTATAATGATAATAATAATAATCACTTCTTCATCTTGTGCCTCATATTCTATAAACGGTTTCCTTCAGACAGATTGTGAGGCATGTGCCCATTTTAGAGATGATTAAACCAAGACTCGGAGAGGGAAGATGGACTTGGTATCATAATTAGAATAAGAATTAGAATTAGAAGAAACCTTAGTGGTCATGAAGTCCAATCCCTTTTAGAACAGAATAAAGTGAAGCCCAAAGAAGGAATTTCCTGGCTCAGCATTGTCTGACAAATATCAGAGCTGCAATATGAGCCCGCCATCTCCCTGACTCCATCCAGGGCTCTCTCCACCGCACCATGCTGACCTCTCCTAGATAATCTTTAAGAGCCAGAAGTGGAAATGGAACCCAGATCGTCGGACTCCAGTCCCATGGAGAAGATGGTGCAGATCAGCCATCTCTTCCTGACTCTATGTCCTGGACCCTGCCCCTGGAGACCCAGCCAGTCCCACAATCAACTCTCAACATATGGTTTATGTCTCTTCTATAGATTCTAACTTCAACTGAATGTAACTTGGTGTGTGAATTTTTCCCCTTGGGTCCTGATGATTGCATCTGGACCAGCTCCCTTCCCAAAGACCCTGCCAGAAGAAGGTCAGGGTGTGCCCCCAGATGAGTGGCAGTGGCCCTGGGCATGGGTAGCCCCGATCTGTCATCTGGAGGGGAGGTGGCCAGCAGAGCCCAGTGGTGGCATCGGGGCTGGGCTGTCGCTCCCAATATTAGTCACTGTGTTCAGGGCAGGAGCTGCTGTGTGAGAGCCCAGGAGGGAAACCAAGCTGAGTCCAATTGGCCGGAGGCTGGCATTGTGGTGGCGACGTGGCAGCAATGTCATGGGGCAAGAGAGATGTGTACTTGGCCTGTCCGGCACTGTCACCGGCTCTGTCACTGAGGCCTGGCTCCCCAAGATCCAGACTGCGACTGATGAGGAAAGCAGCTGCCGTCGGCTGGGAAGGCAACAGCCAGCCTGGACCCTGGCATCGCCCAAGAGGGCTTGAATCCTGGATCAGACATCGATTACCTGGGTGACCTTGGAAGAGGGAGGCCTCCCTCCTCCCTCTTAATCTCGAAAATATGTGTGTATGAAGGGGGAAGGGGAGGCAAGGAGGGAGTGGAAAGGTTGCACCAGGCAGGGTCCAACAGCTTGGAATCTAGGATTCAGTCATGTTGGACCTAGTTTAGACATACTCATTCACACACACACATGCATATATTTGTGTGTCTATGGATCTTTACACATATATGCATGTCTGATATATAAACACATGGCACCATACATACATTTCCATCCATACACACACATATTTCTGTATAAATTGGTATATATGTGCATATGTACATGCCCATGTAGAAACCTGTATCTAGGGAGATCTAGGTATGTGTAGCTGTCCACATGCATCCAAACATATGCAAACACATTCATATAAATGCATATGTACATTTATATATTTACAAATATGATCCCAACATCATTATGTCACTTTGGTCCTCTTCACAAACAAAGGACAACAACCAGCCAATGTATGTGGGTATATAGATATAGCCATATATAGCCATATGTATATTTACATACTGCTATATGCATGTCCATTTATATCCATGACTAGTATAAGTACATGCGAATGTGTGTTCATCCAGATACATACAGACACATAGATAAGTCTGCCTTCTGAAGTCCTCTGTCCTCCTGTGACACTGGCTGTTCCTCACACCAGATTGACTCCAAGCCTTTAGCAGACCCAGTGCCTGGAATGCTCTCCCTCCTCATCTCGGTTTCCCAGCTTCCTGGATTTCCTTCAAATCCCAATTAAAAATCCCACCTTTTCCAGAAGCGTCTCCCCATCCTACTACATTCTGGTTTCTTCTACCATTGATTATTTCTAGTTTGTCCTGACTTTATTTGTACATAGTTGTTTGGATGGTGTCTCCTTAGACGGAGGCTCCTGGAGGGCAGGGAACATCTTTTGCCTCTCTTTGTAGCCCTAGGCCTTAGCAAGTGGCTGGTGCTTAGTAGGTGCTTAATAAGTGTTTGGTGACTGACTGAATACTTCCATCTTGGAGGGATATGGTGTAGCCTGGATTATATCTGACAGAGAAGATCCATCTCACAACAATCTTGGGGAAAGAGTGCATTTCAAGGGACATGCTTCCTTTCTTTCTTCTCAGACAGGCAGTCCAAACCTAGTCCAGGACTTGAAGGCAGCCAGTTCTAGGACCTGGGGCTGGGTCATTATTTCTCTCTAAGCCTTGATTTCCTCATCTGTGTAATAGGAATGAATAAGGAAATATTGATTTTGAGGGCAGTTATGAGAGTTGTAGCTGGAAGATGCTTTAGAGAATAATTTTTTTCTAACCTGTGAACTTCTTTTGTTAATTGTGTCTCCATAAACTTGTTTACCTTGGTAATAGTATGGATTTTTTATGCAGTTTAGAACATAATTATGGAGAGGGGTCCCCAGGCTTTACCTGACTGCCATGGACCACCATGTCAAAAGAACCTAGATACCTTACCCTAGAGAATAGTGATGAGTCCAACTTTCTCCTTGGGCTAATGAGGAAACTGAGGATCAGGGGCACAATAATTTGCCCCAAATCACACAGGAAGTCATGGACAGAGGCAGGGTTTGAGTTCAAGACCTTTGACAGTCAAAACAACATTCTCTTTCAACTATAAAGAACCAACATTTGTAAGAGCCCTTGAAGCTTTAGGAAGATGTCGGCTAGGAATCAATCAACCACAATTTATTAACCATCTCCTATGAGTCAGACCCTATGGTAAGGGCTAGAATTAGGCTTAGCATTCTTATTTACAGAAAAAGTTCATAAAATAAGATGCACCATTTAAACAAAGCTCTGGAGCGGCAAGTCAGCTCGGTGTATAGTGCAGTACCTCTGACTCGATGGGCTGCGTGGCCTTGGGTAAGTCACATCTCCCATGGCTGCATTTCCTCATGGGTCCAGTGATGGGGTTGAACTCGATAAACCCCACAGTCTTTTCCAGTTCGAGATTTATAATCCCATGAATTGTAATCCAGGAACAGCTAGGGAAGAGACTCCATTATGCTGTGGGAAGCTCTGGAAGGGTCCCCTCTTTCCAACCTGGGGAAGTTTAAGCTTTCTGCCTCCCACTTTTCAGTGACATTCAAGATAGCATATGTAGCTACAATGAGGTCCAGTTAATTGTCTTTTTGCAGCTGGCTGCTGTCTGACCCGGGTTTACCATGCTATTCAGCAACTCTTTACAGTGAGGCCAACCCCTTTTAATTCTTCTGACATTAATCATAATCGCTGTAATTAGAATGCAGCCACTTAGGATAATGCAGATTTAATTTGTAGCATCAGTGCTGTTTTGGCCTGACAGTTTCGATTTCCTCAGCATCCCCTGAGGTACGCTTCTCCCTCTCCCAGAGTCAAAGAATTTGCTTCCCTGAGGTCCTTGGCCTGCCTAGTCCCTGAGTGGCTGGTTCCTCTCCCACCAGAGCTCACACAATCACAGATTTAAAGCCAGAAAGGAAATTTGGGGCACATCTAGTCCAGCCTCTTTATTTTCTAAAGGGGGAAACTGAGTCTGAGTGGAGAGGATATGACTGCCAAGCCCGAGTCCACTCACTACAAGTTCAAGTCTGTCCATCTCCCATCTCCCTTACCTAGAAGGGATCTCCAGGGTTCATAAAAGGAGTCCACCCTGTCTTCTGTGGAAGTGTTCTGAGGAAGCCCCTCACCACTGCCAGGGCCTCTGATGGGATGGTGTCACGAGGGACAACTCGGAACAACCCGAGAGCAACACCGTCCACAGACAACTAACTGCTGAGATTGGAAGTTGGGTTTCATTTCTTGCCCCCTGACTCTCTCTTTCATTCCTTGGGCTCAGCTTGTCCACAGTTTTCGATGGTTCCTTCCCCATCAAAAGAAAAAACCCCACCACTCTATATAGGTGGGTGTTTTCCAGATGCCAGGGCCACCAGGGCTGCTTTGTTTTGACCTTTGCCAATGCTCTTTTGAGGAGCACTGAAGTTTCTGGAGGTCTAGAAAGATGGGACCAGGGAAAGAGCCTTGAAAGATCCATGCTCGGGAGGACTGGGAGGGGGGGGCTTTGGGGAGGAGCACCCATGCTCCGTCGGTGTCTTTGTCCCATCTTCTCTGCCGAGAGGGAATCCTTCTTATCTGGAAGGAGCAACAGGGAGCTTAGAAGAGGCAAGATGGCCCCTTCTATTTGGCAAGAAGGAAATATGCTTTTCCACCTCTAGCCACTCTGGCCCTTTTGTGTTTGGTTTGTGGGTGGGGTGTGTTGACCCATTGCCCAGACATTTTGGAAAATCATCAGCCAATGATGGAGGAAGGGAGGCAAGCGTCCTCGAGCCAAGCTCTCTTCTCTCCTCTGTCCGGCATCCCCAGCTCAGTGCCTGGGCTTCTTGGGGTCGGTTGGGTCTCCTACAGCAGGGGCCCAATCCTTTCCCCAGAGCCCGGCAGGATGTGAGCCGTCTCCTCCCAGATGGGACCTGCTATCTCTCAATGGGCTGTTTCCTCTCTCTTCTTCCTCAGCCAGGGAGAGATTATGAGAACTCAGCTCACAAACAACCGTGATGCAATCACGATCCTAGAGTTACGGCTGGAAATTTAAGTTATCAATTCTAAATATTCATGTTCCAGATAAGGAAACTGAGCCCCAGAGAGGGGACATTAGAATCATAAGCAGAAGAGATCTTCAGAGAAGTAAGGTCTTTCTCCCAGAACTGCCTCTGCCTCCCCCCAACCTGACCACTGCCTGGTCCAAAATAATCCCAGAAGGGACCTCAGTGCTTTTCTTCGTTTAAGAGAAACTGAGTCCCAGAGCTGGGACACAGGGTTGCCCAGGTAAGGTTACACAGGTACTAAGAGTCCAAGTGCAGCTTGTGTGACCATAGTCCCTTGACTATTGTCTCCCCTGTTAGACTGAGAGCTCCTTTGAGCAGGGACTGTCCAGGAAGGTATATCCCCTTCTTTGCATCCTCAGCCCGAGGGAGGTTAGTTGACTGACCACCCTGGTTGTAGGTAACAACCATCAAAGTTCCATTTTGATTTCATAGACTCTTGAGTCTCCTGACCTCAAATAGAGGTCGATATTTCCAGTAGCTAATGATGGCTAAATACTTTGAAAATATCTCTTTTCTAAATAATGTTCCGGATCTAAAAGTCCCATATGGTGGCATCGAGGCAATGCCAGGGATCATTCTTATAACTGGCAAATCACAAATATGCCCTTTCCTCTTGAGCACCATTTTGCTAAATCAATTTTGTCTTTGTCCATTGCTTCCACTCCTTTGGGTCGGACTGCCAAATATTTTCTTTAGGTCTTTTACCCCCCCCCCCCCCCCGAAAGCCTGTGTTAATTTTTTCTGGTCATGTGTATTCAAATGTAGGACATTCAAAGCCATCTTTTCCCTCTCTTGCAGCAAAGTGACAGTGTCAGGAAGACCTGAGTTCAAATCCAGCCTCAGACCTTTACTAGCTGTGTGACCCTGCAAGTCACTTAACTCTGTTTGCCTCACTTTCCTTATCTGTAAAATGAGTTGAAGAAGGAAATGGAAAATCACTCCAGTATCTCTGCCAAGAAAAGTTGATCACATGAAATAACTAAAGACAAGTGTATATCTTGGCATCATCACAGGTTTAAATCCAGAAGGGACCTTAGAGGTCAAAGGACTAGAAATGACCTTAGTGGTCATCTACATTATTTTCTAGTTGGTAAAACTGATTCCTCATGAGGTCAAATCACACAGGAAATAAATGTCAGAGCTGGATTTTCTCACCCCTGCTTTGATTCCAAATCCAATTATCTTCCCAATGCAACACAAATTATTGTTTGTGTTTATGGAGTTTGTGAATAAGCTGCTACATGGCGATTAACTTTCCCTTCCATGAATTCTGGCCTGTTGGGCTGTAACTGTGCCTGGGACAAGGTCACTTGGGGAAGGAAACTGGTTGAGAGGTCCTTTAGCCAAGTAACTGGGGAAAAAAGATCTTGGGGAGGAGTATGAATAGGTGTACCCACTGAGACTGGTCTTGTCTCCTTTGGATGGCACTGGGTGAGCAGTATTGTATTTCTCTATCAATTCAGTAGGTTCTTGGTTTTCGACTCTACTACCATCTTTTTGCTTACAGCTGGTAGAATGTGTTTTTCTAGTTCTCAGCAGACAAGGCTTCACAAACTTACATAAAAGAAAAAAACAGCCATGTCTTCTTGAACATCAAACAGCTCTTACAAAACACCATTTTGATGAGTTAAGTGTAAATGAACCAGAAACATCAGGATTAGATTTCCCCTCAAACTACACTAGGGTTGAAGAATTAAGGGGAAATGTGCTTGGCAAGATGGGCATCGGATTTTGCCAAACCCCCAAATGATTGGAAAATCAATTGAGACGTCCACCCATCCCCAGACTTAGCAGCCTATCTTGGAAAAGATGATGGATAGGACCAAGGGAAAGGGGCAGGGTGACTGTGCCTCTGGCAAGGAACCTGGCAGTTTGGGCACCTTTGGGTTCCTTTAGAAACCAAAGCTGCTGCTGTTAGTTCAGCACCCCAGTTCACCCCACCCCCACCATCACCTCCAAAGTCAATCATGCCCTTTTCCTAAGTGTAATAATATATTCCCAGGATATATAATATGGGATCAACTTCATCCACTGGGGTCTAGAGCCACACCAAGAGTTATTCCAGTCATTTCCCTGTCGGTGTAATGCCAGGCTTTTTGTTGGGAGAGAAAAAACAACCCAGTGTGCTTGATAAAAGCAAACAGATTTGGAGCAAAAGCCAGGGTTTATTAGAACAGCCGCAATATGGCAATAGTAAATATTGCAAAACCACATGATGGGGGTTTGAGCTGCCGGGGGAAGGTTTCCAACATTTGGATGGGCTGAGCCATCCCCAACAGACTCTGCTCAATGTTTGAACATTCTCTCTGGTGTTAGGAAATGCAATGGCCATTTCAGGGTCTTGGCTTTAATTATCTTCATGAACAGGTTGCATCACATTTATAAAATGCTCCCCTAATTATTTTTATGAGCTGATACTGGCTGGCAGCCAACTTGGATGCCTCATGGTATGGAGCTAGCCCTGGCTTCTTAAGGCCTATGCCAGGGCTGCCCATGCCCCAGTGGTGTTTACTAAGCCAAAAAACGTAGAGCCTAGTATAGGGGAACTAATTGCCCCCCCCCACCTCTGTCTTCTCTGTTTTTTTTTCCCTCTGTGTCTGTCTCTCTCTCTCGTTCACTCTGTGTCTGCCTGTCTGTCTCTCTCTCTGTGTATGTCTCAGTCTTTCTTTCTATCGCTCTCCCCACTCAGTCAACAGCAAACATTTATTAAATTTTATTAAATAATTTATTAAACATTTATTAAATCTTTATTAAATAATTTATTAAACATTTATTAAATCTTTATTAATTATTTATTAAACATTTATTAAACTTACTTTGGGTCAAACATTCTGCAAGACATGGAGAATACAAACATAACCATGAAATTCTTTTCCACAAGGATCTTTTTGCAGGTTCCTAGGGGAAGACAACACGTTCATAGATGAGTAAATATAGGAGAGGAATAAACACTGTTTTCTGTAATTTCATTGACATCAGAAACCTATGTGTGGAAAGTCTTTCTGTTAGTGAAGGTCAGAAGGTTCCCTTCAACTTAAAAGTCTTGGAAAGCTGGCTGAGGTATTTAGAAGTTAAATGACTTGGCCAAGGTCATGCAACCTGTGTGTCTGAGGTTCCACATGAACATAGTCTTTCCTTCCAATGTCTATGTCGTCTCACTGACTCATCACAAATGAGGAATATAGACACAATACAGCAATTCATGGGAGGTCAAAACAAAAAGAAATTGGTACTTGAACTCAGCCCTGAAGGAAGGTTTTTAGAGGTGAGGAAGGAGAGTGTTACCTGTACCACCGAATGGGTGGGTACCTGTATGGGTAGACAGGTATGGAGATGGGGGATGGATTGTTATGTGCAGAGAACAGAAAGTAAGCCAGCTTGACTGAAGAACAGAATGTGAGAGGGAGTAACGAGGAATCAGCATGTAAAGATAGATGGTGGAGCCTGTCTGTGAAGGCTAGACTGTATTTTATCCTAAGGGAAATGGGAAGTCATCTGAAGCTTCCAGACAATGAGTGTGAGGGTCAGTGTTGTGCTTTAGGAATATCAATTTAGCAGATTGTGAAGGATGGAGAGCTTGGAGGAGGAGTCCAGTGAGGAGATTAAATTAGTAATAGTCCAGGAGAGAGGGTGGGAGAGCAAGATGGGAGTGGACCGAGGCAAGTGGCACTGAGGAAAGAGATTCGTCAAGATTTGATCATTGGATTGGGGGTGGAGGAAGGTGGCAGGAGGACAGAAAGTGGAGAATCCCAACTTTGCAAGACTGAAAGAATGACAGGCTTCTGCAGTGATATGAGGTCTAAGTGAATGGTAGGGATGGGGGGAAAGAGCATCTATTTTGAATATCTCACTTGGTGCTTCTAATGATGTGACTGTAGCTTTTGAAGGCAGGGGCTTTCTTTGCAAATTTTTATTGTTTGATAAAGAGGGGGTATGGATGGATGTGTGTGTGTGTGTGTGTGTGTGTGTGTGTGTCTCCTTTGTAAAGAATAAGATGGTTGGTATCAGTCTAGGAAATAAAGGGAAAATTTGAAATCTTAGAAAGAAAAGGCTTTTTCAAAAAGAGGATCCTTTCAATTTTTGTATTTTAATAGAGTATTAGTCATGATATCCCAAATTTACAACCAGAGGGGACTTTTACAACCTTTTGATTTCTTCCCCTCATTTTAGAGAAAATGAAACTGAAAGCCAGAAAGATGAAGTACCTAGCCCAGAGCCATACAGAAAGTCACTTGGCAGATCTAGGATTTGAATCCAGACCTCTGGACTCCAAATCCTGTGTTTTTGCCACATTGCCACCTCCTGTTTGTTCCTGATATTCATAAAGCATTTTTATGGGCTGCTCCGGCAGAGTCAACTTCTGTAGGGAGCAGAAGGAATTTTGTTCTCGATGTGTCTCAAATGCTTTGGGACCGAAGAAGAGAATTAAAACATCAGATAGAATAGAAAACGGATTTCCAGTGATTGAAAAACACTTCATACAAGTTATACAGAATCGCATTGGTTCTTTGCTTCATCTTTTCCCATTTCACGTTAGCTCTGTCTGGTCTGGGATATATAATGAGGAATCATGAAAATTGGAACCGTGAGAGGGAAAATCAGGTCTGGTTTGGAGGCAGGTTGGTTCCCAGTGAGCAGAAAGCAAGGCTTTGGAGTAGATTTTGTTGTTTTGTACCTTTTTTCTAAAGCGGCTCAAAATGAGATAATAAAGCCAAAGGGATCCTTTGATTCTTGAGAAAGTCTGGGTCTCTTGTTTGTCCTTTCTCCCACCCTCCCACACACTCAAGAATTTCTTTTTTCCCTATTATTCCTTCCCTTTCTAATTCAAAAAGAGTCAAAGGCACAAGTGCTGAAATACAATATAGCAAATTGTTCTCTCAGCATTTGTCACAGCTTAAAACTTAAAGTACTAGAATTCTTACTTTAAAAAAACTCACTAGAAATAAATATTCCCCAACTGGTCATGGCCCAAAGACCTTTAGCCAGGATGGAGCTTTTATCTTTTTCTTTTTATCTCACCAAGACACCAAATCTCTGAGTGGGAAGGGCTATCAGAGGAGGTCTGTCTTTTCGGACTGGTACCTGAACACCAATTCCCCAATCAACAGCTTCAGCAAATAACCATCTAACTTCTCTTCAGGGTCATTGGCCACTGTCTCCTGAGGTATCTCATTCCACTTCTGGACAGCTCTCACCCTTAGACATTTTCACTTACATTGACCTTCCTTTGGCAATTTCTGATTGATCAGTCTAGTAACTTTGTCAGAAAGAGAGAGAGAGAGAGAGAGAGAGAGAGAGAGAGAGAGAGAGAGAGAGAGAGAGAGAGAGAGAAGGAAAGAGGAAGGAAGGAGAAAGAAAAGAAAGGAAATGAGCATTGTTTGGAATGATCCATTATTTATATCACACTACCTTTACCTATCACTGCTTTCCTTTTGAAAAGCCATATGCCATCCCTTTAATGATAAATTCTAGATTTTTGCCAGAAATGGAAGTCAAATTCATTGACCTATAATTTGAAGAATTTTTGATTTTCTTTTTTAAAAATCACATAGAACTTGTTTCACCTTTTCCTTTATTTGCAATTGTTCACCAAAAACAAAACAAAACATTATTCCCTGACAGAATCTCTATAACCAGAGTTCTTTGGGTACTTGGGAATTTACTAGTTAAATTGGACCTGGAGACTTGAGAGCAGTCTTTAAGCTAGGTGCTGAGCTCTCTTTTCTTCTTTCCCCTGCCTTTAGTGTCAACTTTATCTTAACCATTTGTTTGTCCTATCCTTTTTAATCTGAAAATTATTCCCCCTAGCAAAGAAAGAGAATTGAGTCACGTTTTCTTCTTTCTGTTACCATTGTCATCCCCCATCAGTCCTTCTTCTCAAATGCAGATCCTTCTTTGATATGCACCCACCCCTAAAAGGAAAAAAAAAAGAAAATCCTTGCAAGTGGTCTCCACCACACATTACCAGGCTCAGCTCAAACTCAGTTTTATTCTATTCTGACAGGATTATGACATATTTAAGGTTCATATTCAGTTACCTGCCCTTTCCCCCCTCTTCTCTCTACATTTATTTCAGAACTTGCATCCTCACACTTCTGTTTGTACAACTTCCCTTTTCTTAAGCTCATCAGAGCTTCATCCTCTTGGGTAGATTTCCTCTGCAGCATTTTAAGGCAATTTTATCTTTCTCCAGACCCTTTGAATTCTGCTTTCCCTTATATCTAATATAAATGCCAACCGACACCCAACTTTACTCTATTATTATTTTGAAAATGGAATGATCAATAACTTTCAAGGTTCCTATCATTTCTATTTCCACACTCAGTTCTTTCTAGATTTTTCTCTTTTCCAAAATGATGTTCTCCACATTCCATCCAGACCAGTTCATCTACATTAGATGAAATCAAATTCACTTTGCAAATATGTCTACAACTGTGTCTTGACATGTGTGTGTATTTTAGTAAAAACTTTTGCCCCTGAGTTTCACAGTGGGTGGGGCTGCTGTGTTGTCTTTCTAAGCAGTGAGTATATTGGTCTTACTTCACTTTGAAAGGCTGAACAGAAAAGAACAATTTTTTTTTTAAAAAAGTATTCGGAATGCCCCCTTTTCCTCTCTGGTCTTCTTCAATGGGTTGGGCTAGATGAGGTCACTGGCTCCCCCAGTCTCTCTATCTCAGTCCAGTAAGTGGCATTTTTGCCAGTAGAACCTTGGAAAAGGACTTCCCCTCTCTGGCTTCAGTTTCTTCATTTGTAAAATGAAAGGAGTGACCTCTGAGATCTCTTCCACTTCTGGAATCCTATGATTATAGCTTCTGAGCTTTTATGGTCCCAAGTCTTCTTCTAATCCCCCCCACCCTTATCATTCATACAACTTCCTAGAAAAGATGAGAATTAGGTTCTCAAAAAGCATTTAAGAAGGGACAGCTAGGTGGTGCAGTGGATAGAGCACCAGCCCTGGAGTGAGGAGGACCTGAGTTCAAATGCGGCCTCAAACACTTAATAATTGCCTAGCTGTGTGACCTTGGGCAAGTCATTCTTAACCCCATTGCCTTAAACAAAAAAAAATAAAAAGGCATTTAAGAGTATCTAACTTTCAAAGACAAAAATAGAACCTTTTCTGCCCTCAAGGAGCTTACAATCTATCTGGGGAAGCAACGCATACATGCCTGGAACATGGTAGAAACTTAAAAAACGTTTATTGGATCAAATTGGAAAGGTGAAAAAATATAGACAGAGTAAACACAAGTTAACTGGGGAGGGGAGAAGGGGATTAGGCACCAGCAACTCACATCACAAGACAAATTTGCCCTCAAGACTATAAATTTAGAGCCGGAAAAAGCTTAGGGGTCATCACATTTAACTCCTATTATAAAGGAGAAAACCGAGTCTCTTAAAAACTAAAAACCATTAGCTCAAGGTAACACAACTTGAGTCCCTGGGAAAGGATTTGAATGCAAGATATACTGACTCCTCTACCTCATTGCCTCTGGATATATGGAGGGATTCTAGATTCAGATCTGGAAGGACTTGCCTCATTAATGAGCAGTCATAGGGTCTTAAATTCAGAGCTGGAAGGGTTGATACTCAGAGAGGTAAGTGACTGGCCCAGGATATGTATATGTATATGTATGTGTGTGTGTGTGTATATATATATACATATATATATGTGTATATATATATATACAGTGTTTATATATAAATATATCCATACTTGTGTCTAGGTGCCTGGATATGCACAGATGTGAATACACACATATGACTCAATAATGAACTAAAACACACACACGTATGTGTAAATGTGTATGTAAAGGTTTGTATGTTTCTAGTTAGCTATTGAGTCATCAGACTTGGGAGGTGCCAGTTTTTATTACCTGTGCAATACACTTTCATTGGGTTCCCAGGGATTTAAAAAAAAATCAGACTGCTTTCCCTCTGGAGGGAGTAATCTGAGCTAATTAGGCAAACCCTCTGCAAGTTTGACTCCTTATAGGGAAACTTGCCTGGGTACAGATAGAGAACTGGGTTCAGCCCCTACCCTGAAGAAAAGAAACCTGCAGAGCTATTCAAACCCTCCTGAAATGTCAACACCTTTTGAAAGGAGCCTATTAGGGATGCAAATAGGAAGTTACCTTCTTGAGATAAGCACAATAAACAAAACAATGAAACCCATTAGAAGCTGAGAGACACCCAAGCTTGGTCACCTAGGTTAGAATGAGGGAGAAAGGGAGACAACTGTTTCCCCAGGGGACCTGCAGAACCCTAAAGGTGATGACTGACCCCAAAGGTAATTCTCCACTCTTGGGCATGATTGTCAGCCTGCAATGGGCTCTGTACTGTTCCGATACATCCTATAGAAAGGACTCAGAGGCTGAGAATCCTGAGACTCCATTCACCATCCAAGTGACTCCCTTTCCCAGCTTCTGAAGCTTTTCTTCCCTATTAGCATATGAATGTGGGAGGGGCCAGATATATTTTGCTTTCCTAATTTACCTCTACGGTAAAGAGCTGTTGGTACTTAATAGTCATTTAGTAAATGTTTGTTTATTCATTCATCTGGTCCAGGCCCTTCATCTTACAAATTGAAGCCCAGAGAAAACATGGCCAAGGTCACACAAGTGGGATTTGAACACAGATCCTCTGGCTTCTGAGTCTGGAATGCATGCTCAAGTTCTCTGATTTCTAACACTCTCTGAACAGTAACAGCTATTAAAAAAAACTGATTTCAAGACTTAAGTGGGACTGTTGTTTTGTTTTTTAAAATAAGTTTTCCCTCTCTGCCTTGGTAAAGATGAGGGCTTTAAACGACATCATTCTTTTCTCCATGTCACCCTTTCCAGGTGCCTTTCCCTCCACCATCTGGGGTTCTTAGAACCTAATAGGTTTTACACTTTCCCTAATCCCCTCTTGCCTGTACTGTCTGATTTCTTCACCTTGACTGGGGTGTGGGAGTGGGAGAGGGGAGAAGGAAGTAGAATGCTTTCCCCCTATGCATGTAGCAGCAACCCTATCAGAAACAGAATCTGGGTTCAAGTCTTCCAGATTCCAAGGCTTCTTGCCCACAACACTATGCCATCCAGTCTCTATGTTAATGCCATATGTCATCACAATTGATATTCAAAAATAATTTTTTGGATTAACTGGAACTTTTTTTTGTCTTCCTTCCTTTTAATGTGATCAGCTCTGAATGTCAGAAAATCTTAATTGGCTTTCTCATATTTCTGAATCTGGGAGGAACAGTATTAAGTTCCAGGACGTCATAAAACAAAATATTTGAAGTATGTTTCAAATTTTAAGAAAAAGAAATGTTTAACTTAATAAAGATGTGGGATTCATTTACAAAGGAAAACCCTGGCCATGGACCAGCAGCAAGGCAAATATTTTGCCAGAAGTTTGTAGGATTTAAGAACTGGGATGAATATTGAAGGCCATCTAGTCCAACCCCCCTTCTTTCACAGGTGAGGAAACTGAGGTTCAGGGAGGACAAGTGGCCAACCCAGGGCTACGTAACGTGGGGAGTAGCAACTCCTCAGATTTCTGTTTCAGGTACTCTGCCTAAGGGCCAGCTTCCAGCTTCCCTTTCTCCCCTCTTCCCAACATTCTCCCAATTTCCTTATAATTTTAAAAGTAAAAAAAAGCAAAACCAGTTGATTTTGAGCTAGATGATTTGTTTTTATTTACTTGGAAAATATAGTCATGCTTATTTCTCTTATTTGCTCTGATCCTCATCTCAATCCTTTCCTTTCCTATTCAACTTCTCCTGTATTGTGTCTTGGAGTGCGGGAAGAAAATCAAAATCTCCAAAAGGTAACTTGTGAGCAGTCACTAGGTTTGGGGAGATGACCCTCCCCTCACCCTAAGGTCCATGCTTCAATATAGAGAAATATCTTCAGTTACCTCTCCCTTCTTTCCCTGGTTTTCTGCCCCAAACTGATTTTTCTCAGGGCTCCTACTTTGGATTAAGGGGAGGCAGGCCAGGAAACATCAGGGAGGACTGGCTGCCCATAGATTTGGGGGTTTTGACTAATTCTGTGGAGATCTGGGTCTATTCTCTTCCATTATCTCCCTCTCTGGGATTATTGGCCCCAGCCCCTGCTATCTCTATTCTCCAGACTTTCCATACCTCACCAGTACCTATTCTGTCTCTTTTCCTTGAACTGGAAGGGGGAGGGGGAAGTAAGGAAGCACAGATTCAGTCCTGCCCAACCCACTTAAGAAAAAGCACCCAAGGTTTTAAGGAAAAATTGTAGCTAAGCCACAATAGAAGAGATTCTCCAAGTGGATAAACCAGTCCTTCCCTGTACCCTAGGCTCTTTTGGAAACTGCATTAACCCTTTCAGACCAGTAGACTAGCATTTAGTACTGTTCTGATAGGATAGTGATTTGCAGAAATGAGAGAACTTTCGAGAGTGTCAAATCAGTTTTTCCACGAAGTTTTATAGACCCAGAATTTCAGAGAATGTCAATGACCAAGATACATCTATTGAGAGTATATTTTTTAAATCTAAAAGGCAAATATAAATCAGATGAAAATATTTATTTCTAAATAAAATTATAATGAAATTTTACAACATTTGTCATCTCTGGTCCTTCTAATATTTGATTCAATTCAATAGGAATTTGTTAAACATATAGACCAGCCACTGTGTGTGCTTAAACCTCGGATTAACAAAACAGAAATAAAATAATCCCTGGCCCTAAGGAGTTTACCTTCTCTTGGATGCTTTTCACCTTTTCAGGTGCTTCAAAGCTGAGAGGAGACAGCTAACTTGGATCACAGAATAAAGATTTTTTTCAAAAAATCCTTGTTAACTTAGAATAATGGGCTAAAACTTACAAGATAAAACTGGACAGGAATAAGTAAGATTTTTTTTGGAGGGGCAAAAAAAGCAATGGCACAAGTTGTGATGAGTGTGGCCACTCCTTGAATATGAAAAGATAATTTTAGTGGACTGCAAGTTCAATGTAACACAGCAGCCAGAAAAGGTCAACTCTCTGGGTCTTAGGTCCTTCATTCCTAAAAGTTTGGAGTGGGAGAAGACTAAAAGACCTCTAACAACCCCTTCAAATTCTCAGTCTACTATCATGTATTTTTATCTAATTCCCTTCATTACCATTTATAACATATGTGAAGGGCTTCTGTGGATAGATACCAAGTGGCTTTTTACCAGCCTCAACTCACTGATGATAAAAGAGCATAGATTTGGGGATACAGAAGGGACCTATCATTAAGTCCGAATTCATTCTCTCAGAAATGAAGAATAAGAGTCCCAGAGACAATAACTAAGTTGTGCCCAGGCTGTTTGAGGCAGGTGGGAAGGATCCTGGCCCCTACCAGTGACTCATCCCAGGAAAATGGGAGTGGGGTGGAGTTGCCCAGCCACTTATCTCGGGGTGTCTGAGGTGTCGCCAAACTATTGTTGCAGGGCACGGATGGGATTCCAGGAGGAAGCGATAGCGATTGGGTATGGGTTGGACTGACAGGCTGGCAGTCACTTTCCATTTCCACTTCTATCAGGGGCTTCTTGGGAATATTAGAATCTGACATTTACTGTGACCATAACCCTACCACAAATTAAAGTCAGACCCGGTCCCTCCGGGGAAGAAGTGGATTAAGCTGTAGGAAGACATGTGAAATGATGCCAAATGACACTTTAAACTCAAAACCCCACAACCATGTTCGTCTGAGAGCAGGCAGAGAAGTAAGACCAGGAGCGAGATGGGGGGGGGGGCTTCCTTTGGCAAAATGGGGGCCCACCAAGGGAGGTAGTGCTGATGGTTTCACACAAAAGCCCCTTGTGATGCCTGATGACAGATTTCAGGAGAATAGCACCCACACTGGGAATCTCACTCTACTGGTGCAGATGAGAGACCTCTAGACATGAGAGTTGATTGGCCTACTCTGAGAATAGTAAATGACTTGTTCAGAGGTATACAATCAGGATCAGTGGGAGGACTTGAACACAGGTCATCTTGGCCTTGAGGCCAGCTACCGACCCACTACAACAGCAACAAATGGCTAACATCTGGGGCGGCTGGGTGGCTTAGTGGCCCTGAAGTCAGGAGTACCTGCGTTCAAATCTGGTCTCAGACACTTAATAATGACCTAGCTGTGTGGCCTTGGGCAAGCCACTTAACCCCGCTGCCTTGCAAAAACCTAAAAAAAAAAATGGTTAACATCAATACAGTTCTTTAAGATTTCCAAAAATCTTTGGAAAATTCTTTTATTTTTCATTGCATCCTCATGAGTGCCTCTTTGTCACGTCACCTCTTCCTGGAAAGATAAGGAAACTGATCTGCTTCCAACGCAGGTTTTCCCAATAATTGTGTGTGTTCTATTATGGAGACCCTCTAGCCTCCAGTTAACTCATCTGTCATAGGCCTCATCAAAGGATTTTGAGCTAGGAAAAAACCTTAGAGTTCATTCCAGGTAGACTATCATTTAAAAGAGAAGGAAACTTAAGAGTCCAGAGCGGGGAAGAGGCTTACCCAAGTCTTGTTGAGTTGTTTTTTGGTCGTATGTGACTTTTCATGACCCAATTTCAGGTTTTCTTGGCAAACATACTGGAGGGGTTTGCCATTTCCTTCTCCAGCTCATTTTATAGATGAGGAAATTGAAGCAAACAAGGTGAAGTGACTTGTCGAGGGTCACACAGTAAGTGTCTGGGACTGGATTTGAATTCAAGGCCTTCTGGCTCTAAGGGCAATGTTCTGTGCCACCTAGCTGTCCTTCTGTACATGGAAGAGCTGGGGTTAAAATTGAGATCTTTGGCTTCTCTTTATTATTTTATCTATACATTTTTTCTTTACCACAAAGCCTAGAATGAAAATATTTTAATAGATATTTTTAACTTTTCTGTCCTGGAATCACTGAGCCCAATGTCTTAGATCATGCTAGTATCTAGGAAAAAAGGGGGGAGAAGGGGAGAAAGATTTGAGGGGTTATATAAATAAAGCCAGTCAAAGATAATTCCTTTGCCTCACTTATCTAGTTATTTCAGGCAGAAGTGTTTTGTTAGTTTTTTTTTTCCCTTTGGAGGAGGGGAGAGGGAAGGAAAAGCTCAAATTACTTGCCTCAGTGTGATACAATAGAAAGTAGCTTGACTTTGGTGTCAGAAGCCTGGGAAATCCTGTCTGACACTTACAGTGCTCGTACCTGTGAGTATCTATCAATTTGCATTTATTAAGACCTACTATGTGCTAAGCCACATGTTGATGTTGAGAATACCAAGGCAACAATGAACCAGGCCTTGCCCTCAAGGAGATTCCATTCTAACATAGGAGGCAATTAAACACATGCAAAAGAAAGCCAAGTGTTGAATGAATCAAGTTTATTGAGTGCCAGTGTGCCAGTCCCTCTACTTGGTGGTGGAGTGACAAAGGCCAAAAAGCAACCAGTCTCTGCCCTCAGGAGATTATTCTCTTTGAGGAAGTAACACATGTATAATGAAGAATAAACAGAATGAATAGTATGTGGACCTATAAGAGTAAATGAAATAAAAAACCCGGTGATTGTGGAGACACTGGTCCCTGGGGCTGGAATGTGGTATTTAGTTTCGGTGAGGCTGCAGCTGAATTTTGAAGGAAATTCAGGATTGGAAATGAGGAAGCAGGCAGTGAATCCTGTACTAAGATCTAGGACTTCAAAGAAAGACAAAAGCACTATCTGCCCTCAAGGTGCTTACCATCTAATTGGGGAGACAACCTGCAAATAGCCACGTGCATCCAAGAGCTACACAGAGTAGTTGGCAATTTCAAGTGGAAAGTATTTGGAGAGGCCTCTTGTAGAGGGTAGGCTATGGGCTGAGTTTTAAAGGAAGCCAAGAGATGACAGGATGAGGAGGGAGAGCCTCCAAACATGGAGGAAGCCGCTCTAAAAGCTTGGCCATAGGATGTGGAGTTTTGTGTTTGAGCAACCTCTGAGAGGTCAGTGTCCTTGGATTGTAGAGTATTTGGAGGAGAGCAAGGTATGAGAAGAGGAGAAGGAAGGAAAGGGTCCAGGTGAGGAGCAGAGGACTTAAAACTGGATCCTAGAAGCCACTGGGAGATTGGGGATGGCTTAGCCATACCTGTAGTCATTTAAAAAAATGTTTTGGCAACTGACTGGAGGGGAGAATGGAGCAGATGGAGACTTGATATGGCAGATTAATTAGAAGACTGAAGCCATAGTCCAAGATAGTGGCTGTATGAGCAGAGAGAGGAAGGATGTTCACAAGGTGCTGTAAGGGAAGATGGGAGAATGAGGGGGAAAGTGAGTCAAGAACACTCTAGGCGTGGGAGATGGAAAAGGAAGATGAAATATCATGGTTTCTGGAATGTCTCATTATTTTCCTCATTCATACCAAGAGGGGATTGAGTTAGAGGACCTTAAAGGCCTTGTTGGCTCCAAATCTGTTATCTTCCATGTGGTGGCATTTGAGAATGGCCACTATGATTCAAATGACAAGTCCATGAATACGACTAGGGAAAAAAAGAGCAACAAAACGTATTTGAAAAGGCTTGCAAGAGCTTGGAGGGGATGCCTAAGTATCATTGCTGTGAACTTTATGGCTTTTATTTTATTAAGGACCTCAGATTAATATCAGCTTAGTTATAAAATGAGTGCAGGGCTGAAGAACCTCAAAAGTGGCCCCAGGGAAAAGTTGTGCCAGGTGGTTCAGACAGGTTTCCTCGACACTCCACCCTGAGCCCCACCCCTACTAATCTCCGATAAGTTGAGCATCCCTAGAAAACAGGATATTGTCTCATGGCAGTCACAGCCACTTGATAAACCCAGCCATTACAAATAGTACTTCTTTGGGTATGTTATTCATGTAGCGAAGGCTGCCAAGAGCAGTGAGGTCATCCTAGGCTGGAAGAGGCCATGTCTCAGCAAAGAAAATGGAGCTTTCAAAGTCCTTGGAGGGCAGAGGCTTCCCTAAATCTCCACTCATGAGTACATGGTTGTACCTCTTAGAGGAGGATCATGGCCTCATCAATCAAGAACAAAGAGAGACTTTCAGGGCTTTGTAGTCTAATCCTCTCATTTTACGGATGGGGAAACTGAGACCAAGACTTGTTCTAGGTCATGAAGTGATCTATTTTAGGTTCAACCCCAGTTCTTCTGCCTTCCAATCTGGATATTTTCCCATTGTACCAATAGATTGTAATCTTACTGGGCATGGTTTTAGGTACTTAATTCTATGAATGCTCTCAGACGTGAATTTTTGGGAGGGTTGGGAAGGATGATAGTATCTGTCATTCGATTGATATAAGGTATTCCTTCCTCCAATGCAAGCAGGCATTGCTCCTCAATTTAAAGTCTTAAAAGCTTCACTCAGAGGTTAAATAATTTGTCCATGGTCAAGAAAGGTGGGACAAAGCAAAGTCTTCCTAACTGAGGGCAGTTGTCCATCCATCTCACTTGATTTGACATTGATAGTATTGCTAATGATGACAACTGGAGGTCCCCTTAGCATGCATCATTATGGAGTGGTGGTGACCCTCTGCTTTCTGCAAAGCACAAGTTAGGTAGGTTGTACTAATCTGTCAAGGCTTTCAGGGTGAACCAATGGAGCAACAAGGTCCGGCCTAGCTTAATTTAAAAAGAGACCTGAGCATTTATTTTGACCACAGGGTGATGAATTGTCCAATCATGGGCTCTCTTGAAGACCATCTCCTAAGGCATAGAAGGGGGAGGATCTATTCTGATAAGAGTGAGGATCATCCAAGAGATCAAGGTTCCTCACTCTTTGTATTTGGCTCACATGGGAAATGCTCTCTCTCCTCCTCCCTGCTCCTAATCCTGGACTCCAGGATCACCTTCTGGAGTAGGCATTGGCTGATCCCCCTCCCCACCTGTCCGCCTGTGAGTGTCTTTCCATCCAAGGTTACCTTGTTCTGTTAGATGTACTTTTATAGACATCTGACGAAATGTAAGCTATGTATTTTATCTTTTTGTATTCAGCAGTTAGTGAGAGATTGGTATACAGAAGGTACCTAATAATTGCTTTTTGAAGTGAATTGTGCTTCCACCTGGCCCTGCAGCTGAACTACCCAGAATCAATCGAGCAATCAACATGCATTTATTTGGTGCCTGATGAATGCCAAACATGTGGTCAGGGACTGCAGATAGAAAAACAGTAAGAAAATAATTCTTCCCCTCACAGAGTTTACAATCTATAAGGGGAATGTATAAATATGTATAAATCCAAAAAATACATTCTGTTGGGAGAGCCGAATTTTGTTCTGATTGGGACTAGTCCAGAAAACTTCTGAGTTCCTAGTCCACTATTAGAGAAAGCAAAGTGTTTCAGGGAGGGCCAGAAAAATCACCAAGGACCTCCAGATCTCACCATATGAAGACTAGTCAAAGGAAGTGGGGATATTTAAGTCGAGGCAAGAAAAAGCAGAGGACATGATGACTGTCTTCATGGATCTGAGGACCTGTTATATGGAAGAGAGACGAGATTGGGGCAGAACTGGGATCAAAGGACCAAAGTTGAAAGGGCAGATTTATATTTATGTTAGGGAAAATTTCCCAGTAATAAGAATTTCCCCCAAATTAATAGGTTTCCTTAGTGTAGAATGGGGTCTTCAGGCAAAGACTGGGAGACCTTTCATTAGAGGCTAGTGCAGAAGTAAAGATTGGACAAGTTGCTTCTGAGATCCAAGCCAAGGCTGGTGACTCAGTGGTTTTTGGGGAGACAGGATGGGGTGTTTTTTTCTTTCCACAGCTTTTAACTGATCCAAATAAGGTAGCTAGTAAACTGCAAGGCCAGGAGAAACTGAACCCAGCCTCTAGACTGAATGCTGATAAAAAGAAGTGCTGAGGAAGCTGCCTGCCAGTTCTGAACTGAGCAGAGTTCCCTTATGGTTGTTCCATGGAACACCAAGTAGGCAACCATACCCAAGCTTGGGATTGCAAAGGCTGTGGATGCATCTTTCTGAGGAAGAGAGCAAAGGGACCACCAGCCCAGGAAGCAGGAAGGAAATTCATGGGGACATTGAGTGCCTCTTAACTAAGGGCTGAAGGGCTCTCTCCCTTGCCCAAAGTCTACCTCGTGCTGGTCCCAGCAGGGACAGGATGGCAGAGTCAATGAACTCCCTTCCTGATGCAATTTTGTTATTTGGAAGCTCACATCATTGTCCTTCTTCATCTGTGCTTAATTAAATTTCCTAAGTGCAGACTTTAACCATAAATGAACTCAGTTCAGAAACCACAGACTTACCGACTTAAAAATAATTTTTAAAAAAAAAATCCCTCCACCGGGGGTCTGAACTATAATTTATAACATTCCCTTATTAATTGAAACTGAGCAAGGAACAGTAGAAAGGGCAGAGGATAGGATATCAGAAGACTCCTACCTCTGACACCTTCACTTGTATGATCTTGGTCTACTCATTCAACACCCTTGGGCCTCAGTTTCCCTTTTTTGTAAGAAAGGGGAGTGCCTCTTATCTACTAGTGACTGTGCTAAGAGCTTTTTTTTGACAAATATTATCTCATTTTATTCTAGTAGTATGGCTTCTGAGGTCCCTCGAATTCTAGTTCTCTGATCCTAGATCCTGTTAGAGGGTCTTTGGTCATTTGACAAGTCTCCTTACCCCATCCCTAAATGGATCTGTAGAAAGTGTTTCAGCAGGCTTATCAGTTTTTGGAGATTCAGATTATACCATGATGTATATGTGCCATGAATAGGAATGACAGGATGATATCTTTAAAGTTGGAACAGGCCTCAGAACTCTTCATTTTATAAGTGAAGGAACAGAGACTGGGTCGAGACCAACAGTTATAAGTAGCAAACTTTAGGTTTGAAATGAACCTTATAGGATGCCTCTCTTGAGCTCCTTCACTTTCTGTAGATGAGAAATAGAGATGCTGCACAGCAAGGTAAATGATAGGTAGGTGGAAGTAACATCAGCAGAATTTGAGTCTTGGTCCTCAAACTAATTTCAAGACTTTATCCATGATGCCATCTTTTTTTTTTTTAAGTATGTTTATTTTTTCTGAAGTTTTTTTTTTAGATTTTTGCAAGGCAATGGGGTTAAGTGGCTTGCTCAAGGCCACACAGCTAGGTGATTATTATGTGCCTGAGGCTGGATTTGAACTGAGGTACTTCTGACTCCAGGGTCGGTGCTCTATCCACTGTGCCACCTTGCTGCCCCTGAAGTTTTTTTAAGAAAGGTTTTATTTATTTTGAGTTTCACGATTCCCCCCCCCCCCCCAATCTTGCTTCCACCCCCCTAGAAGGCATTTTGTTAGTCTTTATATCATTCCCATAGTATGCATTGATCTAAGTTGAATGTGATGAGAGAGAAATCATATCCTTAATGAAGAAACATATAGGATGACATATAGCAGTTTACATAATATGATAACATTTTTTAAAAATTAAAGGTAATAATCTTTGGTCTTTATTCAAAATCCACAATTCTGTCTCAGGATACAGTGGCATTCTCCATTGCAGACAGCCCCAAATTGTCCCTGATTGTTGCCCTGTTGGTTTGATCAAGTCCATCAGGGTTGATCATGTTGCTGTTAGGGTGTACAGTGTTTTTCTGGTTCTGCTCATCTCATTCAGCATCAGTTCATGAAAATCCTTCCAGGCGTCCCTGAATTCCCATCTCTTCTGGTTTCTAATAGAACAATAATGTTCTATCACATACATACACCACAGTTTGTTAAGCCATTCCCCAACTGATAGACATTCCCTCAGTTTCCATTTCTTTGCCACCACAAACAGAGCTGCTACGAATAGTTTTGTACAGGTGATGTTCTTACCCTTTTTCATCATCTCTTCAGGGTATAGACCCAGTAGTGGTATTGCTGGGTCAAAGGGGATGCACATTTTTGTTGCCCTTTGGGCATAGTTCCATTACTCTCCAGCAAGGTTGGATGAGTTCACAGCTCCACCAACATGTTAGTGTCCCAGATTTCCCACATCCCTTCCAACACTGATCATTGCACAATGCCATCTTGCACACCTGAGTTAGTATTTTATTGTATTTTTCTAATTTCCCTAAATGAGATTCACTCTTCATTTACTCTAGTTTGGCAGTCTGGAATCTATCCTGAAGTTGGCCAGAAAAATGATTCAGCCTAGCAAGAGTTGATGCAGTGATTTATAGAGGCAGCTCAGCATTAGGATAGGCTTGATGTTAAGTGAACCTGAGTTCATATCCTACCTCAGTCAGACCTTTACTAGTTGTGTCAATAGTCAAATCTCTTCATTTTTTTTGAGCCTCCTTATCCCCACCTTTAAAATGTGGATCACTTAGCCACCCCCCTCGGATGGTGGTTGTGAGGATCAAAGATGATCCCTCCACAAAGCACCTTAACAAGGTGAGTTAATGAATCATTATTATTTATAGAAGTTTCCAGGAACTCTATAATCTCTGACAGAATCACAGATTTAGAGCTGATAGCAACTTTGGAGGTCATGGAATCTAACTCTAGCTTGACAGATAATGAAACTGAGGCCCAGAGATGGGGACAATCTCTGTTGCCCAAGATTACAAGCAAAGCTAGGATTTAAACCTGTGATCTTTGATTCCAGATTCAATCCCTCTCTATCCATTGTTTCCCCCCTCCAATTCTCCATTTCAGACCTTTTAAAGTCCTAATAAGCATCTCCCCTGAATTGAGAAGATACATCAGGTTATGGTAAAATTGAATGCAACCAGCCCATGGGCTCTATTACATTTTATTAGCAACATCGAATAACTCAGTCATATTTCCCTATAGGATGGAAGAGTTTGGATTTCAAGGGACCAGAGGCTATTCCCCCAAAAGATACAAATATCAGTAGTCAAGAGGGGTAGAAATGGGGCCCCTGGTTTACCTCGGGTGACAGGTTTCCCTTCTGATACCCCTGGTGATAATGATTCCAAAAACGCTTTTGTCCATATCTATAAATCAATGCAAGCCCGAGAGGGATGTTTTAATTGACCACAGTTTGAATGTAACTGATACTCTCCAGTCCAGGGCCTTAAGCATTATTAAGTATAGTATTATTGTAGGGCATTCATCCAATTTTTAAAACATTACAAAGATTGGAGACAGATGAGCTTTCCTGAATTATTTTAGGTCTGTTTGGAAAAAAATGCCTAAAATAAGGTTTCAAATGGAAATTAATTGAATTGATGTAAAAACAAATGGGACTGACAGTCATCAGAGGGCTCGAATTTAAGGGCGCCGTTGATAAAGTAATACAGATGACTTGTAGGTAGGGTGGAGAGGGAGGGGAGAGGGGGCATCACAATTCTTCAAGAACAGGGCTGCCTTGTGCTAGGGTCTTGGTGGACTGTAAATATAAATTGAAAGTCCAGTTCTGTCATATAAATCCATTCCTTTCTTCCCTTTATCCAGCAAACAAACTCCTTCTGAATCCCATACATATGTCTGTGTATTGCCCATTGATGGATGAAGAGATGTATAATGTTGTCCCAAGGAGTTCAGGGAAGTGCTTATGGAAAAGGTCACCTCAGAGGTCATCTTCTTTTCCCCACCTCAGGTTACAGAAGAGGAAACTGAGTTCTAGAAAGGTTACATGGCATATGGTTAGCTGTGGCCAAGACTAGATTGTTTATCTGCTGGCTAGTGATTTCTCACTGCCCCTCACTCCTTTCCTGAGTGACCCTGTGTAGAGTGAATTAGGAAGGACTTTTGGTCTTGGCAGTGTGGCAGCACTAGAGTAAGATGTTCAAACCCAGCCTCTGCCATTTATTGCTTGGGCAACTTGGGAAAGTCACTTCACACACATGTGCACTCACACACAATACTCCGAGCTTCTGCTCCCTCCTCTACAAAATGAAATGTTTAGATGACCTTTGAGGTGCTGTCCAGCTATAAATCAATGATCCCATGAATTTTCTAATCGTTCCTTTTCACAGACTGGTAAGGCATAACATGGACGCCCTGTGGAGGAGCATCTGTGAAGGTGAAGTTCACAAAGAATAGAACACTTTATGAGTAGAGGTGTCATGACTTGCCCAGAATCAATCAATACATATTTATTAAGCTGTTGCTCTGAGCCCTGAGACTATACCTAGATCAGATAGTTGCTGCCCTCAAGGAGTTTACATTCTAATGGGAAAGATGGGGGTGGGGTGGGGAAGAGCTGAAAACAAGGGAGAGGGAAAGGAAAAGAAATATTTTAGAAGGAAATGAAGAGCTCTCTTTTCTTTTTTCATCCTCTTCCTTTCCTTCTACTTTCTTCCTCTTTGTTCAGCTTCTTTCAATCTATATCTCCATGTATGTATGTATAATTATGTACTATGAAAATTGCCTGGACCCTCAAGACAGCTCAAATTACATGGAGGATTGTGGAGTTTTTCAATCCAACTTACGTGTCCTCAGTCACAATACTTACCCCCTCTACTTTTTGTGGATAAAATGTGGGAAACATGAATATTCAGATGAAGAGGTGAAAAGCTCTGGCAGTAGTACTTTGAGGTGCTTTAAAGAATATGTTTCTAGAAGTCTATGGTGATAGCTTCTTTATTCTTTCTCAAGTATTTTTGTCTCTTTTTAGAGAACTTGTTTCTTCAGATAACTCATTTTTTAAAAATTTGTGAAAACAAGACCCTGAAAAACTGAGACTTTTTTTTTGGAGTTTTGCAAAGCTTCTTTCACTAGAGTTCAAATCTGACCTCAGACACTTTCTAGTTGTGTGACTGGGTAAGTCATTTAACCCTATTTGCCTCAGTTTCCTCATCAAAAAATGAGATGGAGAAGGAAATGACAAATCACTCCAGTGTCTCAGTCAAAAAAAAAATTCCAAATGGAATCATAAAAGATTTGGAGACATCTGAGATAATTGAACTACAAAAACAATGCTATGAATGCTAATTTGGCTCCATCCAGGGACTTGGGCTTGAACATGACCTATTTCTTAGTAGCTTCACAGTAGACCATGTACCTACCTTGGAATCAGGAAGACCTGGGTTCAAATCCTTTGACACTTCATTGGAGCCTATTTTAGACCTGGAAGGGACCTTAGAATCAAACTCCACAAAGTACTGATGAAGAACTGAAAAGTCAGAGGATTGGAGAAACTTTTCCAGTGTCACAGAGCAGAACCAAAATTAGGACCTAAAGGATTCTAACTCCAAATCCCCTATTCTTTGGACTGTTATCATGCTGCCTATTGACCTTGGGCAAGTCACTTAATTCTATTGAGCTTCAGTTTCCTTAATAACAAAACTATAATATTTTAATTATCAAATCAAATATTGTATGAAAAGTGTTTTGCACAGTTTCTTGTCAGTGTTAGTCATTATTGAGGGTGATGATTATTGTTTTATGTGCTGTCCTTGGTGTAGGCAACCCCCAGTATGGAAAATCCCTGTACCTATGCATACTGGCACTTAGTATACATATGACCTGCCTTTGAGATTGGGGCATTGAGTGGCTAAGGACTTGCTCAGGCTCACACAACTAGGATGGGTTAGAAGCAAGGGCTTGAACCTGGGCTGACTCCAAGACTGGCTCCCTATTCTCTTGGCCATGTTACCTCTCTGATAATTACTAATTATAAATAATAGAAAGTTGGCAGGGTTTGTATTTTAGGTTATTATATTGGATTATTTTTAGATTGAGTTTCTAGAATTAATCCTCAAAGTGGTAATCTTTAATCTGCCAAGTTTAAGCCATTTCATCTTGATTGTGGAATTGGGAGCATTCTATCATTTTCTGTTGTTTCATAACATACTATTGTGAAGACACTAAAAGAAGTCCCCCCCCCCCCCAGCTCATGTTGCACCCAAGATCTCTGATGGTCATTTCCTTTTCAGGAGAAACAGAATTTTTAAAAGCCCATTCCTGGGGGGAAGGGAAAAGCAAAAGCCATTCTCTCTTTTTGCTTGTTGCTTCCTCTGAAGATTTAGGGGTTTAGACTCCCCTTTCCCGGCCCCTGACAGAAACTCGTTTGGCAAGTCAGGCTATAATTCTTCCCTTAAGAACATCCAAATGAAGTCTCTGTCTCTTTACATGGATATATATTCAGAACATACATAGTCCAAAAACTCTTTCCTCTTTGGGGGGAAGCTTGGGCATGGCCTGTGCCCTTCCTGACCTCTTCTTAAAAGGATCCCTGGTCACTCTAGTTCTGAGCTCAGATGCCACTAACCCTCCCTAAAGTCTTTCTCAATTTGTTAGTTGTTAGTGGCCCCCATCAACACTCACTCACTCACTCTCTCTCTCTTTCTCTCTCTCTCTCTCTCTCTCTCTCTCTCTCTCACACACACACACACACACACACACACACACACACACACACACACTCTGTCTTTCTGTCTCTCTGTGTGTCTATCTTTCTCTTCTCTCTTTGTCTCTACCTCTCTCTTAAACACACATGCGTGCATACACACACAATTCTTTTAAACTTATGTTTGCATTACTTGTCAGGGTATTTATTGTCTCAAATGAAAACTGTATAAAATGGCAAGTTCTTCAGGACAGAGACTTTTGTCTTCGTATTCAGAGGGTCTAATGCATATAAGTAAGTCATTCAACAAGCCATTATTCTGTGCTGTGAGCCTTGGATATACAAAGGAAAGACCATTCCTGCCCTCAGGGAGCTCTCATTCTCAAGGGGGAAGCAACATACAAACATACAAACAACCACATTCCATTGTACATGCCATCTCAGAGGCACTAACCCCTAGAGAGAAAGCAAAATTCAGAATGAAAGAAGCCTGGGAATATTTCAGAGGATCAAAGATTTAGAGCTAAAATAGAAATTAAAGATCATTTAGTCTCACCTTGACAGTTTTCCAGATAAGCCAACTGAAGTCCAGACAATGACTTTCTCAGGGTTTCAAAGAGGTAGAATCCAAATCTGATTCTTTTGACCCAATTAACATTCCCCCCAAATTTGTGTGAACTGATATGATTGCCAGTGTTGTATAAAATTCTATTAATTGTATTCACAGATTATGCTATTATTTAAGAAAAATCTTGGTCCCAGTATTACCTTCTCCTAGGAGAGGAGACTTATTTAGATTAACTTTTATGGACCCCGTGTCACTGAAAATAGCCACTGTGTTGACTGGGTTCATTTTCTTTTTCTCAGTTCTTGTCCAATTTCCTTTCAGCTGGTTCTATATCTGGCCCCAACTAGACAATCAAAGAGTTCCTATCCTGTGCCATGGCATTTTAAATGTTGTCTGTTCTGATCCCTTAACTTTATAGATCAGGAAACTGAGTCCCAGATGGGGTGCTTTGCCATGGTTGGTCAAGTCTGTTGACTTCTACCCTGGCCTCCCTGCTTAGATTTCTTATGTCTCCTTATTGCCAAGATTTCTGAAATGTTTATGGCTCACTCTTGATTCTGGCATTGTTCTCCCTGCTTTCTGGTAGGCTCAATTAGTTTTATTATTTATTGTTTTTCCCATGCTGACCACGTGCCTGTGGGTTTTTACCAAAGCCACTCCAGTCAGTCTGGTGCTCTCTCTTGCGTCTCAGGGCATCCCTTGGGGCCTTGAGAGTGAGAACTCTCTAAGGCATAGATGGTTGATCCTAGCATTGAGAGCTGGAAGGGACCCCAGAGGTCCTTGAGTCCCACTCCCTTCATTTTAGAGATAGGAAAACTGAGGCCAACCAAAGGAAGTAGCTTACCCTAGAACATGCAGCTAGTAAGAGAAAAAGACAAATTCAAACTCAGGACTTTTGACCCCAGACCCAGGGCTCTTTCCATTACAAAAAGCTACCTCTTGCACCTCACCAGTCAAATCGCCCACGTCTTGGTCCCGAAGTTCTGTGAGATCGGGCAAGTCAGTTGCCTTGGCCCTCAGTTCCTCCTCTGTAAAGTGGGGGCATTGGTCTAAAGGACCTCTGAGGTCCCTTCTGGGTCTGCATCTGAGGCTTTAGAGTCGGTCTCTATCCCATCAAACATCAAGGAACAAGAGCAGACTCAATCTGACTTTGCAGGCACCCCCACCTGGGGGGGGGGGATATAGGAGGGGGTGGGGACATGAGAAGGTTTGCTGTCGTCCTTTGCCTTCTGTTGAAGATGGCAAAAATAGTCTGTCATCTTTGACATTTTAATTGAAAGAAAAGCTTCCATGGATCCCAGCCCTAAGCAGTGTGTTTATCCAAGTGTATAAAGAGGAATAATGTGTCCGTTTGGAAAAGTCTCAGTCCAAGGGGAGCCCCCACAGTCATTGAAGAATCCACTCTGAACTCACACACCTTCCCTCATTCCTTGCCCCAACAACCGTGAGCAACTCTGCCTCAGGCAACATGGTTATTAAAAAGAGAGGATCAGCTTCCTCACAGTCTGGAATTATTAGTTCATGGCGACAAGCCCACACTAGAAAAAGGGAGAGAAAGAGGGATGAAGGAGGGGTGGGGGGAGGAGCAGAATGGAAGGAGAAAGAGAGAAGGGAAGAAACACAAAAGAGGAGAGATAGAAAGGAGAATGGGAATGAAAGAGAGGACAAGGACCTGGAAAGGGAGGACACAGAAAGAAAGAAAGTGAAAGTTGAGAGGAGGAAAGAGACAGAAAAGAGGAAAAGGAGAGAAAAGGGGAGAAGCATGAAAAGGGAAGAGGATACAAAAAGAAAGAGAAAATGGAAGAAGGGAGAAGGAAAGAGACAATGCAGGAAAAGGAGAAGATTGAGAATGAAAGAGAGGACAGAGGACAAGGAAAGGGAGGACACAGAAAGAAAGAAAATGTAAGGGGAGGAGGAAAGAGACAGAACAGAGGAAAAGGAGAGGGAAAGGAAAAGAATGAATTTGAGAGGGCAGAGGACAAGGAAAGGGAGGACAGAAAGAAAGAAAGTGAAAGAAGAGAGAAGGAAAGAGGAAAAGGAGAGAGAAAAGGGAGAAGAATGAAAATGAAAGAGTCAGAGGAAAGGAAGGACACAAAGTGAAAGAAGAGAAGAGAAAAGAGGCAGAACAGAGGAAAAGGAGGAAGAAAGAGCAGAGCAAGGGAAAGATGAGGAAAGAGAGATAGGAAAAATGAGGGAGGGAGGGGGAGAGAGAGAGAGAGAGAGAGAGAGAGAGAGAGAGAGAGAGAGAGAGAGAGAGAGAGAGAGAGAGAATGAGAGAAGGGGAAAGGAAGGTAAGAGAAGAGAGGGAAGAGGGAGCAAGGAGAAAATTGAAAGGAAAAAAGAAAAGAAAGGAAACAGGTAGAAAGGGGTGAGAAGGAAAGGAAGAGAGAGAAAAAGAAAAGAAAGCAGAATGGAAAGAAAGAAAGAACAAAAGACTGTTGGTTCTTTGTTTTCACAACTGCTACAATTCCACATTCTTCTTTTCAGAGTCTTCATTCTGCATGATTTATAAGTTTTTTAAAAGGGAGGGGAGGAGGAGGAGGAGGAGGGATATCATTTGAAATGGATTCATGATCTCTTATCTTAGTTTTACTGAGACATCCTAGCTTTACTCTAGAAATAGCTCTTTAAAAAATCTTGGGAATAAAGATGGCAATCTTCTAGGGATTCTTAATCTGGAGTCTGTTAGCTTTTTTAATTTAGTATTTTGATAATGATTTTAATATCATCTGTTTCCTTGGTAATCCTCGGTATTTTATTTTATGCTTTTGAAAACCATCATCCTAAGCAGGGCTCCTTGGGCTTCCTCAGAATTTTAGAGGGGTTCTGGACAAAAAACAAAAACAAAAACAAACAAAAAGAAAAATTCAAAAATGAAAAAAAAAAACAAAAAAAGAATGAGAACATGTGAAATACTTAGTGAAAAGTTTATTTTCCCTGAGCTTTAGCACAAGTATCTCTCCCTGCTCCACTTTCAGGTGGGGAAGCAGCCTGTGAAGTCTGAGGCTGGTTCTGGGCTGTCATTCACTGCCTTGGATGGCACAAAGACACCAAGTCTTGGAGTTTCAATTTCCATGTCTGAATAATGAGGGAAATAATATCCACCGCCCTACTCTCGGTTGACCTGAAAGGTTTAAACCATCATGAGTGCAATATATTATCATAACAATTATGGTGATGTCTGCATATACAAAGGGAAGTGGAGAATTAAAGCAATTACTCCCATAATTCTGACCCCCAAACCACTTTTGCCTCAATTATCTGGATATTTCAGGCAAAAGTGTTTTATGGGCTGATTTATCCTGATAATTGCCTCAATTCTCCACTTATAATCTAATTTCAGGGGGCAGGGAGGTCTATAATTTTATCAGTATGGAAACTCCTTGTAACTTCATCTTGGAGAGTTGCCTGGGACACTGAGGAGTGTCTTGTCCAGGGTCACAGAGCTGTTCTACGTATCGGATGTCAAAGGCAAGACTTGAACACATGTCTTTTGGATGCCAGATTAAGCCATGAATCCAGAAAACAAAGGAGCTGCTCTGATATTTCATAACATCGAAATTATCTTTAATAGTGGAAAGTGCTAGTTTAAAATTTCTGCTTACATTTTTTAAAACACAAACCACATCCAAAAATAAAATTCACCCATTTGGAGTGCTAATGTATGGGATTAATAGAAATTTTAAAAAAATGAGGGGCCCCAGAGATGACTTTTACCCTTCTGTATGATGATAGTTAGTGTCCCAACTGTCCCGGCATGGTCCAGGGCAAAGAATAATACAAATGAAGTTAGAGGACCCAGATTTCAATCTCAGCTCTACCATTTACTGACTACCTTTGTCTTAGTCTCAGCCTCCCAATCTGTATAATTACGGGATTGGATTTAATGAAGGTTACTTCAAGGTCTAAACTAAACCTTTTTAAAATTTCTGGAATGATTAAAGAAAGAGTAAATTGTCCTAAAGAAAAGAATGTTTCCGAATCAGAAGACGCGAGTTCAAATCTCACTTTTGGATTAGATCATACTTGTTTGATCTTAGACAAGTCATAAACTCCCCAGGCTTCAGTTTCCTCTACTATTAAAAGGAAAGGACTGGACAAGGTGCCCCTTCTTTCAAGGTCTTCCAGATGTGGGCGCTCCCTCTGCCTATGCAGATTTCAACCCATCTTTAGCTTCCTGACTCAGAAAGGTTAACTTTTCCCCATGGTTAGGAAGGGATTATGTGGATTATAAAGGATTTGAACCCAGGAACACACTTTCTGTTTCACCATGTTGATTCTCTGATGAATATCTGGATTTCCTCTTCTTGGTTTCCCATATGTATTTCATGACTCTGTACATACAAACATTTAGAAAAGTTAAAGAAATCGACATACATGTCTCTCGATCAATGCACATTTGTAATTAATAGTCCAGCATAGATGTGTCTGTGATGGTCAGCGATAATTTCTAAAGGAGTCTTTTGATCATTTCTGGCAAAGAAAGTGGAAAATGTAGTCTCCTCTTGGAGTGTGAGGCTATAAGAACCAGAGAGGGAAGATGGATTCTTGTCCCTATTTTGGCCTCCCTATAACTTCCCAATACAACAAACAGCTTAATGTGGGTCAGACATTGAACTGAGGATACAAAAGAATTCTTAAGGAGGATTTGTCCATCCTACTGGACAAATAGCCACAATTTCTGAGTGTTTTAAAACCATATTTTAATGTGTTCAGGCTTCATAGAAAATTCTAACAGTTAATTTTTGTACTAATGGGGGAAACAACATACAAACAACTATGTACAAAGAAGATATATACAGGATAATTAGAAATAATCAATAGAATGAACAAGGATCAGGAAAAGATTTTTATAGAAGATGAGATTTTTGTCTGGGACTTGAAGAAAGCTGGAGAAAAAGTCAGCCAATGAAATGTCTGTAATTGGAGATAGTTTTATGAAAAAGCAAGGAAGTCAGAAATAAATGAAATTTTATGTTCTAAGGACAAAACGCAAAGTTATCACCAATAAGCCACCTGGAATGTTGTGAGATGTTTGCATTTTTTTAAGCCTTTATACAGATCCCCAGAGCTGAGACACACCAAAGGGGGGGGGGGCGGACAAAAAAAAGGAATTAGCTTATTTGCCATTTTTTTATAAACACAAATAGTTTCCTTTTCTCTCAGTCCCATGTTCCCTGACTCATTAAATCCATTTAAGAGTATTTTTTTTTCTTCTTTCTGTGCTACAGCAAAGCTCAGACTTTAGGCTCCCCAGAGGATGGCTTGCACAAGTCCTCTGGGTCAGACCAAAAATCAGAGTGTTTCTATTAAGCAGCCTAACACCTTGAGTTATTATGAAATGGCTGAGTTCTAATGGGGGCCTAGAATCTGGACTTTCCCTGTGAAGGCCTGGGAGACCATTGGTGGAGTTGCCTTTGGACCTTGGTTTGGGAGATGCTGGGATTGGAGACTTTCTGTTTGTCTTCTCATCCCAAGCAAGAGGCTCCAGCTATTGTAACCTAGCAGATGAAGTCTGCCCTGCAGAGAGTGAGGGGCTGCCCACAACAAGACCACCTTCCAGGAGAGGAATTGCACAAGTTGTTTCTAGACTTGAAAAAACACAATGCAGAAGAATGCACAGACGGTCATATTCCAGTGTAGGTCCCTAGATAGAAATATTTAGAGCAGGGAAAACCCATGGGGTCTTCTCATTCAGCCTCCTCCATTTTACAGGGGAGAAAGGAAGAAGGAAAAAGGTAAGATTGGAGATAACTTGATACAGCAAAAAGGTGCTGCTTTTGGAGTCCAAGGGTCTGGATTCAAATCCCTTAGGCTTCAGTTTCCTCATCTATAAAATGAAAGAATTTGACTGGTCTCTGACTTTTCTTCATGCTCTAAATCTATCTGGGTTCCTGTGATCTTAAGCAACTTGGCCAAGTTCACACATGTAGTAATTGTTAGAATTCTTTTTTCAACATTTAAATATATTTTTATTTAGTTAGTTAAATTTTTCCCAATTACATGTAAAGAAAAATTAACATAAAGTTTTAAAAAAAAATTTCAAGTTCTAAATTTCTCCTTCCATCCTGCCCCTTCCCCACCTCTTAAAAAGGCAAGTAATTTGATATAGATTACATGTATGAATATTTTCATATTAACCATGCTGTACAAGAAAACACATACAGATAAAGAAAGTAAAGAGAAGTAGCTTTCATTCTGTACTCAAATTTATTAGTTCTCTCTGGAGGCAGATAGCATGTTTCATCATGAATCCTTCGGAGTTGTTTTGTATCATTGTATTGCTGAGATTGGCTAAGTCATCCATAGTAGATCATCATTCATTTTATTGATGGAAAATATGATTATTTTCCCCCCAAGATCCTCGTTGACATGCATGCTATATTGGTGAACTGGCTCTCTTGGACATGAAATTTCCAGTCCAGGTGTAACAAGATTCTCCTGATTCTATTCACTTCACTTTACATCAGTTCATTTAAGTCTTCCCATGTTTTTCTAAAACCAGTTGCTCATCATCTCTTATAGCTCAATAGTATTCCCTCAAAATCATTTACCAGAGCTTGTTCAGTCCCAGTTGTTCAGTTCCCTAATAAATGGGCAAACCCTCAATTTCTAATTCTTTACCACCACAAAAAAGAGCTTCTATGAATATTCTTGTACACATGTGACTTTTTCCCTTTTTTAATGATCTTTTTGGGATTCAGATTTAGTAGTGATATTACTGGGCCAAAGGGTACACACAGTTTTATAGCCCATTGGCTACAGTTCTAAATTGTTCCAGAAAGGTTAGATCCGTTTACAACTCCACCAACAATGCATTAGTATCCCAACTTTCCCACATTTTCTTCAGCATTTGTGTGACAAAAATTTTGAGCCCATATCCTTTCTGGTTTGAACCCAGGTTTTCCTGACTCCATGACAGTGTCCTAATGCTTCCTTAGAGTAAAAAAAAAAACCAAGCTTCATCATAGAATTTTACTTGGGATGAAATAAGATAATGCCTATTAGTTGTTTTTCTTTTTTCCTCCTGTTATTAATTTATAAAGTTCTAGAAATTTCAGCAAAAGTAATGAAATTAAAACTCATAAAAAGGAGGTAAATATTCCTATTTTCTGCTAATTCACTTGATCAATTCTAGTGAATCAGCAAAAATACTAGTTGAGATTGCTTTATTGTGTTTTTTGAATTTCAAAGCAGTATATGAATGCAAACTCGATGGTGTTTATTCTGTTTACCCTGCATAGAGTTTGATTGGCTCCTCCGTTAGTCTGTATCATTAGTCTCTTTTTGTATCACCAGTGTTGAACACAATGTCTAGAACGTGGTTAATGCTTAATAAATGTTTATTGAGTAATTGATTGCTGGAATATATGATTATTATTTCCCCCAAGGTCCTTGTTGACATATATACTATATTGGTGAATTGACTCCCTTAGACATGGGAGTCCAGTCCAGGTGTACTTAAGACTGAGAATGATGGCAACTTCTTCTTTCCTTCCCAGGCCTGTCCCAGGCTCTCTATCGTCACTACTGCACCTTCACAACAGACAGAGACAGCCCATGCCAGCCTCTATGCCAGGGACCCTGCCGAACCCTACTATGCCCGGCTCTTCAGCAGTCCTGATGCCAGTAAGGGTTTCTGTTTCATTGTGGTTTCTCCAATTCCTTGTTTGTTCCATGACTTCCACAGTTTTCCTTATATCTTAACTTGAGGTCCATGAACTTGGTGTTCCCCCTTTTTTTAATAACTGTATTTCTGTTTCATTGGGTTTTTTGTCATTCGATGTATTCTTTATTTTAAGAAGGGGTCCCTAGGTTTCACTCCTATATCAAGGTTCTGTGATAGAACTCCTCCACCTCCTCCATCACCACCATGACTTGGTAGCTAAGTCTAAGAAAGCTGCCCAGGTTAGGTTTGAGGTAAAATGACTAATCAGCTTCAGCTGGTGGAATTTGAATCTAATCCTTTTTGACTCCAATTCCATCACTCTTTCCATGAGATCAAACTATCTCTCCAAAATGGTCAGAACATAAACGACTTTCATGTTTTGGCACAAAGCTGCATGTTGTCCATTGTACCTTCCCTCGTCCTCACTGCAATATAGAATCCCTATTGCTTAGAATACCTTGCTTTCCTCAATTCCTCTGTCTGTCAAAATGGATTAATCGTGCAAAATGGGTTAACTCAAGAGTTGAATTTACATCATATTTCAGCCTTCCTTTAGTACCCAATCATAGGGCTGTTCGCCATAACTATACCTACCCTTCACTTGTTACAGTTTCCCATTTGCCTACTCTACCCACCGCTCTGTAGAAATTCCCAGTTCTTCTGAGAATTCAGAAGTCAGCTGCTCAGAACAGGTATAATCTAACTCCAGCAGCAAGTCACCTACAGTAGTAGTTGCCCAGGTGCCATTGTGGAGTTTCCTGCCCTACCCCCATAGCTTACCTCCTAGGGGAAAAATCAATTTACTGATCAAAAATCAAAAATATTTAGATGCCCAGATAGGTCCACCTCTCATATTCAAAGTCCTTCCTAACTTCTCCACCCTCCTAATTCTCCAATCTTCTCATACCTTACTAATGGACACATGCCCTTTGATCCAGTGACATTGTCCTATTGGTCACAGGTACTCCATCTCTTGTCTCTGACTTTTCTTTCTTTTTTTATTGAAATTTTATTTTATTTTTCCAATTACATGCAAAGATAGTTTCCAACATTCATCTGTTTGCAAGTTTATGAGTTGCTTTGGCATTTTCTTTGGCTGTCCCCCATGAATGGAAAATTCTCTCTCCTCCACTGTGATTATGACCTCCTGGCTTCCTTGAAGTCCCAGGTAAAATCCCTTCCTCTACAGGAAGCCTTCCTGACCCCTCTTAACCTAGTGTTTTCCTCTTTTAACTATCTTTGGTCTGTCCTAAATGTAGCTTGCTTTGTAATTATTGGTTTACATGTTGTCCTCTCCTCCCCCACCCCAACAATAGACTGTAAACTTCTTGAGGACAGGGACTGACTTTTGCCACTTTTTATATTCCTAGTGCCTAACAAAGAGTAAGTACGTAATAAATATTGGTTGGTTGATTGTTTATATATGGAAACTGAGTTCCAGAGACGCTGTGACTTGCCTGTCCAAGGTCACACAAGTTCTGAATCTCTGAACTGGAATTTGTATCCCTGACTCCAAACAGCAATACTTTGCCCACTATACCAAGCTGCCTCCCATTGCATTACTATTTACCACAGCCCTGACAGTCCTGGTTGCCACCATCCACTGACTGCCAAGGAGAGGTTGTTTAGCCAGCAGATGTGGAAAGTATAGAGGAGCATGGGCTCACCTTTCCAGGCTTCTATCCAAGTTCACCACCCTTCCTTGATTTGCTTTTCCCCCTAATTCTTCCTTGCCCTCACTCCTAAAAGTCCCTGAGCCCTACTCTTATTTCTGTAGAGGAGGTACCACGCCGCAATGATGTGCTTGGAGTCAAGAGGACCTAGGTTCAAATATTGCCTCCGATTCTAGTTCTGTGAACCTGGGCATGACCCTAAACTTCTCTGAGCATGCATTTCCTTACCCACCTTTCAGGCCTTTCCAGATCCGACTTAGATTGAGCAGGTTACAGGATCAGATATGTCCCCATGGGTTCTATTAGTACTTTATAAAAAGCCATTTTATTTAAAGTTTTGAGGTTCAAATATTATTTTTCATCCCTCCCTGAAACAGTTCTGATATCAGATATAGATTATATAATGTGCAATTTTATAAAATATTTCCATACTAGTCATTTTGTATAAGAAGACTCAAATGAAAAAACTGAAAAAGAGATAGTGTGAAGTCTGTATTCAATCAACAGCCGCTATTTTTCCAAATGTTTCATCATTAGTCCTTTGAGATATTCTTGGATTATTAGATTGCTGAGAATAGTTAAGTCATTCACTGTTCTTCATCAAACAGTATTGCCGTTACTGCGAACAATATTCTTCTGATGCCGTCACTTTGCATCCGTTCATGTATGTCTTTCCAGGTTTTTCTGCTGTCACCCTGCTTGTCATCTCTTATAGCACAATAATATTCCATTACCATCATAGCTTGTTTACCATTTCCCAATGGACGGGCCATCCTTTGACTCCAATTCTTAGCCCCCACTAAAAAGGTCACTATAGATATTTTGGTGACTATAGATAGGATCCCTTTGGAATACAGGCCTCATTGTGGTAGATTCCCACAGTTCGGAAGTGGCAGAGCCGGGACCTGAGCCAGGTCTTCTTCCTTCGAGTCTGGTACCAACTATTACTCCTTTGACCTAGAAGTACGCCATACATATTTCCTTTCCACAGAGCTATTAAGCCAGCCATCAACGAGTCTTTATTAAACTCCTACTAAATACTAGTCAGTCATGTAGTCAAACAAACATGCACTTACTGTGTGTTAGATACTGTCTTAAATTCTGGAAAACAAGGATGTTATGACACAATGGAAAGAATATTAGCTTTAAAATCAAAAGACTGGAGTAGGAATCCTAGTTCTGACCCATGTGCAATTTTAGAGAAGGGACTTCCCCTCTCTGGGTCCCAATATTCTCCTCTATTAAATGAAGTATTTGGACTAGATGACCCTGGGGTCCCTTTGAGCCTGAACCCATGAGTCTGTCAGTCTGTAATGATAATCATCACCATTATTATTATTATACCACCACCATCATAACTAGCTTTTGTAAAGCATTTAAGATTGGCAAAATATTTAATATATATTATCTCATTTTTTCTTCACAACAGCCAGGAGAGGTAGGTGTCATTATTTAACAGATAAAAAAATTGAGGCTGAAAAAGGTTAAGAAACTGATCTTCTAGTAAATGTTTGTGGACTAAAAATCTGAAGACTTGTCTTCCCGAGTTTAAAGCCAGTTCCAGATAGTTACTAGCTGTGTGATCCTAGGCAAATCACTTAACCCTGTTGACCTCAGTTTCCTCATCTGTAAAATGAACTAGAGAAGGAAATGGTAACTCACTCCAACTTCTCTGCCAAGAAAACCCCAAATGGGATCACCAAGAGTAAGCCCTGACTGAAAAATAACTAAATGACAAAAAAATGTCTGAGGCAAGGGTATTTCTGAGTTTGGGTCCAACATTCTATCCACTGCGATAGCTAGCTAACTGAGTAAGGAGAGATGGGTTCAGTTACTCTCTTTATATTATACTCTATAGGTGTGACTTTAGGCAAGTCATACCCTCATTACAGGTTCATGGCTGTCACCTGTGAAAAAGAGAGTATAATAGCTGCACTGTCTACCTCTTTGCAAGCCTTTGAGAGTTAGAGAAAAATAAACTGCTTTACCTTTGGAAACCACCCTCTATGCCCTTATCCATTAAGGAGGTTTCTGCAAAAATGATGTGCAGTGGGATGACTTGCTATTGTGTCTGGGCATCAAACAGTGTTGAAGTTGGGCCTCTGGTGGGTATTGTGGGTCATCCACCAAACAGATGTTCTCAAAGCAACCCAGACTTGTCCGTTCAGTGATCCCAATCAGTTCTGGGTCTAGCCTGCAGGGCTATTCTCAGAATTCATTTTTAATTCTGCTGCTTTCCTCTCTTGTAGATGGAGAGGCAGATGTCTGTGAACTCTAACATCATGGGCATGCAAGGTCCGAACCTCAACAATCCCTGTGCATCCCCCCAGGTCCAGCCAATGCATTCAGAGGCCAAGATGGTAAGTGGCGTCTCCTTCCTTGTTTTATGCCCCTTGCTTGGGTGTGCTGCTTGCCAGCTCAGAGTTAGTGACCCGACTCCTCTGTTTCCTATGAATAGGTCTTTCTGTTCAAGGCCCATCAACAGATTGGTTCACATTTGAGAACGTTTGTTACTGTAACTTTCAAGGGAATTGTCCCCAGAGAACTGGGAGACATAAAGGGTGAAAGAGACTTTTGAAAAGGGCAGCATTTCCAAAATAGCTTTCATGGGATGCCTTCGATTTGTGTCTATGTTATTATTTTGCTTCAGTGGAAGATGTATGTGTGGATGGGTTTGGTTACAGCAAAAAAAGATATCAGACTTTCTCCCTCATGTTAACTCATTTCTAAAAAGTGGTTTTCCTGATATTTCCACCCAAGAAAGTACTAGAAATGAAAAGCATATTTCATCCAAACTCTATTCAGTCTGATCTCATGCAAAATTATCTCAAGGTAGGTATGCTCATTTAACATGAACATTTAAAGGACCAGAACTAAATCTCCCACAAACCTTTACTTCCTCCCCAAAAAATAGGATCATAAGAAATTTCCCATGATTTCCTAAAATATCAGTTTCAAGCATCATCAGTTCTGTCAGTTTGGTTACTTTCTCCAGAGATGAAGGTTGCCATCTTTCTACAACAAATGAGATGATCTTCAAGAATTACTGTGGCCCAGGAATTCATTGCTGGGGTGTGTTGGGGCGGGGTGTACTATGTAAGGGGTGAGCTCCTTGAGCTGGCTTGGCTAGATAGTTCTTAGACTGTAGGCTTATAGTTCTTCATTGGGTCTGGTTAGAAAGAGCTGCCACGGCTTGTGTTCTGCTGTCTTGACTTTGGAGAACAAGGAGTCCCTCTTGGCAGCATATGTAGCATTTGAATCAGGTACTGAAAGAAGCCAGGATGAAAATGTGTGTGTTTTGTTACTGTAGTTACTCAAAAGGTCCTGTGTCTTGTGTGCATTGATTGAATGATGGATCCTATAGTTGTCGATCAGTCCTTCAGGTTTATCTGATATCTTCATGACCCTATGTGTCCAAGGAATTTTCTTGGCAAAGATATTGGAGTGGTTTATTAGTTCCTTCTCCTGTGGATTAAGACCAACAGAGGTTAAGTGACTTGTCCAGGGTTCCACAGTTAGGGCTGAGGCTGGATTTGAACTCAATTCTTCTTGTTTCCAGTTGCATCACTCTATGCACTGAGCCACCTGGCTGCCTGTGTCATTAAAAATGTTTATACAGTTTTCTGATGGATAGATTTGGAAGCTTCTCCAGGCATAAGAACATGAGCATCGTGCCTCTAGGCACTGGGAAAATAGGGATGAGCTTGGCTAGAGTTTATGGCTAGATATGGGACTAGTTTAGTCTGAAGCTTTTAATGGTCAGTTTGAGTACTTAGCTGATCTTTCCACAAGGATTCCCTGGGATGTTCAATTAGTCAATTGAGATCCAAAGACAGCCGCAATTCAGGATCAACTGGGGAATCCCAGAATTGGGAGCTTTCAGTCTGAAAAAAGCATTTGTTCATTGAGTAGCCCATTGACCCAAAGTAGTGACAAAGCCCAGAATGTTGGCGACCTTGGGCAAATAAAAATTCGTGGTCAAGAGGTCTCTCCTGACTGTGCCACACAGTCATGATGATATGCCAGATGGCACCAATGCCTGCTATAGAACTGGGTAAATCTTTCTAAAATAGGCAAATGTTTGTTCAGCCTAAGTTATGCAGAGCCAAACCAAATACTTGTTGGCAGAGTCAAGTTCAAATTGGCATCTATTTTAGAGACCAAACTACTAATAGTTTACTCTTCTCTCTCTCTCTCTCTCTCTCTCTCTCTCTCTCTCTCTCTCTCTCTCTCTCCTCTGTCTCTCTCTCTCTGTGTCTCTGTCTGTATGTCTGTCTTTATCTGTCTCCCTGCCTCTTCTCTTTTTCCTCCTTTTCTCTCTCTTTCCTCATTCTTTCTTTTTCTAACTCTTTGTCTTTCTCATAAGGGGAAAAATGGAACAGTAAGGATGCTTAATAAAAAAATGAAATTGTTATTCATATTTGTGTTATCAGTATTTAATACAGTTTTGCAGATTAGCCAATTCTTCTCATCGGATTTGAGGGAATTATCAGAAAAATGGCTACCCTTCAGAGAGAACCATCTTCTTCTTTCTCTCATCCATCTTCTGACCAATAGATATTCCTTTTTTTTTTCTTTAGGTTTTTTTGCAAGGCAATGGGGTTAAGTGGCTTGCCAAAGGCCACACAGCTAGGTAATTATTAAGTGTCTGAGACCGGATTTGAACTCAGGTCCTCCTGACTCCAGGGCCGGTGCTTTATCCACTGCACCACCTAGCCGCCCCAGACCAATAGATATTCCTACAGGCCAGATCTGATCATGTTGTTCCGCTGCTCAAACAGTAAATTGCAAACTTTCGTTTGTTATTAGGCTTTACCAGATCTTCCCCGACTGATTTTATCTACCACTCTCCTTCATACAAAGAAGTCTGTTTGTACTTTGCCCAAACTCCCTCTGTGTCTTTGTCTCTGATAACTAGAATAATCTCCCCACTTCAGTTAGTCTTGTACCCATCACGTTTCCTCTCTGGCGTGCTTGTTGCCACCATCCATAAAACTCAAGTTCCTTAAGGGCAGACAATGTGCCATTTTTGTTAGTCTATTCTTGGCATCACATGTAGTGTATTGTATATATGGATCCTTAGTAACTGCTCATTGGTCCCAAGCAAATTTTAGCTGACTTTTGACTTTCTAAAGGATGATATAACAACAAGTATTTTAGCCCATCTAATGTCTCTGGTTTCTATTACTTTTTCTCAGAAATTTTCTTATTCACAAACATTCTTTTCTTATCAGAGAACTTCCCCAAAATCACACCTCTAGATCCTTTATATGTGCATTGATGGCATAGAATAATAGATCTCAGTATAGAGAACAATTCATGTCTAATATTTCAAATCCACTTTATAAGTGGTTCACCGTTGTCTATTTGGAATATGGAAGCAGTATGCTAGGAACTGAGAATACGGAAGCAAAACAAAATAGATTCTGCCCTCAAGGAGCTGATATTCAATGGGGAAGAGGCAAGATGTACACAAATAAACTGGTACAAAGTTATTGCAAAGTTTTTACAAAGGAATTTCAGGAAATAGAGAACACTAATAATGGGGAGAGGGAGAGAGAAATGACTTGTAGGAAATGATAAAAAAAGAATAGAAGAAATTTCAACGTCTTTATTTTTATTTTTTCCCCTCCACTCTAAGATAATAATGCCATGACTATCAAGATGTATATGCTTGGCTTCAAAAACAAATAGTCATACAATTTTTCCCGTTTAGCCCAGAGTCTGAGGTAACAATCAGGCAATCACTCAGGACTTGGTTTCCTTTATGGGTCCAAAGAAGAGAAGTCCCTCCTGCCATCCTTTTTGCTGTGCACATGGCATGTCAAGAGTACCTGGTGGGGGGCGAACAAACGGCTAAAAGTCTTGCGATTCCTTCTCTTCAATCATGACCAGTCAGCATGTCCCTATCAATGGAAAACAACAATGATGGGGCTAATTTGGTTTCCACTGTGGAGAAATCCTTTAGCCCA